>NC_091743.1:27258177-27567239 GCF_043380555.1 Nothobranchius furzeri
CCCATTGTTGACATGTGGCAAGACGCTCCTCGGGGTGCGTCTTGCTTGGGCCTCTCTCCTGGAGGCGCTCAGTCAGACCGAGTAGTGACATGTGGCAAGATGCTCCTCGGGGCGCTTCTTGCTTGGGCTTCTCTCATGGAGGCACTCAGTCAGACCCAGTGTTGACACGTGGCAAGACGCTCCTCGGGGCTCGTCTAGCTTGGGCCTCTCTCCTGGAGGCGCTCAGTCAGACCCAGTGGTGACACGTGGCAAGACGCTCCTCTGGGCGCGTCTTGCTTGGGCCTCTCTCCTGGAGGCGCTCAGTCAGACCGAGTGCTGACATGTGGCAAGAAGCTCCTCGGGGCGCGTCTTGCTTGGGCCTCTCTCCTGGAGGCGCTCAGTCAGACTGAGTAGTGACATGTGGCCTGACGCTCCTCGGGGCGCGTCTTGCTTGGGCTTCTCTCCTGGAGGCGCTCAGTCAGACCCAGTGGTGACATGTGGCAAGACGCTCCTCGGGGCGCGTCTTGCTTGGGCCTCTCTCCTGGAGGCCCTCTGTCAGACCCAGTGTTGACATGTGTCAAGACGCTCCTCGGGGCGCGTCTTGCTTGGGCTTCTCTCCTGGAGGCCCTCAGTCAGACCCATTGTTGACATGTGGCAAGACGCTCCTTCTCGGCGCGTCTTGCTTGGGCCTCTCTCCTGGAGGCGCTCAGTCAGAACCAGAGGTGACATGTGGCAAGACGCTCCTCGGGGCGCGTCTTGCTTGGGCCTCTCTCCTGGAGGCCCTCTGTCAGACCCAGTGTTGACATGTGGCAAGACGCTCCTCTGGGCGCATCTTGCTTGGGCCTCTCTCCTGGAGGCGCTCAGTCAGAGCGAGTGCTGACATAAGGCAAGACGCTCCTCGGGGCGCGTCTTGCTGGGGCCTCTCTCCTGGAGGCCCTCTGTCAGACCCAGTGATGACATGTGGCAAGACGCTCCTCCGGGCGCGTCTTGCTTGGGCCTCTCTCCTGGAGGCGCTCAGTCAGACCCAGTGTTGACATGTGGCAAGACGCTCCTCGGGGCGCTTCTTGCTTGGGCCTCTCGCCTGGAGGCGCTCAGTCAGACCCAGTGTTGACATGTGGCAAGACGCTCCTCGGGGCGCGTCTTGCTTGGGCCTCTCTCCTGGAGGCGCTCCGTCAGACCCAGTGTTGACATCTGGCAAGACGCTCCTCGGGGCGCGTCTTGCATGGGCTTCTCTCCTGGAGGCCCTCAGTCAGACCCCTTGTTGACATGTGGCAAGACGCTCCTCGGGGTGCGTCTTGCTTGGGCCTCTCTCCTGGAGGCGCTCAGTCAGACCGAGTGCTGACATGTGGCAAGACGCTCCTTGGGGCGCGTCTTGCTGGGGCTTCTCTCATGGAGGCACTCAGTCAGACCCAGTGTTGACATGTGGCAAGACGCTCCTCGGGGCTCGTCTTGCTTGGGCCTCTCTCCTGGAGGCGCTCTGTCAGACCCAGTGTTGACATGTGGCAAGACGCTCCTCGGGGCGCGTCTTGCTTGGGCCTCTCTCCTGGAGGCGCTCAGTCAGACCCAGTGTTGACATGTGGCAAGACGCTCCTCGGGGCGCATCTTGCTTGGGCCTCTCTCCAGAAGGCCCTCAATAAGACCCAGTGTTGACACGTGGCAAGACGCTCCTCGGGGCGCGTCTTGCTTTGGCCTCTCTCCTGGAGGCGCTCAGTCAGACCGACTGCTGACATGTGGCAAGAAGCTCCTCGGGGTGCCTCTTGCTTGGGCTTCTCTCCTGGAGGCCCTCAGTCAGACCCATTGTTGACATTTGGCAAGACGCTCCTCGGGGTGCGTCTTGCTTTGGCCTCTCTCCTGGAGGCGCTCAGTCAGACCGAGTGCTTACATAAGGCAAGACACTCCTCGGGGCGCGTCTTGTTGGGGACTCTCTCCTGGAGGCGCTCAGTCAGACCCAGTGCTGACATGTGGCAAGACGCTCCTCGGGGCGCGTCTTGCTTGGGCCTCTCTCCTGGAGGCGCTCAGTCAGACCCAGTGTTGACATGTGGCAAGACGCTCCTCGGGGCGCTTCTTGCTTGGGCCTCTCGCCTGGAGGCGCTCAGTCAGACCCAGTGTTGACATGTGGCAATACGCTCCTCGGGGCGCGTCTTGCTTGGGCCTCTCTCCTGGAGGCGCTCCGTCAGACCCAGTGTTGACATCTGGCAAGACTCTCCTCGGGGCGCGTCTTGCTTGGGCTTCTCTCCTGGAGGCCCTCAGTCAGACCCCTTGTTGACATGTGGCAAGACGCTCCTCGGGGTGCGTCTTGCTTGGGCCTCTCTCCTGGAGGCGCTCAGTCAGACCGAGTAGTGACATGTGGCAAGATGCTCCTCGGGGCGCGTCTTGCTTGGGCCTCTCTCCTGGAGGCGCTCAGTCAGACCGAGTGCTGACATGTGGCAAGACGCTCCTTGGGGCGCGTCTTGCTGGGGCTTCTCTCATGGAGGCACTCAGTCAGACCCAGTGTTGACATGTGGCAAGACGCTCCTCGGGGCTCGTCTTGCTTGGGCCTCTCTCCTGGAGGCGCTCAGTCAGACCCAGTGGTGGCACGTGGCAAGACGCTCCTCGGGGCGCGTCTTGCTTGGGCCTCTCTCCTGGAGGCGCTCAGTCAGACCCAGTGGTGACATGTGGCAAGACGCTCCTCGGGGCGCGTCTTGCTTTGGCCTCTCTCCTGGAGGCCCTCAGTAAGACCCATTGTTGACATGTGGCAAGACGCTCCTCGGGGCGTGTCTTGCTTGGGCTTCTCTCCTGGAGGCCCTCAGTCAGACCCATTGTTGACATGTGGCAAGACGCTCCTCAGGCCGCGTCTTGCTTGGGCCTCTCTCCAGAAGGCCCTCAATAAGACCCAGTGTTGACACGTGGCAAGACGCTCCTCGGGGCGCGTCTTGCTTTAGCCTCTCTCCTGGAGGCGCTCAGTCAGACCGACTGCTGACATGTGGCAAGAAGCTCCTCGGGGTGCGTCTTGCTTGGGCTTCTCTCCTGGAGGCCCTCAGTAAGACCCATTGTTGACATGTGGCAAGACGCTCCTCGGGGCGCGTCTTGCTTGGGCTTCTCTCCTGGAGGCCCTCAGTCAGACCCATTGTTGACATTTGGCAAGACGCTCCTCGGGGCGCATCTTGCTTGGGCCTCTCTCCAGAAGGCCCTCAATCAGACCCAGTGTTGACACGTGGCAAGACGTTCCTCGGGGCGCGTCTTGCTTGGGCCTCTCTCCTAGAGGCGCTCAGTCAGACTGAGTAGTGACATGTTGCCTGACGCTCCTCGGGGCACGTCTTGCTTGGGCCTCTCTCCTGGAGGCGCTCAGTCAGACCCAGTGTTGACATGTGGCAAGACGCTCCTCGGGGCGCTTCTTGCTTGGGCCTCTCGCCTGGAGGCGCTCAGTCAGACCCAGTGTTGAAATGTGGCAAGACGCTCCTCGGGGCGCGTCTTACTTGGGCCTCTCTCCTGGAGGCGCTCAGTCAGACCCAGTGGTGACATGTGGCAAGACTCTCCTCGGGGGACGTATTGCTTGGGCCTCTCTCCTGGAGGCCCTCTGTCAGACCCAGTGTTGACATGTGGCAAGACGCTCCTCGGGCCGCGTCTTGCTTGGGCCTCTCTCCTGGAGGCCCTCAGTCAGACCCATTGTTGACATGTGGCAAGACGCTCCTCGGGGCGTGTCTTGCTTGGGCCTTTCTCCTGGAGGCGCTCAGTCAGACCCAGTGTTGACATGTGGCAAGTCACTCCTCGGGGCGCGTCTTGCTTGGGCCTCTCTCCTGGAGGCCCTCTGTCAGACCCAGTGTTGACATGTGGCAAGACGCTCCTCGGGGTGCGTCTTGCTTGGGCCTCTCTCATGGAGGCCCTCAGTCAGACCCAGTGTTGACAAGTGTCAAGACGCTCCTCAGGGCGCGTCTTGCTTGGGCCTCTCTCCTGGAGGCCCTCAGTCAGACCCATTGTTGACATGTGGCAAGACGCTCCTCGGGGCGCTTCTTGCTTGGGCCTCTCTCCTGGAGGCGCTCAGTCAGACCCAGTGTTGACATGTGGCAAGACGCTCCTCGGGGCACGTCTTGCTTGGGCCTCTCTCCTGGAGGCGCTCAGTCAGACCCAGTGTTGACATGTGGCAAGACACTCCTCGGTGCGCGTCTTGCTTGGGCCTCTCTCCTGGAGGCGCTCAGTCAGACCCAGTTTTGACATGTGGCAAGACACTCCTCGTGGCGCGTCTTGCTTGGGCCTCTCTCCTGGAGGCCCTCTGTCAGACCCAGTGTTGACATGTGGCAAGACGCTCCTAGGGGCGCGTCTTGCTTGGCTCTCTCTCCTGGAGGCGCTCAGTCAGACCGAGTGCTGACATGTGGCAAGACGCTCCTCGGGGCTCGTCTTGCTTGGGCCTCTCTCCTGGAGGCGCTCAGTCAGACCCAGTGGTGACACGTGGCAAGACGCTCCTCGGGGCGCGTCTTGCTTGGGCCTCTCTCCAGGAGGCGCTCAGTCAGTCCCAGTGTTGACACGTGGCAAGACGCTCCTCGGGGCGCATCTTGCTTGGGCCTCTCTGCTGGAGGCGCTCAGTCAGACCCAGTGTTGACACATGGCAAGACACTCCTCGGGGCGCGTCTTGCTTGGGCCTCTCTCAAGGAGGCCCTCTGTCAGACCCAGTGTTGACATGTGTCAAGACGCTCCTCGGGGCGCGTCTTGCTTTGGCCTCTCTCCTGGAGGCCCTCAGTAAGACCCATTGTTGACATGTGGCAAGACGCTCCTCGGGGCGTGTCTTGCTTGGGCTTCTCTCCTGTAGGCCCTCAGTCAGACCCATTGTTGACATGTGGCAAGACGCTCCTCAGGCCGCGTCTTGCTTGGGCCTCTCTCCAGAAGGCCCTCAATAAGACCCAGTGTTGACACGTGGCAAGACGCTCCTCGGGGCGCGTCTTGCTTTGGCCTCTCTCCTGGAGGCGCTCAGTCAGACCGACTGCTGACATGTGGCAAGAAGCTCCTCGGGGTGCGTCTTGCTTGGGCTTCTCTCCTGGAGGCCCTCAGTAAGACCCATTGTTGACATGTGGCAAGACGCTCCTCGGGGTGCGTCTTGCTTGGGCTTCTCTCCTGGAGGCCCTCAGTCAGACCCATTGTTGACATTTGGCAAGACGCTCCTCGGGGCGCATCTTGCTTGGGCCTCTCTCCAGAAGGCCCTCAATCAGACCCAGTGTTGACACGTGGCAAGACGTTCCTCGGGGCGCGTCTTTCTTGGGCCTCTCTCCTAGAGGCGCTCAGTCAGACTGAGTAGTGACATGTGGCCTGACGCTCCTCGGGGCGCGTCTTGCTTGGGCCTTTCTCCTGGAGGCGCTCAGTCAGACCCAGTGTTGACATGTGGCAAGTCACTCCTCGGGGCGCGTCTTGCTTGGGCCTCTCTCCTGGAGGCCCTCTTTCAGACCCAGTGTTGACATGTGTCAAGACGCTCCTCAGGGCGCGTCTTGCTTGGGCCTCTCTCCTTGAGGCCCTCAGTCAGACCCATTGTTGACATGTGGCAAGACGCTCCTCGGGGCGCTTCTTGCTTGGGCCTCTCTCCTGGAGGCGCTCAGTCAGACCCAGTGTTGACATGTGGCAAGACGCTCCTCGGGGCACGTCTTGCTTGGGCCTATCTCCTGGAGGCGCTCAGTCAGACCCAGTGTTGACATGTGGCAAGACGCTCCTCGGGGCGCGTCTTGCTTGGGCTTCTCTCCTGGAGGCCCTCTGTCAGACCCAGTGTTGACATGTGGCAAGACGCTCCTAGGGGCGCGTCTTGCTTGGGCCTCTCTCCTGGAGGCGCTCAGTCAGACCAAGTGCTGACATGTGGCAAGACGCTCCTCGGTGCGCGTCTTGCTTGGGCCTCTCTCCTGGAGGCGCTCAGTCAGACCCAGTGTTGACATGTGGCAAGACACTCCTCGGTGCGCTTCTTGCTTGGGCCTCTCTCCTGGAGGCGCTCAGTCAGACCCAGTTTTGACATGTGGCAAGACACTCCTCGGGGCGCGTCTTGCTTGGGCCTCTCTCCTGGAGGCGCTCAGTCAGACCCAGTGGTGACATGTGGCAAGACGCTCCTCGGGGCGCTTCTTGCTTGGGCCTCTCTCCAGGAGGCGCTCAGTTAGACCCAGTGTTGACACGTGGCAAGACGCTCCTCGGGGCGCATCTTGCTTGGGCCTCTCTGCTGGAGGCGCTCAGTCAGACCCAGTGTTGACACATGGCAAGACACTCCTCGGGGCGCGTCTTGCTTGGGCCTCTCTCATGGAGGCCCTCTGTCAGACCCAGTGTTGACATGTGTCAAGACGCTCCTCGGGGCGCGTCTTGCTTTGGCCTCTCTCCTGGAGGCCCTCAGTAAGACCCATTGTTGACATGTGGCAAGACGCTCCTCGGGGCGTGTCTTGCTTGGGCTTCTCTCCTGTAGGCCCTCAGTCAGACCCATTGTTGACATGTGGCAAGACGCTCCTCAGGCCGTGTCTTGCTTGGGCCTCTCTCCAGAAGGCCCTCAATAAGACCCAGTGTTGACACGTGGCAAGACGCTCCTCGGGGCGTGTCTTGCTTTGGCCTCTCTCCTGGAGGCGCTCAGTCAGACCGACTGCTGACATGTGGCAAGAAGCTCCTCGGGGTGCGTCTTGCTTGGGCTTCTCTCCTGGAGGCCCTCAGTAAGACCCATTGTTGACATGTGGCAAGACGCTCCTCGGGGCACGTCTTGCTTGGGCTTCTCTCCTGGAGGCCCTCAGTCAGACCCATTGTTGAAATTTGGCAAGACGCTCCTCGGGGCGCATCTTGCTTGGGCCTCTCTCCAGAAGGCCCTCAATCAGACCCAGTGTTGACACGTGGCAAGACGTTCCTCGGGGCGCGTCTTGCTTGGGCCTCTCTCCTAGAGGCGCTCAGTCAGACTGAGTAGTGACAAGTGGCCTGACGCTCCTCGGGGCGCGTCTTGCTTGGGCCTCTCTCCTGGAGGCGCTCAGTCAGACCCAGTGTTGACATGTGGCAAGACGCTCCTCGGGGCGCTTCTTGCTTGGGCCTCTCGCCTGGAGGCGCTCAGTCAGACCCAGTGTTGAAATGTGGCAAGACGCTCCTCGGGGCGCGTCTTACTTGGGCCTCTCTCCTGGAGGCGCTCAGTCAGACCCAGTGGTGACATGTGGCAAGACGCTCCTCGGGGCACGTATTGCTTGGGCCTCTCTCCTGGAGGCCCTCTGTCAGACCCAGTGTTGACATGTGGCAAGACGCTCCTCGGGCCGCGTCTTGCTTGGGATTTTCTCATTGAGGCCCTCAGTCAGACCCAGTGTTGACATGTGTCAAGACGCTCCTCGGGGCGTGTCTTGCTTGGGCCTTTCTCCTGGAGGCGCTCAGTCAGACCCAGTGTTGACATGTGGCAAGTCACTCCTCGGGGCGCGTCTTGCTTGGGCCTCTCTCCTGGAGGCCCTCTGTCAGACCCAGTGTTGACATGTGGCAAGACGCTCCTCGGTGCGCGTCTTGCTTGGGCCTCTCTCATGGAGGCCCTCAGTCAGACCCAGTGTTGACAAGTGTCAAGACGCTCCTCAGGGCGCGTCTTGCTTGGGCCTCTCTCCTGGAGGCCCTCAGTCAGACCCATTGTTGACAGGTGGCAAGACGCTCCTCGGGGCGCTTCTTGCTTGGGCCTCTCTCATGGAGGCCCTCAGTCAGACCCAGTGTTGACAAGTGTCAAGACGCTCCTCAGGGCGCGTCTTGCTTGGGCCTCTCTCCTGGAGGCCCTCAGTCAGACCCATTGTTGACAGGTGGCAAGACGCTCCTCGGGGCGCTTCTTGCTTGGGCCTCTCTCCTGGAGGCGCTCAGTCAGACCCAGTGTTGACATGTGGCAAGACACTCCTCGGTGCGCGTCTTGCTTGGGCCTCTCTCCTGGAGGCGCTCAGTCAGACCCAGTGTTGACATTTGGCAAGACACTCCTCGGGGCGCGTCTTGCTTGGGCCTCTCTCCTGGAGGCCCTCTGTCAGACCCAGTGTTGACATGTGGCAAGACGCTCCTAGGGGCGCTTCTTGCTTGGGCCTCTCTCCTGGAGGCGCTCAGTCAGACCCAGTGGTGACGTATGGCAAGACGCTCCTCGGGGCGCGTATTGCTTGGGCCTCTCTCCTGGAGGCCCTCTGTCAGACCCAGTGTTGACATGTGGCAAGACACTCCTCGGGGCGCGTCTCTCTTGGGCTTCTCTCATGGAGGCCCTCAGTCAGACCCAGTGTTGACAAGTGTCAAGACACTCCTCGGGGCACGTCTTGCTTGGGCCTCTCTCCTGGAGGCCCTCAATCAGACCCATTGTTGACATGTGGCAAGACGCTCCTCGGGGCGCTTCTTGCTTGGGCCTCTCTCCTGGAGGCGCTCAGTCAGACCCAGTGATGACATGTGGCAAGACACTCCTCGGGGCGCGTCTTGCTTGGGCCTCTCTCCTGGAGGCCCTCTGTCAGACCCAGTGTTGACATGTGGCAAAACACTCCTCGGGGCGCGTCTTGCTTGGGCCTCTCTCATGGAGGCCCTCAGTCAGACCCAGTGTTGACAAGTGTCAAGACGCTCCTCGGGGCGCGTCTTGCTTGGGCCTCTCTCCTGGAGGCACTCAGTCACACCCATTGTTGACATGTGGCAAGACGCTCCTCGGGGCGCGTCTTGCTTGGGCTTCTCTCCTGGAGGCCCTCAGTCAGACCCATTGTTGACAAGAGGCAAGACGCTCCACGGGGCGCTTCTTGCTTGGGCCTCTCTCCTGGAGGCGCTCAGTCAGACCCAGTGTTGACATGTGGCAAGACGCTCCTCGGGGCACGTCTTGCTTGGGCCTATCTCCTGGAGGCGCTCAGTCAGACCCAGTGTTGACATGTGGCAAGACGCTCCTCGGGGCGCTTCATGCTTGGGCCTCTCTCCTGGAGGCGCTCAGTCAGACCCAGTGGTGACATGTGGCAAGACGCTCCTCGGGGCGCGTCTTACTTGGGCCTCTCTCCTGGAGGCGCTCAGTCAGACCCAGTGGTGACATGTGGCAAGACGCTCCTCGGGGCACGTATTGCTTGGGCCTCTCTCCTGGAGGCCCTCTGTCAGACCCAGTGTTGACTTGTGGCAAGACGCTCCTCGGGGCGCGTCTTGATTGGGCTTCTCTCATTGAGGCCCTCAGTCAGACCCAGTGTTGACATGTGTCAAGACGCTCCTCGGGGCGTGTCTTGCTTGGGCCTCTCTCCTGGAGGCGCTCAGTCAGACCCAGTGATTGACATGTGGCAAGACACTCCTCGGGGCGCGTCTTGCTTGGGCCTCTCTCCTGGAGGCCCTCTGTCAGACCCAGTGTTGACATGTGGCAAGACGCTCCTCGGGGCGCGTCTTGCTTGGGCCTCTCTCCTGGAGGCCCTCTGTCAGACCCAGTGTTGACATGTGGCAAGACGCTCCTAGGGGCGCGTCTTGCTTGGGCCTCTCTCCTGGAGGCGCTCAGTCAGACCAAGTGCTGACATGTGGCAAGACGCTCCTCGGTGTGCGTCTTGCTTGGGCCTCTCTCCTGGAGGCGCTCAGTCAGACCCAGTGTTGACATGTGGCAAGACACTCCTCGGGGCGCGTCTTGCTTGGGCCTCTCTCCTGGAGGCCCTCTGTCAGACCCAGTGTTGACATGTGGCAAGACGCTCCTAGGGGCGCGTCTTGCTTGGGCCTCTCTCCTGGAGGCGCTCAGTCAGACCAAGTGCTGACATGTGGCAAGACGCTCCTCGGTGCGTGTCTTGCTTGGGCCTCTCTCCTGGAGGCGCTCAGTCAGACCCAGTGGTGACCTATGGCAATACGCTCCTCGGGGCGCGTATTGCTTGGGCCTCTCTCCTGGAGGCCCTCTGTCAGACCCAGTGTTGACATGTGGCAAGACACTCCTCGGGGCGCGTCTTGCTCGGGCTTCTCTCATGGATGCCCTCAGTCAGACCCAGTGTTGACATGTGGCAAGACGCTCCTCGGGGCGCGTCTTGCTTGGGCCTCTCTCCTGGAGGCGCTCAGTCAGACCCATTGTTGACATGTGGCAAGACGCTCCTCGGGGCGCGTCTTGCTTGGGCTTCTCTCCTGGAGGCCCTCAGTCAGACCCATTGTTGACAAGAGGCAAGACGCTCCACGGGGCGCTTCTTGCTTGGGCCTCTCTCCTGGAGGCGCTCAGTCAGACCCAGTGTTGACATGTGGCAAGACGCTCCTCGGGGCACGTCTTGCTTGGGCCTATCTCCTGGAGGCGCTCAGTCAGACCCAGTGTTGACATGTGGCAAGACGCTCCTCGGGGCGCTTCATGCTTGGGCCTCTCTCCTGGAGGCGCTCAGTCAGACCCAGTGGTGACATGTGGCAAGACGCTCCTCGGGGCGCGTCTTACTTGGGCCTCTCTCCTGGAGGCGCTCAGTCAGACCCAGTGGTGACATGTGGCAAGACGCTCCTCGGGGCACGTATTGCTTGGGCCTCTCTCCTGGAGGCCCTCTGTCAGACCCAGTGTTGACTTGTGGCAAGACGCTCCTCGGGGCGCGTCTTGATTGGGCTTCTCTCATTGAGGCCCTCAGTCAGACCCAGTGTTGACATGTGTCAAGACGCTCCTCGGGGCGTGTCTTGCTTGGGCCTCTCTCCTGGAGGCGCTCAGTCAGACCCAGTGATTGACATGTGGCAAGACACTCCTCGGGGCGCGTCTTGCTTGGGCCTCTCTCCTGGAGGCCCTCTGTCAGACCCAGTGTTGACATGTGGCAAGACGCTCCTCGGGGCGCGTCTTGCTTGGGCCTCTCTCCTGGAGGCCCTCTGTCAGACCCAGTGTTGACATGTGGCAAGACGCTCCTAGGGGCGCGTCTTGCTTGGGCCTCTCTCCTGGAGGCGCTCAGTCAGACCAAGTGCTGACATGTGGCAAGACGCTCCTCGGTGTGCGTCTTGCTTGGGCCTCTCTCCTGGAGGCGCTCAGTCAGACCCAGTGTTGACATGTGGCAAGACACTCCTCGGGGCGCGTCTTGCTTGGGCCTCTCTCCTGGAGGCCCTCTGTCAGACCCAGTGTTGACATGTGGCAAGACGCTCCTAGGGGCGCGTCTTGCTTGGGCCTCTCTCCTGGAGGCGCTCAGTCAGACCAAGTGCTGACATGTGGCAAGACGCTCCTCGGTGCGTGTCTTGCTTGGGCCTCTCTCCTGGAGGCGCTCAGTCAGACCCAGTGGTGACCTATGGCAATACGCTCCTCGGGGCGCGTATTGCTTGGGCCTCTCTCCTGGAGGCCCTCTGTCAGACCCAGTGTTGACATGTGGCAAGACACTCCTCGGGGCGCGTCTTGCTCGGGCTTCTCTCATGGATGCCCTCAGTCAGACCCAGTGTTGACATGTGGCAAGACGCTCCTCGGGGCGCGTCTTGCTTGGGCCTCTCTCCTGGAGGCGCTCAGTCAGACCCATTGTTGACATGTGGCAAGACGCTCCTCGGGGCGCGTCTTGCTTGGGCCTCTCTCCTGGAGGCGCTCAGTCAGACCGAGTGCTGACATGTGGCAAGACGCTCCTTGGGGCGCGTCTTGCTGGGGCTTCTCTCATGGAGGCACTCAGTCAGACCCAGTGTTGACATGTGGCAAGACGCTCCTCGGGGCTCGTCTTACTTGGGCCTCTCTCCTGGAGGCGCTCTGTCAGACCCAGTGGTGACACGTGGCAAGACGCTCCTCGGGGCGCGTCTTGCTTGGGCCTCTCTCCTGGAGGCGCTCAGTCAGACCCAGTGGTGACATGTGGCAAGACGCTCCTCGGGGCGCGTCTTGCTTGGGCCTCTCTCCTGGAGGCGCTCAGTCAGACCCAGTGTTGACACGTGGCAAGACGCTCCTCGGGGCGCATCTTGCTTGGGCCTCTCTGCTGGAGGCGCTCAGTCAGACCCAGTGTTGACATGTGGCAAGACACTCCTCGGGGCGCGTCTTGCTTGGGCCTCTCTCATGGAGGCCCTCTGTCAGACCCAGTGTTGACATGTGTCAAGACGCTCCTCGGGGCGCGTCTTGCTTTGGCCTCTCTCCTGGAGGCCCTCAGTAAGACCCATTGTTGACATGTGGCAAGACGCTCCTCGGGGCGTGTCTTGCTTGGGCTTCTCCCCTGGAGGCCCTCAGTCAGACCCATTGTTGACATGTGGCAAGACGCTCCTCAGGCCGCGTCTTGCTTGGGCCTCTCTCCAGAAGGCCCTCAATAAGACCCAGTGTTGACACGTGGCAAGACGCTCCTCGGGGCGCGTCTTGCTTTGGCCTCTCTCCCGGAGGCGCTCAGTCAGACCCAGTGTTGACACGTGGCAAGACGCTCCTCGGGGCGCATCTTGCTTGGGCCTCTCTGCTGGAGGCGCTCAGTCAGACCCAGTGTTGACATGTGGCAAGACACTCCTCGGGGCGCGTCTTGCTTGGGCCTCTCTCATGGAGGCCCTCTGTCAGACCCAGTGTTGACATGTGTCAAGACGCTCCTCGGGGCGCGTCTTGCTTTGGCCTCTCTCCTGGAGGCCCTCAGTAAGACCCATTGTTGACATGTGGCAAGACGCTCCTCGGGGCGTGTCTTGCTTGGGCTTCTCTCCTGGAGGCCCTCAGTCAGACCCATTGTTGACATGTGGCAAGACGCTCCTCAGGCCGCGTCTTGCTTGGGCCTCTCTCCAGGCGGCCCTCAATAAGACCCAGTGTTGACACGTGGCAAGACGCTCCTCGGGGCGCGTCTTGCTTTGGCCTCTCTCCTGGAGGCGCTCAGTCAGACCGACTGCTGACATGTGGCAAGAAGCTCCTCGGGGTGCCTCTTGCTTGGGCTTCTCTCCTGGAGGCCCTCAGTAAGACCCATTGTTGACATGTGGCAAGACGCTCCTCGGGGCGCGTCTTGCTTGGGCTTCTCTCCTGGAGGCCCTCAGTCAGACCCATTGTTGACATTTGGCAAGACGCTCCTCGGGGTGCGTCTTGCTTTGGCCTCTCTCCTGGAGGCGCTCAGTCAGACCGAGTGCTTACATAAGGCAAGACACTCCTCGGGGCGCGTCTTGCTGGGGACTCTCTCCTGGAGGCGCTCAGTCAGACCCAGTGCTGACATGTGGCAAGACGCTCCTCGGGGCGCGTCTTGCTTGGGCCTCTCTCCTGGAGGCGCTCAGTCAGACCCAGTGTTGACATGTGGCAAGACGCTCCTCGGGGCGCTTCTTGCTTGGGCCTCTCGCCTGGAGGCGCTCAGTCAGACCCAGTGTTGACATGTGGCAAGACGCTCCTCGGGGCGCGTCTTGCTTGGGCCTCTCTCCTGGAGGCGCTCCGTCAGACCCAGTGTTGACATCTGGCAAGACGCTCCTCGGGGCGCGTCTTGCTTGGGCTTCTCTCCTGGAGGCCCTCAGTCAGACCCCTTGTTGACATGTGGCAAGACGCTCCTCGGGGTGCGTCTTGCTTGGGCCTCTCTCCTGGAGGCGCTCAGTCAGACCGAGTAGTGACATGTGGCAAGATGCTCCTCGGGGCGCGTCTTGCTTGGGCCTCTCTCCTGGAGGCGCTCAGTCAGACCGAGTGCTGACATGTGGCAAGACGCTCCTTGGGGCGCGTCTTGCTGGGGCTTCTCTCATGGAGGCACTCAGTCAGACCCAGTGTTGACACGTGGCAAGACGCTCCTCGGGGCTCGTCTTGCTTGGGCCTCTCTCCTGGAGGCGCTCAGTCAGACCCAGTGGTGACACGTGGCAAGACGCTCCTCGGGGCGCGTCTTGCTTGGGCCTCTCTCCTGGAGGCGCTCAGTCAGACCCAGTGGTGACATGTGGCAAGACGCTCCTCGGGGCGCGTCTTGCTTGGGCCTCTCTCCTGGAGGCGCTCAGTCAGACCCAGTGTTGACACGTGGCAAGACGCTCCTCGGGGCGCATCTTGCTTGGGCCTCTCTGCTGGAGGCGCTCAGTCAGACCCAGTGTTGACATGTGGCAAGACACTCCTCGGGGCGCGTCTTGCTTGGGCCTCTCTCATGGAGGCCCTCTGTCAGACCCAGTGTTGACATGTGTCAAGACGCTCCTCGGGGCGCGTCTTGCTTTGGCCTCTCTCCTGGAGGCCCTCAGTAAGACCCATTGTTGACACGTGGCAAGACGCTCCTCGGGGCGTGTCTTGCTTGGGCTTCTCTCCTGGAGGCCCTCAGTCAGACCCATTGTTGACACGTGGCAAGACGCTCCTCGGGGCGCGTCTTGCTTTAGCCTCTCTCCTGGAGGCGCTCAGTCAGACCGACTGCTGACATGTGGCAAGAAGCTCCTCGGGGTGCGTCTTGCTTGGGCTTCTCTCCTGGAGGCCCTCAGTAAGACCCATTGTTGACATGTGGCAAGACGCTCCTCGGGGCGCGTCTTGCTTGGGCTTCTCTCCTGGAGGCCCTCAGTCAGACCCATTGTTGACATTTGGCAAGACGCTCCTCGGGGCGCATCTTGCTTGGGCCTCTCTCCAGAAGGCCCTCAATCAGACCCAGTGTTGACACGTGGCAAGACGTTCCTCGGGGCGTGTCTTGCTTGGGCCTCTCTCCTAGAGGCGCTCAGTCAGACTGAGTAGTGACATGTTGCCTGACGCTCCTCGGGGCACGTCTTGCTTGGGCCTCTCTCCTGGAGGCGCTCAGTCAGACCCAGTGTTGACATGTGGCAAGACGCTCCTCGGGGCGCTTCTTGCTTGGGCCTCTCGCCTGGAGGCGCTCAGTCAGACCCAGTGTTGAAATGTGGCAAGACGCTCCTCGGGGCGCGTCTTACTTGGGCCTCTCTCCTGGAGGCGCTCAGTCAGACCCAGTGTTGACATGTGGCAAGACGCTCCTCGGGCCGCGTCTTGCTTGGGCCTCTCTCCTGGAGGCCCTCAGTCAGACCCATTGTTGACATGTGGCAAGACGCTCCTCGGGGCGTGTCTTGCTTGGGCCTTTCTCCTGGAGGCGCTCAGTCAGACCCAGTGTTGACATGTGGCAAGTCACTCCTCGGGGCGCGTCTTGCTTGGGCCTCTCTCCTGGAGGCCCTCTGTCAGACCCAGTGTTGACATGTGGAAAGACGCTCCTCGGGGCGCGTCTTGCTTGGGCCTCTCTCATGGAGGCCCTCAGTCAGACCCAGTGTTGACAAGTGTCAAGACGCTCCTCAGGGCGCGTCTTGCTTGGGCCTCTCTCCTGGAGGCCCTCAGTCAGACCCATTGTTGACATGTGGCAAGACGCTCCTCGGGGCGCTTCTTGCTTGGGCCTCTCTCCTGGAGGCGCTCAGTCAGACCCAGTGTTGACATGTGGCAAGACGCTCCTCGGGGCACGTCTTGCTTGGGCCTCTCTCCTGGAGGCGCTCAGTCAGACCCAGTGTTGACATGTGGCAAGACGCTCCTAGGGGCGCGTCTTGCTTGGGCCTCTCTCCTGGAGGCGCTCAGTCAGACCAAGTGCTGACATGTGGCAAGACGCTCCTCGGTGCGCGTCTTGCTTGGGCCTCTCTCCTGGAGGCGCTCAGTCAGACCCAGTGTTGACATGTGGCAAGATACTCCTCGGTGCGCGTCTTGCTTGGGCCTCTCTCCTGGAGGCGCTCAGTCAGACCCAGTTTTGACATGTGGCAAGACACTCCTCGGGGCGCGTCTTGCTTGGGCCTCTCTCCTGGAGGCCCTCTGTCAGACCCAGTGTTGACATGTGGCAAGACGCTCCTAGGGGCGCGTCTTGCTTGGCTCTCTCTCCTGGAGGCGCTCAGTCAGACCGAGTGCTGACATGTGGCAAGACGCTCCTCGGGGCTCGTCTTGCTTGGGCCTCTCTCCTGGAGGCGCTCAGTCAGACCCAGTGGTGACACGTGGCAAGACGCTCCTCGGGGCGCGTCTTGCTTGGGCCTCTCTCCTGGAGGCGCTCAGTCAGACCCAGTGGTGACATGTGGCAAGACGCTCCTCGGGGCGCGTCTTGCTTGGGCCTCTCTCCAGGAGGCGCTCAGTCAGACCCAGTGTTGACACGTGGCAAGACGCTCCTCGGGGCGCATCTTGCTTGGGCCTCTCTGCTGGAGGCGCTCAGTCAGACCCAGTGTTGACACATGGCAAGACACTCCTCGGGGCGCGTCTTGCTTGGCTCTCTCTCCTGGAGGCGCTCAGTCAGACCGAGTGCTGACATGTGGCAAGACGCTCCTCGGGGCTCGTCTTGCTTGGGCCTCTCTCAAGGAGGCCCTCTGTCAGACCCAGTGTTGACATGTGTCAAGACGCTCCTCGGGGCGCGTCTTGCTTTGGCCTCTCTCCTGGAGGCCCTCAGTAAGACCCATTGTTGACATGTGGCAAGACGCTCCTCGGGGCGCGTCTTGCTTTGGCCTCTCTCCTGGAGGCGCTCAGTCAGACCGACTGCTGACATGTGGCAAGAAGCTCCTCGGGGTGCGTCTTGCTTGGGCTTCTCTCCTGGAGGCCCTCAGTAAGACCCATTGTTGACATGTGGCAAGACGCTCCTCGGGGTGCGTCTTGCTTGGGCTTCTCTCCTGGAGGCCCTCAGTCAGACCCATTGTTGACATTTGGCAAGACGCTCCTCGGGGCGCATCTTGCTTGGGCCTCCCTCCAGAAGGCCCTCAATCAGACCCAGTGTTGACACGTGGCAAGACGTTCCTCGGGGCGCGTCTTGCTTGGGCCTCTCTCCTAGAGGCGCTCAGTCAGACTGAGTAGTGACATGTGGCCTGACGCTCCTCGGGGCGCGTCTTGCTTGGGCCTTTCTCCTGGAGGCGCTCAGTCAGACCCAGTGTTGACATGTGGCAAGTCACTCCTCGGGGCGCATCTTGCTTGGGCCTCTCTCCTGGAGGCCCTCTGTCAGACCCAGTGTTGACATGTGTCAAGACGCTCCTCAGGGCGCGTCTTGCTTGGGCCTCTCTCCTTGAGGCCCTCAGTCAGACCCATTGTTGACATGTGGCAAGACGCTCCTCGGGGCGCTTCTTGCTTGGGCCTCTCTCCTGGAGGTGCTCAGTCAGACCCAGTGTTGACATGTGGCAAGACGCTCCTCGGGGCACGTCTTGCTTGGGCCTATCTCCTGGAGGCGCTCAGTCAGACCCAGTGTTGACATGTGGCAAGACGCTCCTCGGGGCGCGTCTTGCTTGGGCTTCTCTCCTGGAGGCCCTCTGTCAGACCCAGTGTTGACATGTGGCAAGACGCTCCTAGGGGCGCGTCTTGCTTGGGCCTCTCTCCTGGAGGCGCTCAGTCAGACCAAGTGCTGACATGTGGCAAGACGCTCCTCGGTGCGCGTCTTGCTTGGACCTCTCTCCTGGAGGCGCTCAGTCAGACCCAGTGTTGACATGTGGCAAGACACTCCTCGGTGCGCTTCTTGCTTTGGCCTCTCTCCTGGAGGCGCTCAGTCAGACCCAGTTTTGACATGTGGCAAGACACTCCTCGGGGCGCGTCTTGCTTGGGCCTCTCTCCAGGAGGCGCTCAGTCAGACCCAGTGGTGACATGTGGCAAGACGCTCCTCGGGGCGCTTCTTGCTTGGGCCTCTCTCCAGGAGGCGCTCAGTCAGACCCAGTGTTGACACGTGGCAAGACGCTCCTCGGGGCGCATCTTGCTTGGGCCTCTCTGCTGGAGGCGCTCAGTCAGACCCAGTGTTGACACATGGCAAGACACTCCTCGGGGCGCGTCTTGCTTGGGCCTCTCTCATGGAGTTCCTCTGTCAGACCCAGTGTTGACATGTGTCAAGACGCTCCTCGGGGCGCGTCTTGCTTTGGCCTCTCTCCTGGAGGCCCTCAGTAAGACCCATTGTTGACATGTGGCAAGACGCTCCTCGGGGCGTGTCTTGCTTGGGCTTCTCTCCTGTAGGCCCTCAGTCAGACCCATTGTTGACATGTGGCAAGACGCTCCTCAGGCCGTGTCTTGCTTGGGCCTCTCTCCAGAAGGCCCTCAATAAGACCCAGTGTTGACACGTGGCAAGACACTCCTCGGGGCGTGTCTTGCTTTGGCCTCTCTCCTGGAGGCGCTCAGTCAGACCGACTGCTGACATGTGGCAAGAAGCTCCTCGGGGTGCGTCTTGCTTGGGCTTCTCTCCTGGAGGCCCTCAGTAAGACCCATTGTTGACATGTGGCAAGACGCTCCTCGGGGCGCGTCTTGCTTGGGCTTCTCTCCTGGAGGCCCTCAGTCAGACCCATTGTTGACATTTGGCAAGACGCTCCTCGGGGCGCATCTTGCTTGGGCCTCTCTCCAGAAGGCCCTCAATCAGACCCAGTGTTGACACGTGGCAAGACGTTCCTCGGGGCGCGTCTTGCTTGGGCCTCTCTCCTAGAGGCGCTCAGTCAGACTGAGTAGTGACATGTGGCCTGACGCTCCTCGGGGCGCGTCTTGCTTGGGCCTCTCTCCTGGAGGCGCTCAGTCAGACCCAGTGTTGACATGTGGCAAGACGCTCCTCGGGGCGCTTCTTGCTTGGGCCTCTCGCCTGGAGGCGCTCAGTCAGACCCAGTGTTGAAATGTGGCAAGACGCTCCTCGGTGCGCGTCTTACTTGGGCCTCTCTCCTGGAGGCGCTCAGTCAGACCCAGTGGTGACATGTGGCAAGACGCTCCTCGGGGCACGTATTGCTTGGGCCTCTCTCCTGGAGGCCCTCTGTCAGACCCAGTGTTGACATGTGGCAAGACGCTCCTCGGGCCGCGTCTTGCTTGGGATTTTCTCATTGAGGCCCTCAGTCAGACCCAGTGTTGACATGTGTCAAGACGCTCCTCGGGGCGTGTCTTGCTTGGGCCTTTCTCCTGGAGGCGCTCAGTCAGACCCAGTGTTGACATGTGGCAAGTCACTCCTCGGGGCGCGTCTTGCTTGGGCCTCTCTCCTGGAGGCCCTCTGTCAGACCCAGTGTTGACATGTGGCAAGACGCTCCTCGGGGCGCGTCTTGCTTGGGCCTCTCTCATGGAGGCCCTCAGTCAGACCCAGTGTTGACAAGTGTCAAGACGCTCCTCAGGGCGCGTCTTGCTTGGGCCTCTCTCCTGTAGGCCCTCAGTCAGACCCATTGTTGACATGTGGCAAGACGCTCCTCGGGGCGCTTCTTGCTTGGGCCTCTCTCCTGGAGGCGCTCAGTCAGACCCAGTGTTGACATGTGGCAAGACGCTCCTCGGGGCACGTCTTGCTTGGGCCTCTCTCCTGGAGGCGCTCAGTCAGACCCAGTGTTGACATGTGGCAAGACGCTCCTCGGGGCGCGTCTTGCTTGGGCTTCTCTCCTGGAGGCCCTCTGTCAGACCCAGTGTTGACATGTGGCAAGACGCTCCTAGGGGCGCGTCTTGCTTGGGCCTCTCTCCTGGAGGCGCTCAGTCAGACCAAGTGCTGACATGTGGCAAGACGCTCCTCGGTGCGCTTCTTGCTTGGGCCTCTCTCCTGGAGGCGCTCAGTCAGACCCAGTGTTGACATGTGGCAAGACACTCCTCGGTGCGCGTCTTGCTTGGGCCTCTCTCCTGGAGGCGCTCAGTCAGACCCAGTGTTGACATGTGGCAAGACACTCCTCGGGGCGCGTCTTGCTTGGGCCTCTCTCCTGGAGGCCCTCTGTCAGACCCAGTGTTGACATGTGGCAAGACGCTCCTAGGGGCGCTTCTTGCTTGGGCCTCTCTCCTGGAGGCGCTCAGTCAGACCCAGTGGTGACGTATGGCAAGACGCTCCTCGGGGCGCGTATTGCTTGGGCCTCTCTCCTGGAGGCCCTCTGTCAGACCCAGTGTTGACATGTGGCAAGACACTCCTCGGGGCGCGTCTTGCTTGGGCTTCTCTCATGGAGGCCCTCAGTCAGACCCAGTGTTGACAAGTGTCAAGACACTCCTCGGGGCACGTCTTGCTTGGGCCTCTCTCCTGGAGGCCCTCAATCAGACCCATTGTTGACATGTGGCAAGACCCTCCTCGGGGCGCTTCTTGCTTGGGCCTCTCTCCTGGAGGCGCTCAGTCAGACCCAGTGATGACATGTGGCAAGACACTCCTCGGGGCGCGTCTTGCTTGGGCCTCTCTCCTGGAGGCCCTCTGTCAGACCCAGTGTTGACATGTGGCAAAACACTCCTCGGGGCGCGTCTTGCTTGGGCCTCTCTCATGGAGGCCCTCAGTCAGACCCAGTGTTGACAAGTGTCAAGACGCTCCTCGGGGCGCGTCTTGCTTGGGCCTCTCTCCTGGAGGCACTCAGTCACACCCATTGTTGACATGTGGCAAGACGCTCCTCGGGGCGCGTCTTGCTTGGGCTTCTCTCCTGGAGGCCCTCAGTCAGACCCATTGTTGACAAGAGGCAAGACGCTCCACGGGGCGCTTCTTGCTTGGGCCTCTCTCCTGGAGGCGCTCAGTCAGACCCAGTGTTGACATGTGGCAAGACGCTCCTCGGGGCACGTCTTGCTTGGGCCTATCTCCTGGAGGCGCTCAGTCAGACCCAGTGTTGACATGTGGCAAGACGCTCCTCGGGGCGCTTCATGCTTGGGCCTCTCTCCTGGAGGCGCTCAGTCAGACCCAGTGGTGACATGTGGCAAGACGCTCCTCGGGGCGCGTCTTACTTGGGCCTCTCTCCTGGAGGCGCTCAGTCAGACCCAGTGGTGACATGTGGCAAGACGCTCCTCGGGGCACGTATTGCTTGGGCCTCTCTCCTGGAGGCCCTCTGTCAGACCCAGTGTTGACATGTGGCAAGACGCTCCTCGGGGCGCGTCTTGCTTGGGCCTCTCTCCTGGAGGCCCTCTGTCAGACCCAGTGTTGACATGTGGCAAGACGCTCCTAGGGGCGCGTCTTGCTTGGGCCTCTCTCCTGGAGGCGCTCAGTCAGACCAAGTGCTGACATTTGGCAAGACGCTCCTCGGTGCGCGTCTTGCTTGGGCCTCTCTCCTGGAGGCGCTCAGTCAGACCCAGTGTTGACATGTGGCAAGACACTCCTCGGGGCGCGTCTTGCTTGGGCCTCTCTCCTGGAGGCCCTCTGTCAGACCCAGTGTTGACATGTGGCAAGACGCTCCAAGGGGCGCGTCTTGCTTGGGCCTCTCTCCTGGAGGCCCTCTGTCAGACCCAGTGTTGACATGTGGCAAGACGCTCCTAGGGGCGCGTCTTGCTTGGGCCTCTCTCCTGGAGGCGCTCAGTCAGACCAAGTGCTGACATGTGGCAAGACGCTCCTCGGTGCGCGTCTTGCTTGGGCCTCTCTCCTGGAGGCGCTCAGTCAGACCCAGTGTTGACATGTGGCAAGACACTCCTCGGGGCGCGTCTTGCTTGGGCCTCTCTCCTGGAGGCCCTCTGTCAGACCCAGTGTTGACATGTGGCAAGACGCTCCAAGGGGCGCGTCTTGCTTGGGCCTCTCTCCTGGAGGCGCTCAGTCAGACCAAGTGCTGACATGTGGCAAGACGCTCCTCGGTGCGCGTCTTGCTTGGGCCTCTCTCCTGGAGGCGCTCAGTCAGACCCAGTGGTGACGTATGGCAATACGCTCCTCGGGGCGCGTATTGCTTGGGCCTCTCTCCTGGAGGCCCTCTGTCAGACCCAGTGTTGACATGTGGCAAGACACTCCTCGGGGCGCATCTTGCTTGGGCTTCTCTCATGGAGGCCCTCAGTCAGACCCAGTGTTGACATGTGGCAAGACGCTCCTCGGGGCGCGTCTTGCTTGGGCCTCTCTCCTGGAGGCGCTCAGTCAGACCCATTGTTGACATGTGGCAAGACGCTCCTCGGGGCGCGTCTTGCTTTGGCTTCTCTCCTGGAGGCCCTCAGTCAGACCCATTGTTGACATGTGGCAAGACGCTCCTCGGGGCACTTCTTGCTTGGGCCTCTCTCCTGGAGGCGCTCAGTCAGACCCAGTGTTGACATGTGGCAAGACTCTCCTCGGGGCGCTTCTTGCTTGGGCCATCTCCTGGAGGCGCTCAGTCAGACCCAGTGTTGACATGTGGCAAGACACTCCTCGGTGCGCGTCTTGCTTGGGCCTCTCTCCTGGAGGCGCTCAGTCAGACCCAGTGTTGACATGTGGCAAGACACTCCTCGGGGCGCGTCTTGCTTGGGCCTCTCTCCTGGAGGCCCTCTGTCAGACCCAGTGTTGACATGTGGCAAGACGCTCCTAGGGGCGCTTCTTGCTTGGGCCTCTCTCCTGGAGGCGCTCAGTCAGACCCAGTGGTGACGTATGGCAAGACGCTCCTCGGGGCGCGTATTGCTTGGGCCTCTCTCCTGGAGGCCCTCTGTCAGACCCAGTGTTGACATGTGGAAAGACACTCCTCGGGGCGCGTCTTGCTTGGGCTTCTCTCATGGAGGCCCTCAGTCAGACCCAGTGTTAACAAGTGTCAAGACACTCCTCGGGGCACGTCTTGCTTGGGCCTCTCTCCTGGAGGCCCTCAATCAGACCCATTGTTGACATGTGGCAAGACGCTCCTCGGGGCGCTTCTTGCTTGGGCCTCTCTCCTGGAGGCGCTCAGTCAGACCCAGTGATGACATGTGGCAAGACACTCCTCGGGGCGCGTCTTGCTTGGGCCTCTCTCCTGGAGGCCCTCTGTCAGACCCAGTGTTGACATGTGGCAAAACACTCCTCGGGGCGCGTCTTGCTTGGGCCTCTCTCATGGAGGCCCTCAGTCAGACCCAGTGTTGACAAGTGTCAAGACGCTCCTCGGGGCGCGTCTTGCTTGGGCCTCTCTCCTGGAGGCACTCAGTCACACCCATTGTTGACATGTGGCAAGACGCTCCTCGGTGCGCGTCTTGCTTGGGCCTCTCTCCTGGAGGCGCTCAGTCAGACCCAGTGTTGACATGTGGCAAGACACTCCTCGGGGCGCGTCTTGCTTGGGCCTCTCTCCTGGAGGCCCTCTGTCAGACCCAGTGTTGACATGTGGCCTGACGCTCCTCGGGGCGCGTCTTGCTTGGGCCTCTCTCCTGGAGGCGCTCAGTCAGACCCAGTGTTGACATGTGGCAAGACGCTCCTCGGGGCGCTTCTTGCTTGGGCCTCTCGCCTGGAGGCGCTCAGTCAGACCCAGTGTTGAAATGTGGCAAGACGCTCCTCGGTGCGCGTCTTACTTGGGCCTCTCTCCTGGAGGCGCTCAGTCAGACCCAGTGGTGACATGTGGCAAGACGCTCCTCGGGGCACGTATTGCTTGGGCCTCTCTCCTGGAGGCCCTCTGTCAGACCCAGTGTTGACATGTGGCAAGACGCTCCTCGGGCCGCGTCTTGCTTGGGATTTTCTCATTGAGGCCCTCAGTCAGACCCAGTGTTGACATGTGTCAAGACGCTCCTCGGGGCGTGTCTTGCTTGGGCCTCTCTCCTGGAGGCCCTCTGTCAGACCCAGTGTTGACATGTGGCAAGACGCTCCTCGGGGCGCGTCTTGCTTGGGCCTCTCTCATGGAGGCCCTCAGTCAGACCCAGTGTTGACAAGTGTCAAGACGCTCCTCAGGGCGCGTCTTGCTTGGGCCTCTCTCCTGGAGGCCCTCAGTCAGACCCATTGTTGACATGTGGCAAGACGCTCCTCGGGGCGCTTCTTGCTTGGGCCTCTCTCCTGGAGGCGCTCAGTCAGACCCAGTGTTGACATGTGGCAAGACGCTCCTCGGGGCACGTCTTGCTTGGGCCTCTCTCCTGGAGGCGCTCAGTCAGACCCAGTGTTGACATGTGGCAAGACGCTCCTCGGGGCGCGTCTTGCTTGGGCTTCTCTCCTGGAGGCCCTCTGTCAGACCCAGTGTTGACATGTGGCAAGACGCTCCTAGGGGCGCGTCTTGCTTGGGCCTCTCTCCTGGAGGCGCTCAGTCAGACCAAGTGCTGACATGTGGCAAGACGCTCCTCGGTGCGCTTCTTGCTTGGGCCTCTCTCCTGGAGGCGCTCAGTCAGACCCAGTGTTGACATGTGGCAAGACACTCCTCGGGGCGCGTCTTGCTTGGGCCTCTCTCCTGGAGGCCCTCTGTCAGACCCAGTGTTGACATGTGGCAAGACGCTCCTAGGGGCGCTTCTTGCTTGGGCCTCTCTCCTGGAGGCGCTCAGTCAGACCCAGTGGTGACGTATGGCAAGACGCTCCTCGGGGCGCGTATTGCTTGGGCCTCTCTCCTGGAGGCCCTCTGTCAGACCCAGTGTTGACATGTGGCAAGACACTCCTCGGGGCGCGTCTTGCTTGGGCTTCTCTCATGGAGGCCCTCAGTCAGACCCAGTGTTGACAAGTGTCAAGACACTCCTCGGGGCGCGTCTTGCTTGGGCCTCTCTCCTGGAGGCACTCAGTCACACCCATTGTTGACATGTGGCAAGACGCTCCTCGGGGCGCGTCTTGCTTGGGCTTCTCTCCTGGAGGCCCTCAGTCAGACCCATTGTTGACAAGAGGCAAGACGCTCCACGGGGCGCTTCTTGCTTGGGCCTCTCTCCTGGAGGCGCTCAGTCAGACCCAGTGTTGACATGTGGCAAGACGCTCCTCGGGGCACGTCTTGCTTGGGCCTATCTCCTGGAGGCGCTCAGTCAGACCCAGTGTTGACATGTGGCAAGACGCTCCTCGGGGCGCTTCATGCTTGGGCCTCTCTCCTGGAGGCGCTCAGTCAGACCCAGTGGTGACATGTGGCAAGACGCTCCTCGGGGCGCGTCTTACTTGGGCCTCTCTCCTGGAGGCGCTCAGTCAGACCCAGTGGTGACATGTGGCAAGACGCTCCTCGGGGCACGTATTGCTTGGGCCTCTCTCCTGGAGGCCCTCTGTCAGACCCAGTGTTGACTTGTGGCAAGACGCTCCTCGGGGCGCGTCTTGATTGGGCTTCTCTCATTGAGGCCCTCAGTCAGACCCAGTATTGACATGTGTCAAGACGCTCCTCGGGGCGTGTCTTGCTTGGGCCTCGCTCCTGGAGGCGCTCAGTCAGACCCAGTGATTGACATGTGGCAATACACTCCTCGGGACGCGTCTTGCTTGGGCCTCTCTCCTGAAGGCCCTCTGTCAGACCCAGTGTTGACATGTGGCAAGACGCTCCTCGGGGCGCGTCTTGCTTGGGCCTCTCTCCTGGAGGCCCTCTGTCAGACCCAGTGTTGACATGTGGCAAGACGCTCCTAGGGGCGCGTCTTGCTTGGGCCTCTCTCCTGGAGGCGCTCAGTCAGACCAAGTGCTGACATGTGGCAAGACGCTCCTCGGTGCGCGTCTTGCTTGGGCCTCTCTCCTGGAGGCGCTCAGTCAGACCCAGTGTTGACATGTGGCAAGACACTCCTCGGGGCGCGTCTTGCTTGGGCCTCTCTCCTGGAGGCCCTCTGTCAGACCCAGTGTTGACATGTGGCAAGACGCTCCAAGGGGCGCGTCTTGCTTGGGCCTCTCTCCTGGAGGCGCTCAGTCAGACCAAGTGCTGACATGTGGCAAGACGCTCCTCGGTGCGCGTCTTGCTTGGGCCTCTCTCCTGGAGGCGCTCAGTCAGACCCAGTGGTGACGTATGGCAATACGCTCCTCGGGGCGCGTATTGCTTGGGCCTCTCTCCTGGAGGCCCTCTGTCAGACCCAGTGTTGACATGTGGCAAGACACTCCTCGGGGCGCATCTTGCTTGGGCTTCTCTCATGGAGGCCCTCAGTCAGACCCAGTGTTGACATGTGGCAAGACGCTCCTCGGGGCGCGTCTTGCTTGGGCCTCTCTCCTGGAGGCGCTCAGTCAGACCCATTGTTGACATGTGGCAAGACGCTCCTCGGGGCGCGTCTTGCTTTGGCTTCTCTCCTGGAGGCCCTCAGTCAGACCCATTGTTGACATGTGGCAAGACGCTCCTCGGGGCACTTCTTGCTTGGGCCTCTCTCCTGGAGGCGCTCAGTCAGACCCAGTGTTGACATGTGGCAAGACACTCCTCGGGGCGCGTCTTGCTTGGGCCTCTCTCCTGGAGGCCCTCTGTCAGACCCAGTGTTGACATGTGGCAAGACGCTCCTAGGGGCGCTTCTTGCTTGGGCCTCTCTCCTGGAGGCGCTCAGTCAGACCCAGTGGTGACGTATGGCAAGACGCTCCTCGGGGCGCGTATTGCTTGGGCCTCTCTCCTGGAGGCCCTCTGTCAGACCCAGTGTTGACATGTGGCAAGACACTCCTCGGGGCGCGTCTTGCTTGGGCTTCTCTCATGGAGGCCCTCAGTCAGACCCAGTGTTGACAAGTGTCAAGACACTCCTCGGGGCGCGTCTTGCTTGGGCCTCTCTCCTGGAGGCACTCAGTCACACCCATTGTTGACATGTGGCAAGACGCTCCTCGGGGCGCGTCTTGCTTGGGCTTCTCTCCTGGAGGCCCTCAGTCAGACCCATTGTTGACAAGAGGCAAGACGCTCCACGGGGCGCTTCTTGCTTGGGCCTCTCTCCTGGAGGCGCTCAGTCAGACCCAGTGTTGACATGTGGCAAGACGCTCCTCGGGGCACGTCTTGCTTGGGCCTATCTCCTGGAGGCGCTCAGTCAGACCCAGTGTTGACATGTGGCAAGACGCTCCTCGGGGCGCTTCATGCTTGGGCCTCTCTCCTGGAGGCGCTCAGTCAGACCCAGTGGTGACATGTGGCAAGACGCTCCTCGGGGCGCGTCTTACTTGGGCCTCTCTCCTGGAGGCGCTCAGTCAGACCCAGTGGTGACATGTGGCAAGACGCTCCTCGGGGCACGTATTGCTTGGGCCTCTCTCCTGGAGGCCCTCTGTCAGACCCAGTGTTGACTTGTGGCAAGACGCTCCTCGGGGCGCGTCTTGATTGGGCTTCTCTCATTGAGGCCCTCAGTCAGACCCAGTATTGACATGTGTCAAGACGCTCCTCGGGGCGTGTCTTGCTTGGGCCTCTCTCCTGGAGGCGCTCAGTCAGACCCAGTGATTGACATGTGGCAATACACTCCTCGGGACGCGTCTTGCTTGGGCCTCTCTCCTGAAGGCCCTCTGTCAGACCCAGTGTTGACATGTGGCAAGACGCTCCTCGGGGCGCGTCTTGCTTGGGCCTCTCTCCTGGAGGCCCTCTGTCAGACCCAGTGTTGACATGTGGCAAGACGCTCCTAGGGGCGCGTCTTGCTTGGGCCTCTCTCCTGGAGGCGCTCAGTCAGACCAAGTGCTGACATGTGGCAAGACGCTCCTCGGTGCGCGTCTTGCTTGGGCCTCTCTCCTGGAGGCGCTCAGTCAGACCCAGTGTTGACATGTGGCAAGACACTCCTCGGGGCGCGTCTTGCTTGGGCCTCTCTCCTGGAGGCCCTCTGTCAGACCCAGTGTTGACATGTGGCAAGACGCTCCAAGGGGCGCGTCTTGCTTGGGCCTCTCTCCTGGAGGCGCTCAGTCAGACCAAGTGCTGACATGTGGCAAGACGCTCCTCGGTGCGCGTCTTGCTTGGGCCTCTCTCCTGGAGGCGCTCAGTCAGACCCAGTGGTGACGTATGGCAATACGCTCCTCGGGGCGCGTATTGCTTGGGCCTCTCTCCTGGAGGCCCTCTGTCAGACCCAGTGTTGACATGTGGCAAGACACTCCTCGGGGCGCATCTTGCTTGGGCTTCTCTCATGGAGGCCCTCAGTCAGACCCAGTGTTGACATGTGGCAAGACGCTCCTCGGGGCGCGTCTTGCTTGGGCCTCTCTCCTGGAGGCGCTCAGTCAGACCCATTGTTGACATGTGGCAAGACGCTCCTCGGGGCGCGTCTTGCTTTGGCTTCTCTCCTGGAGGCCCTCAGTCAGACCCATTGTTGACATGTGGCAAGACGCTCCTCGGGGCACTTCTTGCTTGGGCCTCTCTCCTGGAGGCGCTCAGTCAGACCCAGTGTTGACATGTGGCAAGACTCTCCTCGGGGCGCTTCTTGCTTGGGCCATCTCCTGGAGGCGCTCAGTCAACCCAGTGTTGACATGTGGCAAGACACTCCTCGGTGCGCGTCTTGCTTGGGCCTCTCTCCTGGAGGCGCTCAGTCAGACCCAGTGTTGACATGTGGCAAGACACTCCTCGGGGCGCGTCTTGCTTGGGCCTCTCTCCTGGAGGCCCTCTGTCAGACCCAGTGTTGACATGTGGCAAGACGCTCCTAGGGGCGCTTCTTGCTTGGGCCTCTCTCCTGGAGGCGCTCAGTCAGACCCAGTGGTGACGTATGGCAAGACGCTCCTCGGGGCGCGTATTGCTTGGGCCTCTCTCCTGGAGGCCCTCTGTCAGACCCAGTGTTGACATGTGGAAAGACACTCCTCGGGGCGCGTCTTGCTTGGGCTTCTCTCATGGAGGCCCTCAGTCAGACCCAGTGTTAACAAGTGTCAAGACACTCCTCGGGGCACGTCTTGCTTGGGCCTCTCTCCTGGAGGCCCTCAATCAGACCCATTGTTGACATGTGGCAAGACGCTCCTCGGGGCGCTTCTTGCTTGGGCCTCTCTCCTGGAGGCGCTCAGTCAGACCCAGTGATGACATGTGGCAAGACACTCCTCGGGGCGCGTCTTGCTTGGGCCTCTCTCCTGGAGGCCCTCTGTCAGACCCAGTGTTGACATGTGGCAAAACACTCCTCGGGGCGCGTCTTGCTTGGGCCTCTCTCATGGAGGCCCTCAGTCAGACCCAGTGTTGACAAGTGTCAAGACGCTCCTCGGGGCGCGTCTTGCTTGGGCCTCTCTCCTGGAGGCACTCAGTCACACCCATTGTTGACATGTGGCAAGACGCTCCTCGGGGCGCGTCTTGCTTGGGCTTCTCTCCTGGAGGCCCTCAGTCAGACCCATTGTTGACAAGAGGCAAGACGCTCCACGGGGCGCTTCTTGCTTGGGCCTCTCTCCTGGAGGCGCTCAGTCAGACCCAGTGTTGACATGTGGCAAGACGCTCCTCGGGGCACGTCTTGCTTGGGCCTATCTCCTGGAGGCGCTCAGTCAGACCCAGTGTTGACATGTGGCAAGACGCTCCTCGGGGCGCTTCATGCTTGGGCCTCTCTCCTGGAGGCGCTCAGTCAGACCCAGTGGTGACATGTGGCAAGACGCTCCTCGGGGCGCGTCTTACTTGGGCCTCTCTCCTGGAGGCGCTCAGTCAGACCCAGTGGTGACATGTGGCAAGACGCTCCTCGGGGCACGTATTGCTTGGGCCTCTCTCCTGGAGGCCCTCTGTCAGACCCAGTGTTGACTTGTGGCAAGACGCTCCTCGGGGCGCGTCTTGATTGGGCTTCTCTCATTGAGGCCCTCAGTCAGACCCAGTGTTGACATGTGTCAAGACGCTCCTCGGGGCGTGTCTTGCTTGGGCCTCTCTCCTGGAGGCGCTCAGTCAGACCCAGTGATTGACATGTGGCAAGACACTCCTCGGGGCGCGTCTTGCTTGGGCCTCTCTCCTGGAGGCCCTCTGTCAGACCCAGTGTTGACATGTGGCAAGACGCTCCTCGGGGCGCGTCTTGCTTGGGCCTCTCTCCTGGAGGCCCTCTGTCAGACCCAGTGTTGACATGTGGCAAGACGCTCCTAGGGGCGCGTCTTGCTTGGGCCTCTGTCCTGGAGGCGCTCAGTCAGACCAAGTGCTGACATGTGGCAAGACGCTCCTCTGTGCGCGTCTTGCTTGGGCCTCTCTCCTGGAGGCGCTCAGTCAGACCCAGTGTTGACATGTGGCAAGACACTCCTCGGGGCGCGTCTTGCTTGGGCCTCTCTCCTGGAGGCCCTCTGTCAGACCCAGTGTTGACATGTGGCAAGACGCTCCTAGGGGCGCTTCTTGCTTGGGCCTCTCTCCTGGAGGCGCTCAGTCAGACCAAGTGCTGACATGTGGCAAGACGCTCCTCGGTGCGCGTCTTGCTTGGGCCTCTCTCCTGGAGGCGCTCAGTCAGACCCAGTGGTGACGTATGGCAATACGCTCCTCGGGGCGCGTATTGCTTGGGCCTCTCTCCTGGAGGCCCTCTGTCAGACCCAGTGTTGACATGTGGCAAGACACTCCTCGGGGCGCGTCTTGCTTGGGCTTCTCTCATGGAGGCCCTCAGTCAGACCCAGTGTTGACATGTGGCAAGACGCTCCTCGGGGCGCGTCTTGCTTGGGCCTCTCTCCTGGAGGCGCTCAGTCAGACCCATTGTTGACATGTGGCAAGACGCTCCTCGGGGCGTGTCTTGCTTTGGCTTCTCTCCTGGAGGCCCTCAGTCAGACCCATTGTTGACAAGTGGCAAGACGCTCCTCGGGGCGCTTCTTGCTTGGGCCTCTCTCCTGGAGGCGCTCAGTCAGACCCAGTGTTGACATGTGGCAAGACTCTCCTCGGGGCGCTTCTTGCTTGGGCCATCTCCTGGAGGCGCTCAGTCAGACCCAGTGTTGACATGTGGCAAGACGCTCCTCGGGGCACATCTTGCTTGGGCCTCTCTCCTGGAGGCGCTCAGTCAGACCCAGTGTTGACATGTGGCAAGACGCTCCTCGAGGCGCGTCTTACTTGGGCCTCTCTCCTGGAGGTGCTCAGTCAGACCCAGTGTTGACATGTGGCAAGAACGCTCCTCGGGGCGCGTCTTGTTTGGGCCTCTCTCCTGGAGGCTCTCAGTCAGACCCAGTGGTGACATGTGACAAGCCGCTCCTCGGGGCGCGTCTTGCTTGAGCCTCTCTCCTGGAGGCGCTCAGTCAGACCCAGTGTTGACATGTGGCAAGACACTCCTCGGGGCGCGTCTTGCTTGGGCCTCTCTCCTGGAGGCCCTCTGTCAGACCAAGTGTTGACATGTGGCAAGACATTCCTCGGGGCGCGTCTTGCTTGGGACTCTCTCCTGGAGGCCCTCTGTCAGACCCAGTGTTGACATGTGGCAAGACGCTCCTAGGGGCGCTTCTTGCTTGGCTCTCTCTCCTGGAGGCGCTCAGTCAGACCGAGTGCTGACATGTGGCAAGACGCTCCTCGGGGCGCGTCTTGCTTGGGCCTCTCTCCTGGAGGCGCTCAGTCAGACCCAGTGGTGATGTATGGCAAGACGCTCCTCGGGGCGCATATTGCTTGGGCCTCACTCCTGGAGGCCCTCTGTCAGACCCAGTGGTGACGTATGGCAAGACGTTCCTCGGGGCGCATATTGCTTGGGCCTCTCTCCTGGAGGCCCTCTGTCAGACCCAGTGGTGACATGTGGCAAGACGCTCCTCGGGGCGCGTCTTACTTGGGCCTCTCTCCTGGAGGCGCTCAGTCAGACCCAGTGGTGACATGTGGCAAGACGCTCCTCGGGGCACGTATTGCTTGGGCCTCTCTCCTGGAGGCCCTCTGTCAGACCCAGTGTTGACTTGTGGCAAGACGCTCCTCGGGGCGCGTCTTGATTGGGCTTCTCTCATTGAGGCCCTCAGTCAGACCCAGTGTTGACATGTGTCAAGACGCTCCTCGGGGCGTGTCTTGCTTGGGCCTCTCTCCTGGAGGCGCTCAGTCAGACCCAGTGATTGACATGTGGCAAGACACTCCTCGGGGCGCGTCTTGCTTGGGCCTCTCTCCTGGAGGCCCTCTGTCAGACCCAGTGTTGACATGTGGCAAGACGCTCCTCGGGGCGCGTCTTGCTTGGGCCTCTCTCCTGGAGGCCCTCTGTCAGACCCAGTGTTGACATGTGGCAAGACGCTCCTAGGGGCGCGTCTTGCTTGGGCCTCTGTCCTGGAGGCGCTCAGTCAGACCAAGTGCTGACATGTGGCAAGACGCTCCTCGGTGCGCGTCTTGCTTGGGCCTCTCTCCTGGAGGCGCTCAGTCAGACCCAGTGTTGACATGTGGCAAGACACTCCTCGGGGCGCGTCTTGCTTGGGCCTCTCTCCTGGAGGCCCTCTGTCAGACCCAGTGTTGACATGTGGCAAGACGCTCCTAGGGGCGCTTCTTGCTTGGGCCTCTCTCCTGGAGGCGCTCAGTCAGACCAAGTGCTGACATGTGGCAAGACGCTCCTCGGTGCGCGTCTTGCTTGGGCCTCTCTCCTGGAGGCCCTCTGTCAGACCCAGTGTTGACATGTGGCAAGACGCTCCTAGGGGCGCGTCTTGCTTGGGCCTCTGTCCTGGAGGCGCTCAGTCAGACCAAGTGCTGACATGTGGCAAGACGCTCCTCGGTGCGCGTCTTGCTTGGGCCTCTCTCCTGGAGGCGCTCAGTCAGACCCAGTGTTGACATGTGGCAAGACACTCCTCGGGGCGCGTCTTGCTTGGGCCTCTCTCCTGGAGGCCCTCTGTCAGACCCAGTGTTGACATGTGGCAAGACGCTCCTAGGGGCGCTTCTTGCTTGGGCCTCTCTCCTGGAGGCGCTCAGTCAGACCAAGTGCTGACATGTGGCAAGACGCTCCTCGGTGCGCGTCTTGCTTGGGCCTCTCTCCTGGAGGCGCTCAGTCAGACCCAGTGGTGACGTATGGCAATACGCTCCTCGGGGCGCGTATTGCTTGGGCCTCTCTCCTGGAGGCCCTCTGTCAGACCCAGTGTTGACATGTGGCAAGACACTCCTCGGGGCGCGTCTTGCTTGGGCCTCTCTCCTGGAGGCGCTCAGTCAGACCCATTGTTGACATGTGGCAAGACGCTCCTCGGGGCGTGTCTTGCTTTGGCTTCTCTCCTGGAGGCCCTCAGTCAGACCCATTGTTGACATGTGGCAAGACGCTCCTCGGGGCGCTTCTTGCTTGGGCCTCTCTCCTGGAGGCGCTCAGTCAGACCCAGTGTTGACATGTGGCAAGACTCTCCTCGGGGCGCTTCTTGCTTGGGCCATCTCCTGGAGGCGCTCAGTCAGACCCAGTGTTGACATGTGGCAAGACGCTCCTCGGGGCACATCTTGCTTGGGCCTCTCTCCTGGAGGCGCTCAGTCAGACCCAGTGTTGACATGTGGCAAGACGCTCCTCGAGGCGCGTCTTACTTGGGCCTCTCTCCTGGAGGTGCTCAGTCAGACCCAGTGTTGACATGTGGCAAGAACGCTCCTCGGGGCGCGTCTTGTTTGGGCCTCTCTCCTGGAGGCTCTCAGTCAGACCCAGTGGTGACATGTGACAAGCCGCTCCTCGGGGCGCGTCTTGCTTGAGCCTCTCTCCTGGAGGCGCTCAGTCAGACCCAGTGTTGACATGTGGCAAGACACTCCTCGGGGCGCGTCTTGCTTGGGCCTCTCTCCTGGAGGCCCTCTGTCAGACCCAGTGTTGACATGTGGCAAGACACTCCTCGGGGCGCGTCTTGCTTGGGACTCTCTCCTGGAGGCCCTCTGTCAGACCCAGTGTTGACATGTGGCAAGACGCTCCTAGGGGCGCTTCTTGCTTGGCTCTCTCTCCTGGAGGCGCTCAGTCAGACCGAGTGCTGACATGTGGCAAGACGCTCCTCGGGGCGCGTCTTGCTTGGGCCTCTCTCCTGGAGGCGCTCAGTCAGACCCAGTGGTGACGTATGGCAAGACGCTCCTCGGGGCGCATATTGCTTGGGCCTCACTCCTGGAGGCCCTCTGTCAGACCCAGTGGTGACGTATGGCAAGACGCTCCTCGGGGCGCATATTGCTTGGGCCTCTCTCCTGGAGGCCCTCTGTCAGACCCAGTGTTGACATGTGGCAAGACACTCCTCGGGGCGCGTCTTGCTTGGGCTTCTCTCATGGAGGCCCTCAGTCAGACCCAGTGTTGACAAGTGTCAAGACACTCCTCGGGGCACGTGTTGCTTGGGCCTCTCTCCTGGAGGCCCTCAATCAGACCCATTGTTGACATGTGGCAAGACGCTCCTCGGGGCGCTTCTTGCTTGGGCCTCTCTCCTGGAGGCGCTCAGTCAGACCCAGTGATGACATGTGGCAAGACACTCCTCGGGGCGCGTCTTGCTTGGGCCTCTCTCCTGGAGGCCCTCTGTCAGACCCAGTGTTGACATGTGGCAAGACACTCCTCGGGGCGCGTCTTGCTTGGGCCTCTCTCATGGAGGCCCTCAGTCAGACCCAGTGTTGACAAGTGTCAAGACGCTCCTCGGGGCGCGTCTTGCTTGGGCCTCTCTCCTGGAGGCACTCAGTCAGACCCATTGTTGACATGTGGCAAGACGCTCCTCGGGGCGCGTCTTGCTTGGGCTTCTCTCCTGGAGGCCCTCAGTCAGACCCATTGTTGACAAGAGGCAAGACGCTCCTCGGGGCGCTTCTTGCTTGGGCCTCTCTCCTGGAGGCGCTCAGTCAGACCCAGTGTTGACATGTGGCAAGACGCTCCTCGGGGCACGTCTTGCTTGGGCCTCTCTCCTGGAGGCGCTCAGTCAGACCCAGTGTTGGCATGTGGCAAGACGCTCCTCGGGGCGCTTCATGCTTGGGCCTCTCTCCTGGAGGCGCTCAGTCAGACCCAGTGGTGACATGTGGCAAGACGCTCCTCGGGGCGCGTCTTACTTGGGCCTCTCTCCTGGAGGCGCTCAGTCAGACCCAGTGATTGACATGTGGCAAGACACTCCTCGGGGCGCGTCTTGCTTGGGCCTCTCTCCTGGAGGCCCTCTGTCAGACCCAGTGTTGACTTGTGGCAAGACGCTCCTCGGGGCGCGTCTTGCTTGGGCCTCTCTCCTGGAGGCCCTCTGTCAGACCCAGTGTTGACATGTGGCAAGACGCTCCTAGGGGCGCGTCTTGCTTGGGCCTCTCTCCTGGAGGCGCTCAGTCAGACCAAGTGCTGACATGTGGCAAGACGCTCCTCGGTGCACGTCTTGCTTGGGCCTCTCTCCTGGAGGCGCTCAGTCAGACCCAGTGTTGACATGTGGCAAGACGCTCCTCGGTGCGCGTCTTGCTTGGGCCTCTCTCCTGGAGGCGCTCAGTCAGAACCAGTGTTGACATGTGGACAGACACTCCTCGGGGCGCGTCTTGCTTGGGCCTCTCTCCTGGAGGCTCTAAGTCAGACCCAGTGGTAACATGTGGCTAGACGCTCCTCGGGGCACGTATTGCTTGGGCCTCTCTCCTGGAGGCCCTCTGTCAGACCCAGTGTTGACATGTGGCAAGACGCTCCTCGCGTCGTGTCTTGCTTGGGCCTCTCTCCTGGAGGCCCTCAATCAGACCCAGTGTTGACACGTGGCAAGATGCTCCTCGGGGCGCGTCTTGCTTGGGCCTCTCTCCTGGAGGCGCTCAGTCAGACCGAGTAGTGACATGTTGCATGACGCTCCTCGGGGCGCGTCTTGCTTGGGCCTCTCTCCTGGAGGCGCTCAGTCAGACCCAGTGGTGACATGTGGCAAGACACTCCTCGGGGCGCGTCTTGCTTCGGCCTCTCTCCTGGAGGCCCGCTGTCAGACCCAGTGTTGACATGTGGCAAGACGCTCCTAGGGGCGCGTCTTGCTTGGGCCTCTCTCCTGGAGGCGCTCAGTCAGACCGAGTGCTGACATGTGGCAAGACGCTCCTCGGGGCGCATCTTGCTTGGGCCTCTCTCCTGGAGGTGCTCAGTCAGACCCAGTGTTGACATGTGGCATGACGCTCCAAGGGGCGCGTCTTGCTTGGGCCTCTCTCCTGGAGGCGCTCAGTCAGACCAAGTGCTGACATGTGGCAAGGCGCTCCTCGGTGCGCGTCTTGCTTGGGCCTCTCTCCTGGAGGCGCTCAGTCAGACCCAGTGTTGACATGTGGCAAGACACTCCTCGGTGCGCGTCTTGCTTGGCCTCTCTCCTGGAGGCGCTCAGTCAGACCCAGTGTTGACATGTGGCAAAACGCTCCTAGGGGCGCGTCTTGCTTGGCTCTCTCTCCTGGAGGCGCTCAGTCAGACCGAGTGCTGACATGTGGCAAGACGCTCCTCGGGGCGCGTCTTGCTTGGGCCTCTCTCCTGGAGGCACTCAGTCAGACCCAGTGGTGACGTATGGCAAGACGCTCCTCGGGGCGTGTATTGCTTGGGCCTCTCTCCTGGAGGCCCTCTGTCAGACCCAGTGTTGACATGTGGCAAGACACTCCTCGGGGCGCGTCTTGCTTGGGCTTCTCTCATGGAGGCCCTCAGTCAGACCCAGTGTTGCAAGTGTCAAGACACTCCTCGGGGCGCGTCTTGCTTGGGCCTCTCTCCTGGAGGCGCTCAGTCAGACCCATTGTTGACATGTGGCAAGACGCTCCTCGGGGCGCTTCTTGCTTGGGCCTCTCTCCTGGAGGCGCTCAGTCAAACCCAGTGTTGACATGTGGCAAGACTCTCCTCGGGGCGCTTCTTGCTTGGGCCATCTCCTGGAGGCGCTCAGTCAGACCCAGTGTTGACATGTGGCAAGACGCTCCTCGGGGCGCGTCTTACTTGGGCCTCACTCCTGGAGGCGCTCAGTCAGACCCAGTGTTGACATGTGGCAAGACACTCCTCGGGGCGCGTCTTGCTTGGGCCTCTCTCCTGGAGGCCCTCTGTCAGACCCAGTGTTGACATGTGGCAAGACACTCCTCGGGGCGCGTCTTGCTTGGGCTTCTCTCATGGAGGCCCTCAGTCAGACCCAGTGTTGACAAGTGTCAAGAAACTCCTCGGGGCGCATCTTGCTTGGGCCTCTCTCCTTGAGGCGCTCAGTCAGACCCATTGTTGACATGTGGCAAGACGCTCCTCGGGGCGCGTCTTGCTTGGGCTTCTCTCCTGGAGGCCCTCAGTCAGACCCATTGTTGACATGTGGCAAGACGCTCCTCGGGGCGCTTCTTGCTTGGGCCTCTCTCCTGGAGGCGCTCAGTCAGACCCAGTGTTGACATGTGGCAAGACGCTCCTCGGGGCTCGTCTTGCTTGGGCCTCTCTCCTGGAGGCGCTCAGTCAGACCCAGTGGTAACATGTGGCTAGACGCTCCTCGGGGCACGTATTGCTTGGGCCTCTCTCCTGGAGGCCCTCTGTCAGACCCAGTGTTGACATGTGGCAAGACGCTCCTCGCGGCGTGTCTTGCTTGGGCCTCTCTCCTGGAGGCCCTCAATCAGACCCAGTGTTGACACGTGGCAAGATGCTCCTCGGGGCGCGTCTTGCTTGGGCCTCTCTCCTGGAGGCGCTCAGTCAGACCGAGTAGTGACATGTGGCATGACGCTCCTCGGGGCGCGTCTTGCTTGGGCCTCTCTCCTGGAGGCGCTCAGTCAGACCCAGTGGTGACATGTGGCAAGACACTCCTCGGGGCGCGTCTTGCTTCGGCCTCTCTCCTGGAGGCCCGCTGTCAGACCCAGTGTTGACATGTGGCAAGACGCTCCTAGGGGCGCGTCTTGCTTGGGCCTCTCTCCTGGAGGCGCTCAGTCAGACCGAGTGCTGACATGTGGCAAGACGCTCCTCGGGGCTCGTCTTGCTTGGGCCTCTCTCCTGGAGGCGCTCAGTCAGACCCAGTGTTGACATGTGGCAAGACACTCCTCGGTGCGCGTCTTGCTTGGCCTCTCTCCTGGAGGCGCTCAGTCAGACCCAGTGTTGACATGTGGCAAGACACTCCTCGGGGCGCGTCTTGCTTGGGCCTCTCTCCTGGAGGCGCTCAGTCAGACCGAGTGCTGACATGTGGCAAGACGCTCCTCGGGGCGCATCTTGCTTGGTCCTCTCTCCTGGAGGCGCTCAGTCAGACCCAGTGGTGACGTATGGCAAGACGCTCCTCGGGGCGCGTATTGCTTGGGCCTCTCTCCTGGAGGCCCTCTGTCAGACCCAGTGGTGACATGTGGCAAGACGCTCCTCGGGGCACGTATTGCTTGGGCCTCTCTCCTGGAGGCCCTCTGTCAGACCAGTGTTGACTTGTGGCAAGACACTCCTCGGGGCGCGTCTTGATTGGGCTTCTCTCATTGAGGCCCTCAGTCAGACCCAGTGTTGACATGTGTCAAGACACTCCTCGGGGCGCGTCTTGATTGGGCTTCTCTCATTGAGGCCCTCAGTCAGACCCAGTGTTGACATGTGGCAAGACGCTCCTCGGGGCGCGTCTTGCTTGGGCCTCTCTCCTGGAGTCCCTCTGTCAGACCCAGTGTTGACATGTGGCAAGACACTCCTCGGGGCGCGTCTTGCTTCGGCCTCTCTCCTGGAGGCCCGCTGTCAGACCCAGTGTTGACATGTGGCAAGACGCTCCTAGGGGCGCGTCTTGCTTGGGCCTCTCTCCTGGAGGCGCTCAGTCAGACCGAGTGCTGACATGTGGCAAGACGCTCCTCGGGGCGCGTCTTGCTTGGGCCTCTCTCCTGGAGGCGCTCAGTCAGACCCAGTGTTGACATGTGGCAAGACGCTCCAAGGGGCGCGTCTTGCTTGGGCCTCTCTCCTGGAGGCGCTCAGTCAGACCAAGTGCTGACATGTGGCAAGGCGCTCCTCGGTGCGCGTCTTGCTTGGGCCTCTCTCCTGGAGGCGCTCAGTCAGACCCAGTGTTGACATGTGGCAAGACACTCCTCGGTGCGCGTCTTGCTTGGCCTCTCTCCTGGAGGCGCTCAGTCAGACCCAGTGTTGACATGTGGCAAGACGCTCCTAGGGGCGCGTCTTGCTTGGCTCTCTCTCCTGGAGGCGCTCAGTCAGACCGAGTGCTGACATGTGGCAAGACGCTCCTCGGGGCGCGTCTTGCTTGGGCCTCTCTCCTGGAGGCGCTCAGTCAGACCCAGTGGTGACGTATGGCAAGACGCTCCTCGGGGCGCGTATTGCTTGGGCCTCTCTCCTGGAGGCCCTCTGTCAGACCCAGTGTTGACATGTGGCAAGACACTCCTCGGGGCGCGTCTTGCTTGGGCTTCTCTCATGGAGGCCCTCAGTCAGACCCAGTGTTGACAAGTGTCAAGACACTCCTCGGGGCGCGTCTTGCTTGGGCCTCTCTCCTGGAGGCGCTCAGTCAGACCCAGTGTTGACATGTGGCAAGACTCTCCTCGGGGCGCTTCTTGCTTGGGCCATCTCCTGGAGGCGCTCAGTCAGACCCAGTGTTGACATGTGGCAAGACGCTCCTCGGGGCACATCTTGCTTGGGCCTCTCTCCTGGAGGCGCTCAGTCAGACCCAGTGTTGACATGTGGCAAGACGCTCCTCGGGGCGCGTCTTACTTGGACCTCACTCCTGGAGGCGCTCAGTCAGACCCAGTGTTGACATGTGGCAAGACACTCCTCGGGGCGCGTCTTGCTTGGGCCTCTCTCCTGGAGGCCCTCTGTCAGACCCAGTGTTGACATGTGGCAAGACACTCCTCGGGGCGCGTCTTGCTTGGGCTTCTCTCATGGAGGCCCTCAGTCAGACCCAGTGTTGACAAGTGTCAAGAAACTCCTCGCGGCGCATCTTGCTTGGGCCTCTCTCCTGGAGGCGCTCAGTCAGACCCATTGTTGACATGTGGCAAGACGCTCCTCGGGGCGCGTCTTGCTTGGGCTTCTCTCCTGGAGGCCCTCTGTCAGACCCAGTGTTGACATGTGGCAAGACGCTCCTCGCGGCGTGTCTTGCTTGGGCCTCTCTCCTGGAGGCCCTCAATCAGACCCAGTGTTGACACGTGGCAAGATGCTCCTCGGGGCGCGTCTTGCTTGGGCCTCTCTCCTGGAGGCGCTCAGTCAGACCGAGTAGTGACATGTGGCATGACGCTCCTCGGGGCGCGTCTTGCTTGGGACTCTCTCCTGGAGGCGCTCAGTCAGACCCAGTGGTGACATGTGGCAAGACACTCCTCGGGTGCGTCTTGCTTCGGCCTCTCTCCTGGAGGCCCGCTGTCAGACCCAGTGTTGACATGTGGCAAGACGCTCCTAGGGGCGCGTCTTGCTTGGGCCTCTCTCCTGGAGGCGCTCAGTCAGACCGATTGCTGACATGTGGCAAGACGCTCCTCGGGGCTCGTCTTGCTTGGGCCTCTCTCCTGGAGGCGCTCAGTCAGACCCAGTGTTGACATGTGGCAAGACGCTCCAAGGGGCGCGTCTTGCTTGGGCCTCTCTCCTGGAGGCGCTCAGTCAGACCAAGTGCTGACATGTGGCAAGGCGCTCCTCGGTGCGCGTCTTGCTTGGGCCTCTCTCCTGGAGGCGCTCAGTCAGACCCAGTGTTGACATGTGGCAAGACACTCCTCGGTGCGCGTCTTGCTTGGCCTCTCTCCTCGAGGCGCTCAGTCAGACCCAGTGTTGACATGTGGCAAGACACTCCTCGGAGCGCGTCTTGCTTGGGCCTCTCTCCTGGAGGCGCTCAGTCAGACCGAGTGCTGACATGTGGCAATACGCTCCTCGGGGCGCATCTTGCTTGGGCCTCTCTCCTGGAGGCGCTCAGTCAGACCCAGTGGTGACGTATGGCAAGACGCTCCTCGGGGCGCGTATTGCTTGGGCCTCTCTCCTGGAGGCCCTCTGTCAGACCCAGTGGTGACATGTGGCAAGACGCTCCTCGGGGCACGTATTGCTTGGGCCTCTCTCCTGGAGGCCCTCTGTCAGACCCAGTGTTGACATGTGGCAAGACACTCCTCGGGGCGCGTCTTGCTTGGGCCTCTCTCCTGGAGGCCCTCTGTCAGACCCAGTGTTGACATGTGGCAAGACACTCCCCGGGGCGCGTCTTGCTTGGGCTTCTCTCATGGAGGCCCTCAGTCAGACCCAGTGTTGACAAGTGTCAAGACACTCCTCGGGGCGCATCTTGCTTGGGCCTCTCTCCTGGAGGCGCTCAGTCAGACCCATTGTTGACATGTGGCAAGACGCTACTCGGGGCGCGTCTTGCTTGGGCTTCTCTCCTGGAGGCCCTCAGTCAGACCCATTGTTGACATGTGGCAAGACGCTCCTCTGGGCGCTTCTTGCTTGGGCCTCTCTCCTGGAGGCGCTCAGTCAGACCCAGTGATGACATGTGGCAAGACGCTCCAAGGGGCGCGTCTTGCTTGGGCCTCTCTCCTGGAGGCGCTCAGTCAGACCAAGTGCTGACATGTGGCAAGGCGCTCCTCGGTGCGCGTCTTGCTTGGGCCTCTCTCCTGGAGGCGCTCAGTCAGACCCAGTGTTGACATGTGGCAAGACACTCCTCGGTGCGCGTCTTGCTTGGCCTCTCTCCTGGAGGCGCTCAGTCAGACCCAGTGTTGACATGTGGCAAGACACTCCTCGGAGCGCGTCTTGCTTGGGCCTCTCTCCTGGAGGCGCTCAGTCAGACCGAGTGCTGACATGTGGCAATACGCTCCTCGGGGCGCATCTTGCTTGGGCCTCTCTCCTGGAGGCGCTCAGTCAGACCCAGTGGTGACGTATGGCAAGACGCTCCTCGGGGCGCGTATTGCTTGAGCCTCTCTCCTGGAGGCCCTCTGTCAGACCCAGTGGTGACATGTGGCAAGACGCTCCTCGGGGCACGTATTGCTTGGGCCTCTCTCCTGGAGGCCCTCTGTCAGACCCAGTGTTGACATGTGGCAAGACACTCCTCGGGGCGCGTCTTGCTTGGGCCTCTCTCCTGGAGGCCCTCAGTCAGACCCAGTGTTGACAAGTGTCAAGACACTCCTCGGGGCGCATCTTGCTTGGGCCTCTCTCGTGGAGGCGCTCAGTCAGACCCATTGTTGACATGTGGCAAGACGCTCCTCGGAGCGCGTCTTGCTTGGGCTTCTCTCCTGGAGGCCCTCAGTCAGACCCATTGTTGACATGTGGCAAGACGCTCCTCTGGGCGCTTCTTGCTTGGGCCTCTCTCCTGGAGGCGCTCAGTCAGACCCAGTGATGACATGTGGCAAGACGCTCCTCGGGGCACGTCTTGCTTGGGCCTCTCTCCTGGAGGCTCTAAGTCAGACCCAGTGGTAACATGTGGCTAGACGCTCCTCGGGGCACGTATTGCTTGGGCCTCTCTCCTGGAGGCCCTCTGTCAGACCCAGTGTTGACATGTGGCAAGACGCTCCTCGCGGCGTGTCCTGCTTGGGCCTCTCTCCTGGAGGCCCTCAATCAGACCCAGTGTTGACACGTGGCAAGATGCTCCTCGGGGCGCGTCTTGCTTGGGCCTCTCTCCTGGAGGCGCTCAGTCAGACCGAGTAGTGACATGTGGCATGACGCTCCTCGGGGCGCGTCTTGCTTGGGACTCTCTCCTGGAGGCGCTCAGTCAGACCCAGTGGTGACATGTGGCAAGACACTCCTCGGGTGCGTCTTGCTTCGGCCTCTCTCCTGGAGGCGCTCAGTCAGACCGATTGCTGACATGTGGCAAGACGCTCCTCGGGGCTCGTCTTGCTTGGGCCTCTCTCCTGGAGGCGCTCAGTCAGACCCAGTGTTGACATGTGGCAAGACGCTCCAAGGGGCGCGTCTTGCTTGGGCCTCTCTCCTGGAGGCGCTCAGTCAGACCAAGTGCTGACATGTGGCAAGGCGCTCCTCGGTGCGCGTCTTGCTTGGGCCTCTCTCCTGGAGGCGCTCAGTCAGACCCAGTGTTGACATGTGGCAAGACACTCCTCGGTGCGCGTCTTGCTTGGCCTCTCTCCTGGAGGCACTCAGTCAGACCCAGTGTTGACATGTGGCAAGACACTCCTCGGAGCGCGTCTTGCTTGGGCCTCTCTCCTGGAGGCGCTCAGTCAGACCGAGTGCTGACATGTGGCAATACGCTCCTCGGGGCGCATCTTGCTTGGGCCTCTCTCCTGGAGGCGCTCAGTCAGACCCAGTGGTGACGTATGGCAAGACGCTCCTCGGGGCGCGTCTTGATTGGGCTTCTCTCATTGAGGCCCTCAGTCAGACCCAGTGTTGACATGTGTCAAGACGCTCCTCGGGGCGTGTCTTGCTTGGGCCTCTCTCCTGGAGGCGCTCAGTCAGACCCAGTGATTGACATGTGGCAAGACACTCCTCGGGGCGCGTCTTGCTTGGGCCTCTCTCCTGGAGGCCCTCTGTCAGACCCAGTGTTGACATGTGGCAAGACGCTCCTCGGGGCGCGTCTTGCTTGGGCCTCTCTCCTGGAGGCCCTCTGTCAGACCCAGTGTTGACATGTGGCAAGACGCTCCTAGGGGCGCGTCTTGCTTGGGCCTCTCTCCTGGAGGCGCTCAGTCAGACCAAGTGCTGACATGTGGCAAGACGCTCCTCGGTGCGCGTCTTGCTTGGGCCTCTCTCCTGGAGGCGCTCAGTCAGACCCAGTGTTGACATGTGGCAAGACGCTCCTCGGTGCGCGTCTTGCTTGGGCCTCTCTCCTGGAGGCGCTCAGTCAGAACCAGTGTTGACATGTGGACAGACACTCCTCGGGGCGCGTCTTGCTTGGGCCTCTCTCCTGGAGGCCCTCTGTCAGACCCAGTGTTGACATGTGGCAAGACGCTCCTAGGGGCGCGTCTTGCTTGGCTCTCTCTCCTGGAGGCGCTCAGTCAGACCGAGTGCTGACATGTGGCAAGACGCTCCTCGGGGCGCGTCTTGCTTGGGCCTCTCTCCTGGAGGCGCTCAGTCAGACCCAGTGGTGACGTATGGCAAGACGCTCCTCCGGGCGCGTATTGCTTGGGCCTCTCTCCTGGAGGCCCTCTGTCAGACGCAGTGTTGACATGTGGCAAGACACTCCTCGGGGCGCGTCTTGCTTGGGCTTCTCTCATGGAGGCCCTCAGTCAGACCCAGTGTTGACAAGTGTCAAGACACTCCTCGGGGCGCGTCTTGCTTGGGCCTCTCTCCTGGAGGCGCTCAGTCAGACCCATTGTTGACATGTGGCAAGACGCTCCTCGGGGCGCTTCTTGCTTGGGCCTCTCTCCTGGAGGCGCTCAGTCAGACCCAGTGTTGACATGTGGCAAGACTCTCCTCGGGGCGCTTCTTGCTTGGGCCATCTCCTGGAGGCGCTCAGTCAGACCCAGTGTTGACATGTGGCAAGACGCTCCTCGGGGCACATCTTGCTTGGGCATCTCTCCTGGAGGCGCTCAGTCAGACCCAGTGTTGACATGTGGCAAGACGCTCCTCGGGGCGAGTCTTACTTGGGCCTCTCTCCTGGAGGCGCTCAGTCAGACCCAGTGTTGACATGTGGCAAGACGCTCCTCGGGGCGCGTCTTGCTTGGGCCTCTCTCCTGGAGGCTCTCAGTCAGACCCAGTGGTGACATGTGGCAAGACGCTCCTCGGGGCGCGTCTTGCTTGCACCTCTCTCCTGGAGGCGCTCAGTCAGACCCAGTGTTGACATGTGGCAAGACACTCCTCGGGGCGCGTCTTGCTTGGGCCTCTCTTCTGGAGTCCCTCTGTCAGACCCAGTGTTGACATGTGGCAAGACACTCCTCGGGGCGCGTCTTGCTTGGGCTTCTCTCATGGAGGCCCTCAGTCAGACCCAGTGTTGACAAGTGTCAAGACACTCCTCGGGGCGCATCTTGCTTGGGCCTCTCTCCTGGAGGCGCTCAGTCAGACCCATTGTTGACATGTGGCAAGACGCTCCTCGGGGCGCGTCTTGCTTGGGCTTCTCTCCTGGAGGCCCTCAGTCAGACCCATTGTTGACATGTGGCAAGACGCTCCTCGGGGCGCTTCTTGCTTGGGCCTCTCTCCTGGAGGCGCTCAGTCAGACCCAGTGTTGACATGTGGCAAGACTCTACTCGGGGCGCTTCTTGCTTGGGCCTCTCTCCTGGAGGCGCTCAGTCAGACCCAGTGATGACATGTGGCAAGACGCTCCTCGGGGCACGTCTTGCTTGGGCCTCTCTCCTGGAGGCTCTAAGTCAGACCCAGTGGTAACATGTGGCTAGACGCTCCTCGGGGCACGTATTCCTTGGGCCTCTCTCCTGGAGGCCCTCTGTCAGACCCAGTGTTGACATGTGGCAAGACGCTCCTCGCGGCGCGTCTTGCTTGGGCCTCTCTCCTGGAGGCCCTCAATCAGACCCAGTGTTGACACGTGGCAAGATGCTCCTCGGGGCGCGTCTTGCTTGGGCCTCTCTCCTGGAGGCGCTCAGTCAGACCGAGTAGTGACATGTGGCATGACGCTCCTCGGGGCGCGTCTTGCTTGGGCCTCTCTCCTGGAGGCGCTCAGTCAGACCCAGTGGTTACATGTGGCAAGACACTCCTCGGGGCGCGTCTTGCTTCGGCCTCTCTCCTGGAGGCCCGCTGTCAGACCCAGTGTTGACATGTGGCAAGACGCTCCTAGGGGCGCGTCTTGCTTGGGCCTCTCTCCTGGAGGCGCTCAGTCAGACCGAGTGCTGACATGTGGCAAGACGCTCCTCGGGGCGCGTCTTGCTTGGGCCTCTCTCCTGGAGGCGCTCAGTCAGACCCAGTGTTGACATGTGGCAAGACGCTCCAAGGGGCGCGTCTTGCTTGGGCCTCTCTCCTGGAGGCGCTCAGTCAGACCAAGTGCTGACATGTGGCAAGGCGCTCCTCGGTGCGCGTCTTGCTTGGGCCTCTCTCCTGGAGGCGCTCAGTCAGACCCAGTGTTGACATGTGGCAAGACACTCCTCGGTGCGCGTCTTGCTTGGCCTCTCTCCTGGAGGCGCTCAGTCAGACCCAGTGTTGACATGTGGCAAGACACTCCTCGGAGCGCGTCTTGCTTGGGCCTCTCTCCTGGAGGCGCTCAGTCAGACCGAGTGCTGACATGTGGCAATACGCTCCTCGGGGCGCATCTTGCTTGGGCCTCTCTCCTGGAGGCGCTCAGTCAGACCCAGTGGTGACGTATGGCAAGACGCTCCTCGGGGCGCGTCTTGATTGGGCTTCTCTCATTGAGGCCCTCAGTCAGACCCAGTGTTGACATGTGTCAAGACGCTCCTCGGGGCGTGTCTTGCTTGGGCCTCTCTCCTGGAGGCGCTCAGTCAGACCCAGTGATTGACATGTGGCAAGACACTCCTCGGGGCGCGTCTTGCTTGGGCCTCTCTCCTGGAGGCCCTCTGTCAGACCCAGTGTTGACATGTGGCAAGACGCTCCTCGTTGCGCGTCTTGCTTGGGCCTCTCTCCTGGAGGCCCTCTGTCAGACCCAGTGTTGACATGTGGCAAGACGCTCCTAGGGGCGCGTCTTGCTTGGGCCTCTCTCCTGGAGGCGCTCAGTCAGACCAAGTGCTGACATGTGGCAAGACGCTCCTCGGTGCGCGTCTTGCTTGGGCCTCTCTCCTGGAGGCGCTCAGTCAGACCCAGTGTTGACATGTGGCAAGACGCTCCTCGGTGCGCGTCTTGCTTGGGCCTCTCTCCTGGAGGCGCTCAGTCAGAACCAGTGTTGACATGTGGACAGACACTCCTCGGGGCGCGTCTTGCTTGGGCCTCTCTCCTGGAGGCCCTCTGTCAGACCCAGTGTTGACATGTGGCAAGACGCTCCTAGGGGCGCGTCTTGCTTGGCTCTCTCTCCTGGAGGCGCTCAGTCAGACCGAGTGCTGACATGTGGCAAGACGCTCCTCGGGGCGCGTCTTGCTTGGGCCTCTCTCCTGGAGGCGCTCAGTCAGACCCAGTGGTGACGTATGGCAAGACGCTCCTCCGGGCGCGTATTGCTTGGGCCTCTCTCCTGGAGGCCCTCTGTCAGACGCAGTGTTGACATGTGGCAAGACACTCCTCGGGGCGCGTCTTGCTTGGGCTTCTCTCATGGAGGCCCTCAGTCAGACCCAGTGTTGACAAGTGTCAAGACACTCCTCGGGGCGCGTCTTGCTTGGGCCTCTCTCCTGGAGGCGCTCAGTCAGACCCATTGTTGACATGTGGCAAGACGCTCCTCGGGGCGCTTCTTGCTTGGGCCTCTCTCCTGGAGGCGCTCAGTCAGACCCAGTGTTGACATGTGGCAAGACTCTCCTCGGGGCGCTTCTTGCTTGGGCCATCTCCTGGAGGCGCTCAGTCAGACCCAGTGTTGACATGTGGCAAGACGCTCCTCGGGGCACATCTTGCTTGGGCATCTCTCCTGGAGGCGCTCAGTCAGACCCAGTGTTGACATGTGGCAAGACGCTCCTCGGGGCGCGTCTTACTTGGGCCTCTCTCCTGGAGGCGCTCAGTCAGACCCAGTGTTGACATGTGGCAAGACGCTCCTCGGGGCGCGTCTTGCTTGGGCCTCTCTCCTGGAGGCTCTCAGTCAGACCCAGTGGTGACATGTGGCAAGACGCTCCTCGGGGCGCGTCTTGCTTGCACCTCTCTCCTGGAGGCGCTCAGTCAGACCCAGTGTTGACATGTGGCAAGACACTCCTCGGGGCGCGTCTTGCTTGGGCCTCTCTCCTGGAGTCCCTCTGTCAGACCCAGTGTTGACATGTGGCAAGACACTCCTCGGGGCGCGTCTTGCTTGGGCCTCTCTCCTGGAGGCGCTCAGTCAGACCGAGTAGTGACATGTGGCATGACGCTCCTCGGGGCGCGTCTTGCTTGGGCCTCTCTCCTGGAGGCGCTCAGTCAGACCCAGTGGTTACATGTGGCAAGACACTCCTCGGGGCGCGTCTTCCTTCGGCCTCTCTCCTGGAGGCCCGCTGTCAGACCCAGTGTTGACATGTGGAAAGACGCTCCTAGGGGCGCGTCTTGCTTGGGCCTCTCTCCTGGAGGCGCTCAGTCAGACCGAGTGCTGACATGTGGCAAGACGCTCCTCGGGGCGCGTCTTGCTTGGGCCTCTCTCCTGGAGGCGCTCAGTCAGACCCAGTGTTGACATGTGGCAAGACGCTCCAAGGGGCGCGTCTTGCTTGGGCCTCTCTCCTGGAGGCGCTCAGTCAGACCAAGTGCTGACATGTGGCAAGGCGCTCCTCGTTGCGCGTCCTGCTTGGGCCTCTCTCCTGGAGGCGCTCAGTCAGACCCAGTGTTGACATGTGGCAAGACACTCCTCGGTGCGCGTATTGCTTGGGCCTCTCTCCTGGAGGCGCTCAGTCAGACCCAGTGTTGACATGTGGCAAGACACTCCTCGGGGCGCGTCTTGCTTGGGCCTCTCTCCTGGAGGCGCTCAGTCAGACCGAGTGCTGACATGTGGCAAGACACTCCTCGGGGCGCATCTTGCTTGGGCCTCTCTCCTGGAGGCGCTCAGTCAGACCCAGTGGTGACGTATGGCAAGACGCTCCTCGGGGCGCGTATTGCTTGGGCCTCTCTCCTGGAGGCCCTCTGTCAGACCCAGTGTTGACATGTGGCAAGACACTCCTCGGGGCGCGTCTTGCTTGGGCTTCTCTCATGGAGGCCCTCAGTCAGACCCAGTGTTGACAAGTGTCAAGACACTCCTCGGGGCGCGTCTTGCTTGGGCCTCTCTCCTGGAGGCCCTCAGTCAGACCGATTGTTGACATGTGGCAAGATGCTCCTCGGGGCGCTTCTTGCTTGGGCCTCTCTCCTGGAGGCGCTCAGTCAGACCCAGTGATGACATGTGGCAAGACACTCCTCGGGGCGCGTCTTGCTTGGGCCTCTCTCCTGGAGGCCCTCTGTCAGACCCAGTGTTGACATGTGGCAAGACACTCCTCGGGCCGCGTCTTTCTTGGGCCTCTCTCATGGAGGCCCTCAGTCAGACCCAGTGTTGACAAGTGTCAAGACGCTCCTCGGGGCGCGTCTTGCTTGGGCCTCTCTCCTGGAGGCACTCAGTCAGACCCATTGTTGACATGTGGCAAGACGCTCCTCGGGGCGCGTCTTGCTTGGGCTTCTCTCCTGGAGGCCCTCAGTCAGACCCATTGTTGACAAGAGGCAAGACGCTCCTCGGGGCGGTTCTTGCCTAGGCCTCTCTCCTGGAGGCGCTCAGTCAGACCCAGTGTTGACATGTGGCAAGACGCTCCTCGGGGCACGTCTTGCTTGGGCCTCTCTCCTGGAGGCGCTCAGTTAGACCCAGTGTTGACATGTGGCAAGACGCTCCTCGGGGCGCTTCATGCTTGGGCCTCTCTCCTGGAGGCGCTCAGTCAGACCCAGTGGTGACATGTGGCAAGACGCTCCTCGGGGCGCGTCTTACTTGGGCCTCTCTCCTGGAGGCGCTCAATCAGACCCAGTGGTGACATGTGGCAAGACGCTCCTCGGGGCACGTATTGCTTGGGCCTCTCTCCTGGAGGCCCTCTGTCAGACCCAGTGTTGACTTGTGGCAAGACGCTCCTCGGGGCGCGTCTTGATTGGGCTTCTCTCATTGAGGTCCTCAGTCAGACCCAGTGTTGACATGTGTCAAGACGCTCCTCGGGGCGTGTCTTGCTTGGGCCTCTCTCCTGGAGGCCCTCAGTCAGACCCATTGTTGACATGTGGCAAGACGCTCCTCTGGGCGCTTCTTGCTTGGGCCTCTCTCCTGGAGGCGCTCAGTCAGACCCAGTGATGACATGTGGCAAGACGCTCCTCGGGGCACGTCTTGCTTGGGCCTCTCTCCTGGAGGCTCTAAGTCAGACCCAGTGGTAACATGTGGCTAGACGCTCCTCGGGGCACGTATTGCTTGGGCCTCTCTCCTGGAGGCCCTCTGTCAGACCCAGTGTTGACATGTGGCAAGACGCTCCTCGCGGCGTGTCTTGCTTGGGCCTCTCTCCTGGAGGCCCTCAATCAGACCCAGTGTTGACACGTGGCAAGATGCTCCTCGGGGCTCGTCTTGCTTGGGCCTCTCTCCTGGAGGCGCTCAGTCAGACCGAGTAGTGACATGTGGCATGACGCTCCTCGGGGCGCGTCTTGCTTGGGACTCTCTCCTGGAGGCGCTCAGTCAGACCCAGTGGTGACATGTGGCAAGACACTCCTCGGGTGCGTCTTGCTTCGGCCTCTCTCCTGGAGGCGCTCAGTCAGACCGATTGCTGACATGTGGCAAGACGCTCCTCGGGGCTCGTCTTGCTTGGGCCTCTCTCCTGGAGGCGCTCAGTCAGACCCAGTGTTGACATGTGGCAAGACGCTCCAAGGGGCGCGTCTTGCTTGGGCCTCTCTCCTGGAGGCGCTCAGTCAGACCAAGTGCTGACATGTGGCAAGGCGCTCCTCGGTGCGCGTCTTGCTTGGGCCTCTCTCCTGGAGGCGCTCAGTCAGACCCAGTGTTGACATGTGGCAAGACACTCCTCGGTGCGCGTCTTGATTGGCCTCTCTCCTGGAGGCGCTCAGTCAGACCCAGTGTTGACATGTGGCAAGACACTCCTCGGAGCGCGTCTTGCTTGGGCCTCTCTCCTGGAGGCGCTCAGTCAGACCGAGTGCTGACATGTGGCAATACGCTCCTCGGGGCGCATCTTGCTTGGGCCTCTCTCCTGGAGGCGCTCAGTCAGACCCAGTGGTGACGTATGGCAAGACGCTCCTCGGGGCGCGTCTTGATTGGGCTTCTCTCATTGAGGCCCTCAGTCAGACCCAGTGTTGACAAGTGTCAAGACGCTCCTCGGGGCGTGTCTTGCTTGGGCCTCTCTCCTGGAGGCGCTCAGTCAGACCCAGTGATTGACATGTGGCAAGACACTCCTCGGGGCGCGTCTTGCTTGGGCCTCTCTCCTGGAGGCCCTCTGTCAGACCCAGTGTTGACATGTGGCAAGACGCTCCTCGGGGCGCGTCTTGCTTGGGCCTCTCTCCTGGAGGCCCTCTGTCAGACCCAGTGTTGACATGTGGCAAGACGCTCCTAGGGGCGCGTCTTGCTTGGGCCTCTCTCCTGGAGGCGCTCAGTCAGACCAAGTGCTGACATGTGGCAAGACGCTCCTCGGTGCGCGTCTTGCTTGGGCCTCTCTCCTGGAGGCGCTCAGTCAGACCCAGTGTTGACATGTGGCAAGACGCTCCTCGGTGCGCGTCTTGCTTGGGCCTCTCTCCTGGAGGCGCTCAGTCAGAACCAGTGTTGACATGTGGACAGACACTCCTCGGGGCGCGTCTTGCTTGGGCCTCTCTCCTGGAGGCCCTCTGTCAGACCCAGTGTTGACATGTGGCAAGACGCTCCTAGGGGCGCGTCTTGCTTGGCTCTCTCTCCTGGAGGCGCTCAGTCAGACCGAGTGCTGACATGTGGCAAGACGCTCCTCGGGGCGCGTCTTGCTTGGGCCTCTCTCCTGGAGGCGCTCAGTCAGACCCAGTGGTGACGTATGGCAAGACGCTCCTCCGGGCGCGTATTGCTTGGGTCTCTCTCCTGGAGGCCCTCTGTCAGACGCAGTGTTGACATGTGGCAAGACACTCCTCGGGGCGCGTCTTGCTTGGGCTTCTCTCATGGAGGCCCTCAGTCAGACCCATTGTTGACATGTGGCAAGACGCTCCTCGGGGCGCTTCTTGCTTGGGCCTCTCTCCTGGAGGCGCTCAGTCAGACCCAGTGTTGACATGTGGCAAGACTCTACTCGGGGCGCTTCTTGCTTGGGCCTCTCTCCTGGAGGCGCTCAGTCAGACCCAGTGATGACATGTGGCAAGACGCTCCTCGGGGCACGTCTTGCTTGGGCCTCTCTCCTGGAGGCTCTAAGTCAGACCCAGTGGTAACATGTGGCTAGACGCTCCTCGGGGCACGTATTCCTTGGGCCTCTCTCCTGGAGGCCCTCTGTCAGACCCAGTGTTGACATGTGGCAAGACGCTCCTCGCGGCGCGTCTTGCTTGGGCCTCTCTCCTGGAGGCCCTCAATCAGACCCAGTGTTGACACGTGGCAAGATGCTCCTCGGGGCGCGTCTTGCTTGGGCCTCTCTCCTGGAGGCGCTCAGTCAGACCGAGTAGTGACATGTGGCATGACGCTCCTCGGGGCGCGTCTTGCTTGGGCCTCTCTCCTGGAGGCGCTCAGTCAGACCCAGTGGTTACATGTGGCAAGACACTCCTCGGGGTGCGTCTTGCTTCGGCCTCTCTCCTGGAGGCCCGCTGTCAGACCCAGTGTTGACATGTGGCAAGACGCTCCTAGGGGCGCGTCTTGCTTGGGCCTCTCTCCTGGAGGCGCTCAGTCAGACCGAGTGCTGACATGTGGCAAGACGCTCCTCGGGGCGCGTCTTGCTTGGGCCTCTCTCCTGGAGGCGCTCAGTCAGACCCAGTGTTGACATGTGGCAAGACGCTCCAAGGGGCGCGTCTTGCTTGGGCCTCTCTCCTGGAGGCGCTCAGTCAGACCAAGTGCTGACATGTGGCAAGGCGCTCCTCGGTGCGCGTCCTGCTTGGGCCTCTCTCCTGGAGGCGCTCAGTCAGACCCAGTGTTGACATGTGGCAAGACACTCCTCGGTGCGCGTCTTGCTTGGGCCTCTCTCCTGGAGGCGCTCAGTCAGACCCAGTGTTGACATGTGGCAAGACACTCCTCGGGGCGCGTCTTGCTTGGGCCTCTCTCCTGGAGGCGCTCAGTCAGACCGAGTGCTGACATGTGGCAAGACACTCCTCGGGGCGCATCTTGCTTGGGCCTCTCTCCTGGAGGCGCTCAGTCAGACCCAGTGGTGACGTATGGCAAGACGCTCCTCGGGGCGCGTATTGCTTGGGCCTCTCTCCTGGAGGCCCTCTGTCAGACCCAGTGTTGACATGTGGCAAGACGCTCCTAGGGGCGCGTCTTGCTTGGCTCTCTCTCCTGGAGGCGCTCAGTCAGACCGAGTGCTGACATGTGGCAAGACGCTCCTCGGGGCGCGTCTTGCTTGGGCCTCTCTCCTGGAGGCGCTCAGTCAGACCCAGTGGTGACGTATGGCAAGACGCTCCTCTGGGCGCGTATTGCTTGGGCCTCTCTCCTGGAGGCCCTCTGTCAGACGCAGTGTTGACATGTGGCAAGACACTCCTCGGGGCGCGTCTTGCTTGGGCTTCTCTCCTGGAGGCCCTCAGTCAGACCCATTGTTGACATGTGGCAAGACGCTCCTCGGGGCGCTTCTTGCTTGGGCCTCTCTCCTGGAGGCGCTCAGTCAGACCCAGTGTTGACATGTGGCAAGACTCTACTCGGGGCGCTTCTTGCTTGGGCCTCTCTCCTGGAGGCGCTCAGTCAGACCCAGTGATGACATGTGGCAAGACGCTCCTCGGGGCACGTCTTGCTTGGGCCTCTCTCCTGGAGGCTCTAAGTCAGACCCAGTGGTAACATGTGGCTAGACGCTCCTCGGGGCACGTATTCCTTGGGCCTCTCTCCTGGAGGCCCTCTGTCAGACCCAGTGTTGACATGTGGCAAGACGCTCCTCGCGGCGCGTCTTGCTTGGGCCTCTCTCCTGGAGGCCCTCAATCAGAACCAGTGTTGACACGTGGCAAGATGCTCCTCGGGGCGCGTCTTGCTTGGGCCTCTCTCCTGGAGGCGCTCAGTCAGACCGAGTAGTGACATGTGGCATGACGCTCCTCGGGGCGCGTCTTGCTTGGGCCTCTCTCCTGGAGGCGCTCAGTCAGACCCAGTGGTTACATGTGGCAAGACACTCCTCGGGGTGCGTCTTGCTTCGGCCTCTCTCCTGGAGGCCCGCTGTCAGACCCAGTGTTGACATGTGGCAAGACGCTCCTAGGGGCGCGTCTTGCTTGGGCCTCTCTCCTGGAGGCGCTCAGTCAGACCGAGTGCTGACATGTGGCAAGACGCTCCTCGGGGCGCGTCTTGCTTGGGCCTCTCTCCTGGAGGCGCTCAGTCAGACCCAGTGTTGACATGTGGCAAGACGCTCCAAGGGGCGCGTCTTGCTTGGGCCTCTCTCCTGGAGGCGCTCAGTCAGACCAAGTGCTGACATGTGGCAAGGCGCTCCTCGGTGCGCGTCCTGCTTGGGCCTCTCTCCTGGAGGCGCTCAGTCAGACCCAGTGTTGACATGTGGCAAGACACTCCTCGGTGCGCGTCTTGCTTGGGCCTCTCTCCTGGAGGCGCTCAGTCAGACCCAGTGTTGACATGTGGCAAGACACTCCTCGGGGCGCGTCTTGCTTGGGCCTCTCTCCTGGAGGCGCTCAGTCAGACCGAGTGCTGACATGTGGCAAGACACTCCTCGGGGCGCATCTTGCTTGGGCCTCTCTCCTGGAGGCGCTCAGTCAGACCCAGTGGTGACGTATGGCAAGACGCTCCTCGGGGCGCGTATTGCTTGGGCCTCTCTCCTGGAGGCCCTCTGTCAGACCCAGTGTTGACATGTGGCAAGACACTCCTCGGGGCGCGTCTTGCTTGGGCTTCTCTCATGGAGGCCCTCAGTCAGACCCAGTGTTGACAAGTGTCAAGACACTCCTCGGGGCGCGTCTTGCTTGGGCCTCTCTCCTGGAGGCCCTCAGTCAGACCCATTGTTGACATGTGGCAAGACGCTCCTCGGGGCGCTTCTTGCTTGGGCCTCTCTCCTGGAGGCGCTCAGTCAGACCCAGTGATGACATGTGGCAAGACACTCCTCGGGGCGCGTCTTGCTTGGGCCTCTCTCCTGGAGGCCCTCTGTCAGACCCAGTGTTGACATGTGGCAAGACACTCCTCGGGCCGCGTCTTTCTTGGGCCTCTCTCATGGAGGCCCTCAGTCAGACCCAGTGTTGACAAGTGTCAAGACGCTCCTCGGGGCGCGTCTTGCTTGGGCCTCTCTCCTGGAGGCACTCAGTCAGACCCATTGTTGACATGTGGCAAGACGCTCCTCGGGGCGCGTCTTGCTTGGGCTTCTCTCCTGGAGGCCCTCAGTCAGACCCATTGTTGACAAGAGGCAAGACGCTCCTCGGGGCGGTTCTTGCCTAGGCCTCTCTCCTGGAGGCGCTCAGTCAGACCCAGTGTTGACATGTGGCAAGACGCTCCTCGGGGCACGTCTTGCTTGGGCCTCTCTCCTGGAGGCGCTCAGTTAGACCCAGTGTTGACATGTGGCAAGACGCTCCTCGGGGCGCTTCATGCTTGGGCCTCTCTCCTGGAGGCGCTCAGTCAGACCCAGTGGTGACATGTGGCAAGACGCTCCTCGGGGCGCCTCTTACTTGGGCCTCTCTCCTGGAGGCGCTCAATCAGACCCAGTGGTGACATGTGGCAAGACGCTCCTCGGGGCACGTATTGCTTGGGCCTCTCTCCTGGAGGCCCTCTGTCAGACCCAGTGTTGACTTGTGGCAAGACGCTCCTCGGGGCGCGTCTTGATTGGGCTTCTCTCATTGAGGTCCTCAGTCAGACCCAGTGTTGACATGTGTCAAGACGCTCCTCGGGGCGTGTCTTGCTTGGGCCTCTCTCCTGGAGGCGCTCAGTCAGACCCAGTGATTGATATGTGGCAAGACACTCCTCGGGGCGCGTCTTGCTTGGGCCTCTCTCCTGGAGGCCCTCTGTCAGACCCAGTGTTGACATGTGGCAAGACGCTCCTCGGGGCGCGTCTTGCTTGGGCCTCTCTCCTGGAGGCCCTCTGTCAGACCCAGTGTTGACATGTGGCAAGACGCTCCTAGGGGCGCGACTTGCTTGGGCTTCTCTCCTGGAGGCGCTCAGTCAGACCAAGTGCTGACATGTGGCAAGACGCTCCTCGGTGCGCGTCTTGCTTGGGCCTCTCTCCTGGAGGCGCTCAGTCAGACCCAGTGTTGACATGTGGCAAGACGCTCCTCGGTGCGCGTCTTGCTTGGGCCTCTCTCCTGGAGGCGCTCAGTCAGACCCAGTGTTGACATGTGGCAAGACACTCCTCGGGGCGCGTCTTGCTTGGGCCTCTCTCCTGGAGGCCCTCTGTCAGACCCAGTGTTGACATGTGGCAAGACGCTCCTAGGGGCGCGTCTTGCTTGGCTCTCTCTCCTGGAGGCGCTCAGTCAGACCGAGTGCTTACGTATGGCAAGACGCTCCTCGGGGCGCGTCTTGCTTGGGCCTCTCTCCTGGAGGCGCTCAGTCAGACCCAGTGGTGACGTATGGCAAGACGCTCCTCGGGGCGCGTATTGCTTGGGCCTCTCTCCTGGAGGCCCTCTGTCAGATCCAGTGTTGACATGTGGCAAGACACTCCTCGGGGCGCGTCTTGCTTGGGCTTCTCTCATAGAGGCCCTCAGTCAGACCCAGTGTTGACAAGTGTCAAGACACTCCTCGGGGCGCGTCTTGCTTGGGCCTCTCTCCTGGAGGCGCTCAGTCAGACCCATTGTTGACATGTGGCAAGACGCTCCTCGGGGCGCGTCTTGCTTTGGCTTCTCTCCTGGAGGCCCTCAGTCAGACCCATTGTTGACATGTGGCAAGACGCTCCTCGGGGCGCTTCTTGCTTGGGCCTCTCTCCTGGAGGCGCTCAGTCAGACCCAGTGTTGACATGATGCAAGACTCTCCTCGGGGCGCTTCTTGCTTGGGCCATCTCCTGGAGGCGCTCAGTCAGACCCAGTGTTGACATGTGGCAAGACGCTCCTCGGGGCACATCTTGCTTGGGCCTCTCTCCTGGAGGCGCTCAGTCAGACCCAGTGTTGACATGTGGCAAGACGCTCCTCGGGGCGCGTCTTGCTTGGGCCTCTCTCCTGGAGGCGCTCAGTCAGACCCAGTGTTGACATGTGGCAAGACGCTCCTCGGGGCGCGTCTTACTTGGGCCTCTCTCCTGGAGGCGCTCAGTCAGACCCAGTGTTGACATGTGGCAAGACGCTCCTCGGGGCGCGTCTTGCTTGGGCCTCTCTCCTGGAGGCTCTCAGTCAGACCCAGTGGTGACATGTGGCAAGACGCTCCTCGGGGCGCGTCTTGCTTGCGCCTCTCTCCTTGAGGCGCTCAGTCAGACCCAGTGTTGACATGTGGCAAGACACTCCTCGGGGCGCGTCTTGCTTGGGCCTCTCTTCTGGAGGCCCTCTGTCAGACCCAGTGTTGACATGTGGCAAGACACTCCTCGGGGCGCGTCTTGCTTGGGCTTCTCTCATGGAGGCCCTCAGTCAGACCCAGTGTTGACAAGTGTCAAGACACTCCTCGGGGCGCATCTTGCTTGGGCCTCTCTCCTGGAGGCGCTCAGTCAGACCCATTGTTGACATGTGGCAAGACGCTCCTCGGGGCGCGTCTTGCTTGGGCTTCTCTCCTGGAGGCCCTCAGTCAGACCCATTGTTGACATGTGTCAAGACGCTCCTCGGGGCGCTTCTTGCTTGGGCCTCTCTCCTGGAGGCGCTCAGTCAGACCCAGTGTTGACATGTGGCAAGACTCTACTCGGGGCGCTTCTTGCTTGGGCCTCTCTCCTGGAGGCGCTCAGTCAGACCCAATGATGACATGTGGCAAGACGCTCCTCGGGGCACGTCTTGCTTGGGCCTCTCTCCTGTAGGCTCTAAGTCAGACCCAGTGGTAACATGTGGCTAGACGCTCCTCGGGGCACGTATTGCTTGGGCCTCACTCCTGGAGGCCCTCTGTCAGACCCAGTGTTGACATGTGGCAAGACGCTCCTCGGGGCGCGTCTTGCTTGGGCCTCTCTCCTGGAGGCCCCCAATAAGACCCAGTGTTGACACGTGGCAAGATGCTCCTCGGTGCGCGTCTTGCTTGGGCCTCTCTCCTGGAGGCGCTCAGTCAGACCGAGTGCAGACATGTGGCAAGACGCTCCTCGGGGCGCGTCTTGCTTGGGCCTCTCTCCTGGAGGCGCTCAGTCAGACCCAGTGGTGACATATGGCAAGAAGCTCCTCGGGGCGCGTGTTGCTTGGGCCTCTCTCCTGGAGGCCCTCTGTCAGACCCAGTGTTGACATGTGGCAAGACGCTCCTCGGGGCGCGTCTTGCTTGGGTCTCTCTCCTGGAGGCGCTCAGTCAGACCCAGTGTTGACATGTGGCAAGACGCTCCTAGGGGCGCGTCTTGCTTGGGCCTCTCTCCTGGAGGCGCTCAGTCAGACCGAGTGCTGACATGTGGCAAGACGCTCCTCGGGGCTCGTCTTGCTTGGGCCTCTCTCCTTGAGGCGCTCAGTCAGACCCAGTGGTGACATATGGCAAGACGCTCCTCGGGGCGCGTCTTGCTTGGGCCTCTCTCCTGGAGGCGCTCAGTCAGACCCAGTGGTGACGTATGGCAAGACGCTCCTCGGGGCGCGTATTGCTTGGGCCTCTCTCCTGGAGGCCCTCTGTCAGACCCAGTGTTGACATGTGGCAAGACACTCCTCGGGGCGCGTCTTGCTTGGGCTTCTCTCATGGAGGCCCTCAGTCAGACCCAGTGTTGACAAGTGTCAAGACACTCCTCGGGGCGCGTCTTGCTTGGGCCTCTCTCCTGGAGGCGCTCAGTTAGACCCATTGTTGACATGTGGCAAGACGCTCCTCGGGGCGCGTCTTGCTTTGGCTTCTCTCCTGGAGGCCCTCAGTCAGACCCATTGTTGACATGTGGCAAGACGCTCCTCGGGGCGCTTCTTGCTTGGGCCTCTCTCCTGGAGGCGCTCAGTCAGACCCAGTGTTGACATGTGGCAAGACTCTCCTCGGGGCGCTTCTTGCTTGGGCCATCTCCTGGAGGCGCTCAGTCAGACCCAGTGTTGACATGTGGCAAGACGCTCCTCGGGGCACATCTTGCTTGGGCCTCTCTCCTGGAGGCGCTCAGTCAGACCCAGTGGTAACATGTGGCTAGACGCTCCTCGGGGCACGTATTCCTTGGGCCTCTCTCCTGGAGGCCCTCTGTCAGACCCAGTGTTGACATGTGGCAAGACGCTCCTCGCGGCGCGTCTTGCTTGGGCCTCTCTCCTGGAGGCCCTCAATAAGACCCAGTGTTGACACGTGGCAAGATGCTCCTCGGGGCGCGTCTTGCTTGGGCCTCTCTCCTGGAGGCGCTCAGTCAGACCGAGTAGTGACATGTGGCATGACGCTCCTCGGGGCGCGTCTTGCTTGGGCCTCTCTCCTGGAGGCGCTCAGTCAGACCCAGTGGTTACATGTGGCAAGACACTCCTCGGGGTGCGTCTTGCTTCGGCCTCTCTCCTGGAGGCGCTCAGTCAGACCGAGTGCTGACATGTGGCAAGACGCTCCTCGGGGCGCGTCTTGCTTGGGCCTCTCTCCTGGAGGCGCTCAGTCAGACCCAGTGTTGACATGTGGCAAGACGCTCCAAGGGGCGCGTCTTGCTTGGGCCTCTCTCCTGGAGGCGCTCAGTCAGACCAAGTGCTGACATGTGGCAAGGCGCTCCTCGGTGCGCGTCCTGCTTGGGCCTCTCTCCTGGAGGCGCTCAGTCAGACCCAGTGTTGACATGTGGCAAGACACTCCTCGGTGCGCGTCTTGCTTGGGCCTCTCTCCTGGAGGCGCTCAGTCAGACCCAGTGTTGACATGTGGCAAGACACTCCTCGGGGCGCGTCTTGCTTGGGCCTCTCTCCTGGAGGCGCTCAGTGAGACCGAGTGCTGACATGTGGCAAGACACTCCTCGGGGCGCATCTTGCTTGGGCCTCTCTCCTGGAGGCGCTCTGTCAGACCCAGTGGTGACGTATGGCAAGACGCTCCTCGGGGCGCGTATTGCTTGGGCCTCTCTCCTGGAGGCCCTCTGTCAGACCCTGTGTTGACATGTGGCAAGACGCTCCTAGGGGCGCGTCTTGCTTGGCTCTCTCTCCTGGAGGCGCTCAGTCAGACCGAGTGCTGACATGTGGCAAGACGCTCCTCGGGGCGCGTCTTGCTTGGGCCTCTCTCCTGGAGGCGCTCAGTCAGACCCAGTGGTGACGTATGGCAAGACGCTCCTCTGGGCGCGTATTGCTTGGGCCTCTCTCCTGGAGGCCCTCTGTCAGACGCAGTGTTGACATGTGGCAAGACACTCCTCGGGGCGCGTCTTGCTTGGGCTTCTCTCCTGGAGGCCCTCAGTCAGACCCATTGTTGACATGTGGCAAGACGCTCCTCGGGGCGCTTCTTGCTTGGGCCTCTCTCCTGGAGGCGCTCAGTCAGACCCAGTGTTGACATGTGGCAAGACTCTACTCGGGGCGCTTCTTGCTTGGGCCTCTCTCCTGGAGGCGCTCAGTCAGACCCAGTGATGACATGTGGCAAGACGCTCCTCGGGGCACGTCTTGCTTGGGCCTCTCTCCTGGAGGCTCTAAGTCAGACCCAGTGGTAACATATGGCTAGACGCTCCTCGGGGCACGTATTCCTTGGGCCTCTCTCCTGGAGGCCCTCAGTCAGACCCATTGTTGACAAGAGGCAAGACGCTCCTCGGGGCGGTTCTTGCCTAGGCCTCTCTCCTGGAGGCGCTCAGTCAGACCCAGTGTTGACATGTGGCAAGACGCTCCTCGGGGCACGTCTTGCTTGGGCCTCTCTCCTGGAGGCGCTCAGTTAGACCCAGTGTTGACATGTGGCAAGACGCTCCTCGGGGCGCTTCATGCTTGGGCCTCTCTCCTGGAGGCGCTCAGTCAGACCCAGTGGTGACATGTGGCAAGACGCTCCTCGGGGCGCCTCTTACTTGGGCCTCTCTCCTGGAGGCGCTCAATCAGACCCAGTGGTGACATGTGGCAAGACGCTCCTCGGGGCACGTATTGCTTGGGCCTCTCTCCTGGAGGCCCTCTGTCAGACCCAGTGTTGACTTGTGGCAAGACGCTCCTCGGGGCGCGTCTTGATTGGGCTTCTCTCATTGAGGTCCTCAGTCAGACCCAGTGTTGACATGTGTCAAGACGCTCCTCGGGGCGTGTCTTGCTTGGGCCTCTCTCCTGGAGGCGCTCAGTCAGACCCAGTGATTGATATGTGGCAAGACACTCCTCGGGGCGCGTCTTGCTTGGGCCTCTCTCCTGGAGGCCCTCTGTCAGACCCAGTGTTGACATGTGGCAAGACGCTCCTCGGGGCGCGTCTTGCTTGGGCCTCTCTCCTGGAGGCCCTCTGTCAGACCCAGTGTTGACATGTGGCAAGACGCTCCTAGGGGCGCGACTTGCTTGGGCTTCTCTCCTGGAGGCGCTCAGTCAGACCAAGTGCTGACATGTGGCAAGACGCTCCTCGGTGCGCGTCTTGCTTGGGCCTCTCTCCTGGAGGCGCTCAGTCAGACCCAGTGTTGACATGTGGCAAGACGCTCCTCGGTGCGCGTCTTGCTTGGGCCTCTCTCCTGGAGGCGCTCAGTCAGACCCAGTGTTGACATGTGGCAAGACACTCCTCGGGGCGCGTCTTGCTTGGGCCTCTCTCCTGGAGGCCCTCTGTCAGACCCAGTGTTGACATGTGGCAAGACGCTCCTAGGGGCGCGTCTTGCTTGGCTCTCTCTCCTGGAGGCGCTCAGTCAGACCGAGTGCTTACGTATGGCAAGACGCTCCTCGGGGCGCGTCTTGCTTGGGCCTCTCTCCTGGAGGCGCTCAGTCAGACCCAGTGGTGACGTATGGCAAGACGCTCCTCGGGGCGCGTATTGCTTGGGCCTCTCTCCTGGAGGCCCTCTGTCAGATCCAGTGTTGACATGTGGCAAGACACTCCTCGGGGCGCGTCTTGCTTGGGCTTCTCTCATAGAGGCCCTCAGTCAGACCCAGTGTTGACAAGTGTCAAGACACTCCTCGGGGCGCGTCTTGCTTGGGCCTCTCTCCTGGAGGCGCTCAGTCAGACCCATTGTTGACATGTGGCAAGACGCTCCTCGGGGCGCGTCTTGCTTTGGCTTCTCTCCTGGAGGCCCTCAGTCAGACCCATTGTTGACATGTGGCAAGACGCTCCTCGGGGCGCTTCTTGCTTGGGCCTCTCTCCTGGAGGCGCTCAGTCAGACCCAGTGTTGACATGATGCAAGACTCTCCTCGGGGCGCTTCTTGCTTGGGCCATCTCCTGGAGGCGCTCAGTCAGACCCAGTGTTGACATGTGGCAAGACGCTCCTCGGGGCACATCTTGCTTGGGCCTCTCTCCTGGAGGCGCTCAGTCAGACCCAGTGTTGACATGTGGCAAGACGCTCCTCGGGGCGCGTCTTGCTTGGGCCTCTCTCCTGGAGGCGCTCAGTCAGACCCAGTGTTGACATGTGGCAAGACGCTCCTCGGGGCGCGTCTTACTTGGGCCTCTCTCCTGGAGGCGCTCAGTCAGACCCAGTGTTGACATGTGGCAAGACGCTCCTCGGGGCGCGTCTTGCTTGGGCCTCTCTCCTGGAGGCTCTCAGTCAGACCCAGTGGTGACATGTGGCAAGACGCTCCTCGGGGCGCGTCTTGCTTGCGCCTCTCTCCTTGAGGCGCTCAGTCAGACCCAGTGTTGACATGTGGCAAGACACTCCTCGGGGCGCGTCTTGCTTGGGCCTCTCTTCTGGAGGCCCTCTGTCAGACCCAGTGTTGACATGTGGCAAGACACTCCTCGGGGCGCGTCTTGCTTGGGCTTCTCTCATGGAGGCCCTCAGTCAGACCCAGTGTTGACAAGTGTCAAGACACTCCTCGGGGCGCATCTTGCTTGGGCCTCTCTCCTGGAGGCGCTCAGTCAGACCCATTGTTGACATGTGGCAAGACGCTCCTCGGGGCGCGTCTTGCTTGGGCTTCTCTCCTGGAGGCCCTCAGTCAGACCCATTGTTGACATGTGTCAAGACGCTCCTCGGGGCGCTTCTTGCTTGGGCCTCTCTCCTGGAGGCGCTCAGTCAGACCCAGTGTTGACATGTGGCAAGACTCTACTCGGGGCGCTTCTTGCTTGGGCCTCTCTCCTGGAGGCGCTCAGTCAGACCCAATGATGACATGTGGCAAGACGCTCCTCGGGGCACGTCTTGCTTGGGCCTCTCTCCTGTAGGCTCTAAGTCAGACCCAGTGGTAACATGTGGCTAGACGCTCCTCGGGGCACGTATTGCTTGGGCCTCACTCCTGGAGGCCCTCTGTCAGACCCAGTGTTGACATGTGGCAAGACGCTCCTCGGGGCGCGTCTTGCTTGGGCCTCTCTCCTGGAGGCCCCCAATAAGACCCAGTGTTGACACGTGGCAAGATGCTCCTCGGTGCGCGTCTTGCTTGGGCCTCTCTCCTGGAGGCGCTCAGTCAGACCGAGTGCAGACATGTGGCAAGACGCTCCTCGGGGCGCGTCTTGCTTGGGCCTCTCTCCTGGAGGCGCTCAGTCAGACCCAGTGGTGACATATGGCAAGAAGCTCCTCGGGGCGCGTGTTGCTTGGGCCTCTCTCCTGGAGGCCCTCTGTCAGACCCAGTGTTGACATGTGGCAAGACGCTCCTCGGGGCGCGTCTTGCTTGGGTCTCTCTCCTGGAGGCGCTCAGTCAGACCCAGTGTTGACATGTGGCAAGACGCTCCTAGGGGCGCGTCTTGCTTGGGCCTCTCTCCTGGAGGCGCTCAGTCAGACCGAGTGCTGACATGTGGCAAGACGCTCCTCGGGGCTCGTCTTGCTTGGGCCTCTCTCCTTGAGGCGCTCAGTCAGACCCAGTGGTGACATATGGCAAGACGCTCCTCGGGGCGCGTCTTGCTTGGGCCTCTCTCCTGGAGGCGCTCAGTCAGACCCAGTGGTGACGTATGGCAAGACGCTCCTCGGGGCGCGTATTGCTTGGGCCTCTCTCCTGGAGGCCCTCTGTCAGACCCAGTGTTGACATGTGGCAAGACACTCCTCGGGGCGCGTCTTGCTTGGGCTTCTCTCATGGAGGCCCTCAGTCAGACCCAGTGTTGACAAGTGTCAAGACACTCCTCGGGGCGCGTCTTGCTTGGGCCTCTCTCCTGGAGGCGCTCAGTTAGACCCATTGTTGACATGTGGCAAGACGCTCCTCGGGGCGCGTCTTGCTTTGGCTTCTCTCCTGGAGGCCCTCAGTCAGACCCATTGTTGACATGTGGCAAGACGCTCCTCGGGGCGCTTCTTGCTTGGGCCTCTCTCCTGGAGGCGCTCAGTCAGACCCAGTGTTGACATGTGGCAAGACTCTCCTCGGGGCGCTTCTTGCTTGGGCCATCTCCTGGAGGCGCTCAGTCAGACCCAGTGTTGACATGTGGCAAGACGCTCCTCGGGGCACATCTTGCTTGGGCCTCTCTCCTGGAGGCGCTCAGTCAGACCCAGTGGTAACATGTGGCTAGACGCTCCTCGGGGCACGTATTCCTTGGGCCTCTCTCCTGGAGGCCCTCTGTCAGACCCAGTGTTGACATGTGGCAAGACGCTCCTCGCGGCGCGTCTTGCTTGGGCCTCTCTCCTGGAGGCCCTCAATAAGACCCAGTGTTGACACGTGGCAAGATGCTCCTCGGGGCGCGTCTTGCTTGGGCCTCTCTCCTGGAGGCGCTCAGTCAGACCGAGTAGTGACATGTGGCATGACGCTCCTCGGGGCGCGTCTTGCTTGGGCCTCTCTCCTGGAGGCGCTCAGTCAGACCCAGTGGTTACATGTGGCAAGACACTCCTCGGGGTGCGTCTTGCTTCGGCCTCTCTCCTGGAGGCGCTCAGTCAGACCGAGTGCTGACATGTGGCAAGACGCTCCTCGGGGCGCGTCTTGCTTGGGCCTCTCTCCTGGAGGCGCTCAGTCAGACCCAGTGTTGACATGTGGCAAGACGCTCCAAGGGGCGCGTCTTGCTTGGGCCTCTCTCCTGGAGGCGCTCAGTCAGACCAAGTGCTGACATGTGGCAAGGCGCTCCTCGGTGCGCGTCCTGCTTGGGCCTCTCTCCTGGAGGCGCTCAGTCAGACCCAGTGTTGACATGTGGCAAGACACTCCTCGGTGCGCGTCTTGCTTGGGCCTCTCTCCTGGAGGCGCTCAGTCAGACCCAGTGTTGACATGTGGCAAGACACTCCTCGGGGCGCGTCTTGCTTGGGCCTCTCTCCTGGAGGCGCTCAGTGAGACCGAGTGCTGACATGTGGCAAGACACTCCTCGGGGCGCATCTTGCTTGGGCCTCTCTCCTGGAGGCGCTCTGTCAGACCCAGTGGTGACGTATGGCAAGACGCTCCTCGGGGCGCGTATTGCTTGGGCCTCTCTCCTGGAGGCCCTCTGTCAGACCCTGTGTTGACATGTGGCAAGACGCTCCTAGGGGCGCGTCTTGCTTGGCTCTCTCTCCTGGAGGCGCTCAGTCAGACCGAGTGCTGACATGTGGCAAGACGCTCCTCGGGGCGCGTCTTGCTTGGGCCTCTCTCCTGGAGGCGCTCAGTCAGACCCAGTGGTGACGTATGGCAAGACGCTCCTCTGGGCGCGTATTGCTTGGGCCTCTCTCCTGGAGGCCCTCTGTCAGACGCAGTGTTGACATGTGGCAAGACACTCCTCGGGGCGCGTCTTGCTTGGGCTTCTCTCCTGGAGGCCCTCAGTCAGACCCATTGTTGACATGTGGCAAGACGCTCCTCGGGGCGCTTCTTGCTTGGGCCTCTCTCCTGGAGGCGCTCAGTCAGACCCAGTGTTGACATGTGGCAAGACTCTACTCGGGGCGCTTCTTGCTTGGGCCTCTCTCCTGGAGGCGCTCAGTCAGACCCAGTGATGACATGTGGCAAGACGCTCCTCGGGGCACGTCTTGCTTGGGCCTCTCTCCTGGAGGCTCTAAGTCAGACCCAGTGGTAACATATGGCTAGACGCTCCTCGGGGCACGTATTCCTTGGGCCTCTCTCCTGGAGGCCCTCTGTCAGACCCAGTGTTGACATGTGGCAAGACGCTCCTCGCGGCGCGTCTTGCTTGGGCCTCTCTCCTGGAGGCCCTCAATCAGACCCAGTGTTGACACGTGGCAAGATGCTCCTCGGGGCGCGTCTTGCTTGGGCCTCTCTCCTGGAGGCGCTCAGTCAGACCGAGTAGTGACATGTGGCATGACGCTCCTCGGGGCGCGTCTTGCTTGGGCCTCTCTCCTGGAGGCGCTCAGTCAGACCCAGTGGTTACATGTGGCAAGACACTCCTCGGGGTGCGTCTTGCTTCGGCCTCTCTCCTGGAGGCCCGCTGTCAGACCCAGTGTTGACATGTGGCAAGACGCTCCTAGGGGCGCGTCTTGCTTGGGCCTCTCTCCTGGAGGCGCTCAGTCAGACCGAGTGCTGACATGTGGCAAGACGCTCCTCGGGGCGCGTCTTGCTTGGGCCTCTCTCCTGGAGGCGCTCAGTCAGACCCAGTGTTGACATGTGGCAAGACGCTCCAAGGGGCGCGTCTTGCTTGGGCCTCTCTCCTGGAGGCGCTCAGTCAGACCAAGTGCTGACATGTGGCAAGGCGCTCCTCGGTGCGCGTCCTGCTTGGGCCTCTCTCCTGGAGGCGCTCAGTCAGACCCAGTGTTGACATGTGGCAAGACACTCCTCGGTGCGCGTCTTGCTTGGGCCTCTCTCCTGGAGGCGCTCAGTCAGACCCAGTGTTGACATGTGGCAAGACACTCCTCGGGGCGCGTCTTGCTTGGGCCTCTCTCCTGGAGGCGCTCAGTCAGACCGAGTGCTGACATGTGGCAAGACACTCCTCGGGGCGCATCTTGCTTGGGCCTCTCTCCTGGAGGCGCTCAGTCAGACCCAGTGGTGACGTATGGCAAGACGCTCCTCGGGGCGCGTATTGCTTGGGCCTCTCTCCTGGAGGCCCTCTGTCAGACCCAGTGTTGACATGTGGCAAGACACTCCTCGGGGCGCGTCTTGCTTGGGCTTCTCTCATGGAGGCCCTCAGTCAGACCCAGTGTTGACAAGTGTCAAGACACTCCTCGGGGCGCGTCTTGCTTGGGCCTCTCTCCTGGAGGCCCTCAGTCAGACCCATTGTTGACATGTGGCAAGACGCTCCTCGGGGCGCTTCTTGCTTGGGCCTCTCTCCTGGAGGCGCTCAGTCAGACCCAGTGATGACATGTGGCAAGACACTCCTCGGGGCGCGTCTTGCTTGGGCCTCTCTCCTGGAGGCCCTCTGTCAGACCCAGTGTTGACATGTGGCAAGACACTCCTCGGGCCGCGTCTTTCTTGGGCCTCTCTCATGGAGGCCCTCAGTCAGACCCAGTGTTGACAAGTGTCAAGACGCTCCTCGGGGCGCGTCTTATTGGGCCTCTCTCCTGGAGGCACTCAGTCAGACCCATTGTTGACATGTGGCAAGACGCTCCTCGGGGCGCGTCTTGCTTGGGCTTCTCTCCTGGAGGCCCTCAGTCAGACCCATTGTTGACAAGAGGCAAGACGCTCCTCGGGGCGGTTCTTGCCTAGGCCTCTCTCCTGGAGGCGCTCAGTTAGACCCAGTGTTGACATGTGGCAAGACGCTCCTCGGGGCGCTTCATGCTTGGGCCTCTCTCCTGGAGGCGCTCAGTCAGACCCAGTGGTGACATGTGGCAAGACGCTCCTCGGGGCGCGTCTTACTTGGGCCTCTCTCCTGGAGGCGCTCAATCAGACCCAGTGGTGACATGTGGCAAGACGCTCCTCGGGGCACGTATTGCTTGGGCCTCTCTCCTGGAGGCCCTCTGTCAGACCCAGTGTTGACTTGTGGCAAGACGCTCCTCGGGGCGCGTCTTGATTGGGCTTCTCTCATTGAGGTCCTCAGTCAGACCCAGTGTTGACATGTGTCAAGACGCTCCTCGGGGCGTGTCTTGCTTGGGCCTCTCTCCTGGAGGCGCTCAGTCAGACCCAGTGATTGATATGTGGCAAGACACTCCTCGGGGCGCGTCTTGCTTGGGCCTCTCTCCTGGAGGCCCTCTGTCAGACCCAGTGTTGACATGTGGCAAGACGCTCCTCGGGGCGCGTCTTGCTTGGGCCTCTCTCCTGGAGGCCCTCTGTCAGACCCAGTGTTGACATGTGGCAAGACGCTCCTAGGGGCGCGACTTGCTTGGGCTACTCTCCTGGAGGCGCTCAGTCAGACCAAGTGCTGACATGTGGCAAGACGCTCCTCGGTGCGCGTCTTGCTTGGGCCTCTCTCCTGGAGGCGCTCAGTCAGACCCAGTGTTGACATGTGGCAAGACGCTCCTCGGTGCGCGTCTTGCTTGGGCCTCTCTCCTGGAGGCGCTCAGTCAGACCCAGTGTTGACATGTGGCAAGACACTCCTCGGGGCGCGTCTTGCTTGGGCCTCTCTCCTGGAGGCCCTCTGTCAGACCCAGTGTTGACATGTGGCAAGACGCTCCTAGGGGCGCGTCTTGCTTGGCTCTCTCTCCTGGAGGCGCTCAGTCAGACCGAGTGCTTACGTATGGCAAGACGCTCCTCGGGGCGCGTCTTGCTTGGGCCTCTCTCCTGGAGGCGCTCAGTCAGACCCAGTGGTGACGTATGGCAAGACGCTCCTCGGGGCGCGTATTGCTTGGGCCTCTCTCCTGGAGGCCCTCTGTCAGATCCAGTGTTGACATGTGGCAAGACACTCCTCGGGGCGCGTCTTGCTTGGGCTTCTCTCATAGAGGCCCTCAGTCAGACCCAGTGTTGACAAGTGTCAAGACACTCCTCGGGGCGCGTCTTGCTTGGGCCTCTCTCCTGGAGGCGCTCAGTCAGACCCATTGTTGACATGTGGCAAGACGCTCCTCGGGGCGCGTCTTGCTTTGGCTTCTCTCCTGGAGGCCCTCAGTCAGACCCATTGTTGACATGTGGCAAGACGCTCCTCGGGGCGCTTCTTGCTTGGGCCTCTCTCCTGGACGCGCTCAGTCAGACCCAGTGTTGACATGTGGCAAGACTCTCCTCGGGGCGCTTCTTGCTTGGGCCATCTCCTGGAGGCGCTCAGTCAGACCCAGTGTTGACATGTGGCAAGACGCTCCTCGGGGCACATCTTGCTTGGGCCTCTCTCCTGGAGGCGCTCAGTCAGACCCAGTGTTGACATGTGGCAAGACGCTCCTCGGGGCGCGTCTTGCTTGGGCCTCTCTCCTGGAGGCGCTCAGTCAGACCCAGTGTTGACATGTGGCAAGACGCTCCTCGGGGCGCGTCTTACTTGGGCCTCTCTCCTGGAGGCGCTCAGTCAGACCCAGTGTTGACATGTGGCAAGACGCTCCTCGGGGCGCGTCTTGCTTGGGCCTCTCTCCTGGAGGCTCTCAGTCAGACCCAGTGGTGACATGTGGCAAGACGCTCCTCGGGGCGCGTCTTGCTTGCGCCTCTCTCCTGGAGGCGCTCAGTCAGACCCAGTGTTGACATGTGGCAAGACACTCCTCGGGGCGCGTCTTGCTTGGGCCTCTCTTCTGGAGGCCCTCTGTCAGACCCAGTGTTGACATGTGGCAAGACACTCCTCGGGGCGCGTCTTGCTTGGGCTTCTCTCATGGAGGCCCTCAGTCAGACCCAGTGTTGACAAGTGTCAAGACACTCCTCGGGGCGCATCTTGCTTGGGCCTCTCTCCTGGAGGCGCTCAGTCAGACCCATTGTTGACATGTGGCAAGACGCTCCTCGGGGCGCGTCTTGCTTGGGCTTCTCTCCTGGAGGCCCTCAGTCAGACCCATTGTTGACATGTGTCAAGACGCTCCTCGGGGCGCTTCTTGCTTGGGCCTCTCTCCTGGAGGCGCTCAGTCAGACCCAGTGTTGACATGTGGCAAGACTCTACTCGGGGCGCTTCTTGCTTGGGCCTCTCTCCTGGAGGCGCTCAGTCAGACCCAATGATGACATGTGGCAAGACGCTCCTCGGGGCACGTCTTGCTTGGGCCTCTCTCCTGTAGGCTCTAAGTCAGACCCAGTGGTAACATGTGGCTAGACGCTCCTCGGGGCACGTATTGCTTGGGCCTCACTCCTGGAGGCCCTCTGTCAGACCCAGTGTTGACATGTGGCAAGACGCTCCTCGGGGCGCGTCTTGCTTGGGCCTCTCTCCTGGAGGCCCCCAATAAGACCCAGTGTTGACACGTGGCAAGATGCTCCTCGGTGCGCGTCTTGCTTGGGCCTCTCTCCTGGAGGCGCTCAGTCAGACCGAGTGCAGACATGTGGCAAGACGCTCCTCGGGGCGCGTCTTGCTTGGGCCTCTCTCCTGGAGGCGCTCAGTCAGACCCAGTGGTGACATATGGCAAGAAGCTCCTCGGGGCGCGTGTTCCTTGGGCCTCTCTCCTGGAGGCCCTCTGTCAGACCCAGTGTTGACATGTGGCAAGACGCTCCTCGGGGCGCGTCTTGCTTGGGTCTCTCTCCTGGAGGCGCTCAGTCAGACCCAGTGTTGACATGTGGCAAGACGCTCCTAGGGGCGCGTCTTGCTTGGGCCTCTCTCCTGGAGGCGCTCAGTCAGACCGAGTGCTGACATGTGGCAAGACGCTTCTCGGGGAGCGTCTTGCTTGGGCCTCTCTCCTGGAGGCGCTCAGTCAGACCCAGTGGTGACATATGGCAAGACACTCCTCGGGGCGCGTATTGCTTGGGCCTCTCTCCTGGAGGCCCTCAGTCAGACCCAGTGTTGACAGGTGGCAAGACACTCCTCGGGGCGCGTCTTGCTTGGGCCTCTCTCCTGGAGGCCTGCTGTCAGACCCAGTGTTGACATGTGGCAAGACGCTCCTAGGGGCGCATCTTGCTTGGGCCTCTCTCCTGGAGGCGCTCAGTCAGACCGAGTGCTGACATGTGGCAAGACGCTCCTCGGGGCTCGTCTTGCTTGGGCCTCTCTCCTTGAGGCGCTCAGTCAGACCCAGTGGTGACATATGGCAAGACGCTCCTCGGGGCGCGTCTTGCTTGGGCCTCTCTCCTGGAGGCGCTCAGTCAGACCCAGTGGTGACGTATGGCAAGACGCTCCTCGGGGCGCGTATTGCTTGGGCCTCTCTCCTGGAGGCCCTCTGTCAGACCCAGTGTTGACATGTGGCAAGACACTCCTCGGGGCGCGTCTTGCTTGGGCTTCTCTCATGGAGGCCCTCAGTCAGACCCAGTGTTGACAAGTGTCAAGACACTCCTCGGGGCGCGTCTTGCTTGGGCCTCTCTCCTGGAGGCGCTCAGTTAGACCCATTGTTGACATGTGGCAAGACGCTCCTCGGGGCGCGTCTTGCTTTGGCTTCTCTCCTGGAGGCCCTCAGTCAGACCCATTGTTGACATGTGGCAAGACGCTCCTCGGGGCGCTTCTTGCTTGGGCCTCTCTCCTGGAGGCGCTCAGTCAGACCCAGTGTTGACATGTGGCAAGACTCTCCTCGGGGCGCTTCTTGCTTGGGCCATCTCCTGGAGGCGCTCAGTCAGACCCAGTGTTGACATGTGGCAAGACGCTCCTCGGGGCACATCTTGCTTGGGCCTCTCTCCTGGAGGCGCTCAGTCAGACCCAGTGTTGACATGTGGCAAGACGCTCCTCGGGGCGCGCCTTGCTTGGGCCTCTCTCCTGGAGGCTCTCAGTCAGACCCAGTGGTGACATGTGGCAAGACGCTCCTCGGGGCGCGTCTTGCTTGCGCCTCTCTCCTGGAGGCGCTCAGTCAGACCCAGTGTTGACATGTGGCAAGACACTCCTCTGGGCGCGTCTTGCTTGGGCCTCTCTCCTGGAGGCGCTCAGTCAGACCCAGTGTTGACATGTTGCAAGACGCTCCTCGGGGCGCGTCTTGCTTGGGCTTCTCTCCTGGAGGCCCTAAGTCAGACCCATTGTTGACATGTGGCAAGACGCTCCTCTGGGCGCTTCTTGCTTGGGCCTCTCTCCTGGAGGCGCTCAGTCAGACCCAGTGTTGACATGTGGCAAGACTCTACTTGGGGCACTTCTTGCTTGGGCCTCTCTCCTTGAGGCGCTCAGTCAGACCCAGTGATGACATGTGGCAAGACGCTCCTCGGGGCACGTCTTGCTTGGGCCTCTCTCCTGGAGGCGCTCAGTCAGACCAAGTGCTGACATGTGGCAAGGCGCTCCTCGGTGCGCGTCCTGCTTGGGCCTCTCTCCTGGAGGCGCTCAGTCAGACCCAGTGTTGACATGTGGCAAGACACTCCTCGGTGCGCGTCTTGCTTGGGCCTCTCTCCTGGAGGCGCTCAGTCAGACCCAGTGTTGACATGTGGCAAGACACTCCTCGGGGCGCGTCTTGCTTGGGCCTCTCTCCTGGAGGCGCTCAGTCAGACCGAGTGCTGACATGTGGCAAGACACTCCTCGGGGCGCATCTTGCTTGGGCCTCTCTCCTGGAGGCGCTCAGTCAGACCCAGTGGTGACGTATGGCAAGACGCTCCTCGGGGCGCGTATTGCTTGGGCCTCTCTCCTGGAGGCCCTCTGTCAGACCCAGTGTTGACATGTGGCAAGACACTCCTCGGGGCGCGTCTTGCTTGGGCTTCTCTCATGGAGGCCCTCAGTCAGACCCAGTGTTGACAAGTGTCAAGACACTCCTCGGGGCGCGTCTTGCTTGGGCCTCTCTCCTGGAGGCCCTCAGTCAGACCCATTGTTGACATGTGGCAAGACGCTCCTCGGGGCGCTTCTTGCTTGGGCCTCTCTCCTGGAGGCGCTCAGTCAGACCCAGTGATGACATGTGGCAAGACACTCCTCGGGGCGCGTCTTGCTTGGGCCTCTCTCCTGGAGGCCCTCTGTCAGACCCAGTGTTGACATGTGGCAAGACACTCCTCGGGCCGCGTCTTTCTTGGGCCTCTCTCATGGAGGCCCTCAGTCAGACCCAGTGTTGACAAGTGTCAAGACGCTCCTCGGGGCGCGTCTTGCTTGGGCCTCTCTCCTGGAGGCACTCAGTCAGACCCATTGTTGACATGTGGCAAGACGCTCCTCGGGGCGCGTCTTGCTTGGGCTTCTCTCCTGGAGGCCCTCAGTCAGACCCATTGTTGACAAGAGGCAAGACGCTCCTCGGGGCGGTTCTTGCCTAGGCCTCTCTCCTGGAGGCGCTCAGTCAGACCCAGTGTTGACATGTGGCAAGACGCTCCTCGGGGCACGTCTTGCTTGGGCCTCTCTCCTGGAGGCGCTCAGTTAGACCCAGTGTTGACATGTGGCAAGACGCTCCTCGGGGCGCTTCATGCTTGGGCCTCTCTCCTGGAGGCGCTCAGTCAGACCCAGTGGTGACATGTGGCAAGACGCTCCTCGGGGCGCGTCTTACTTGGGCCTCTCTCCTGGAGGCGCTCAATCAGACCCAGTGGTGACATGTGGCAAGACGCTCCTCGGGGCACGTATTGCTTGGGCCTCTCTCCTGGAGGCCCTCTGTCAGACCCAGTGTTGACTTGTGGCAAGACGCTCCTCGGGGCGCGTCTTGATTGGGCTTCTCTCATTGAGGTCCTCAGTCAGACCCAGTGTTGACATGTGTCAAGACGCTCCTCGGGGCGTGTCTTGCTTGGGCCTCTCTCCTGGAGGCGCTCAGTCAGACCCAGTGATTGATATGTGGCAAGACACTCCTCGGGGCGCGTCTTGCTTGGGCCTCTCTCCTGGAGGCCCTCTGTCAGACCCAGTGTTGACATGTGGCAAGACGCTCCTCGGGGCGCGTCTTGCTTGGGCCTCTCTCCTGGAGGCCCTCTGTCAGACCCAGTGTTGACATGTGGCAAGACGCTCCTAGGGGCGCGACTTGCTTGGGCTTCTCTCCTGGAGGCGCTCAGTCAGACCAAGTGCTGACATGTGGCAAGACGCTCCTCGGTGCGCGTCTTGCTTGGGCCTCTCTCCTGGAGGCGCTCAGTCAGACCCAGTGTTGACATGTGGCAAGACGCTCCTCGGTGCGCGTCTTGCTTGGGCCTCTCTCCTGGAGGCGCTCAGTCAGACCCAGTGTTGACATGTGGCAAGACACTCCTCGGGGCGCGTCTTGCTTGGGCCTCTCTCCTGGAGGCCCTCTGTCAGACCCAGTGCTGACATGTGGCAAGACGCTCCTAGGGGCGCGTCTTGCTTGGCTTTCTCTCCTGGAGGCGCTCAGTCAGACCGAGTGCTTACGTATGGCAAGACGCTCCTCGGGGCGCGTCTTGCTTGGGCCTCTCTCCTGGAGGCGCTCAGTCAGACCCAGTGGTGACGTATGGCAAGACGCTCCTCGGGGCGCGTATTGCTTGGGCCTCTCTCCTGGAGGCCCTCTGTCAGATCCAGTGTTGACATGTGGCAAGACACTCCTCGGGGCGCGTCTTGCTTGGGCTTCTCTCATAGAGGCCCTCAGTCAGACCCAGTGTTGACAAGTGTCAAGACACTCCTCGGGGCGCGTCTTGCTTGGGCCTCTCTCCTGGAGGCGCTCAGTCAGACCTATTGTTGACATGTGGCAAGACGCTCCTCGGGGCGCGTCTTGCTTTGGCTTCTCTCCTGGAGGCCCTCAGTCAGACCCATTGTTGACATGTGGCAAGACGCTCCTCGGGGCGCTTCTTGCTTGGGCCTCTCTCCTGGAGGCGCTCAGTCAGACCCAGTGTTGACATGTGGCAAGACTCTCCTCGGGGCGCTTCTTGCTTGGGCCATCTCCTGGAGGCGCTCAGTCAGACCCAGTGTTGACATGTGGCAAGACGCTCCTCGGGGCACATCTTGCTTGGGCCTCTCTCCTGGAGGCGCTCAGTCAGACCCAGTGTTGACATGTGGCAAGACGCTCCTCGGGGCGCGTCTTGCTTGGGCCTCTCTCCTGGAGGCGCTCAGTCAGACCCAGTGTTGACATGTGGCAAGACGCTCCTCGGGGCGCGTCTTACTTGGGCCTCTCTCCTGGAGGCGCTCAGTCAGACCCAGTGTTGACATGTGGCAAGACGCTCCTCGGGGCGCGTCTTGCTTGGGCCTCTCTCCTGGAGGCTCTCAGTCAGACCCAGTGGTGACATGTGGCAAGACGCTCCTCGGGGCGCGTCTTGCTTGCGCCTCTCTCCTGGAGGCGCTCAGTCAGACCCAGTGTTGACATGTGGCAAGACACTCCTCGGGGCGCGTCTTGCTTGGGCCTCTCTTCTGGAGGCCCTCTGTCAGACCCAGTGTTGACATGTGGCAAGACACTCCTCGGGGCGCGTCTTGCTTGGGCTTCTCTCATGGAGGCCCTCAGTCAGACCCAGTGTTGACAAGTGTCAAGACACTCCTCGGGGCGCATCTTGCTTGGGCCTCTCTCCTGGAGGCGCTCAGTCAGACCCATTGTTGACATGTGGCAAGACGCTCCTCGGGGCGCGTCTTGCTTGGGCTTCTCTCCTGGAGGCCCTCAGTCAGACCCATTGTTGACATGTGTCAAGATGCTCCTCGGTGCGTGTCTTGCTTGGGCCTCTCTCCTGGAGGCGCTCAGTCAGACCGAGTGCTTACATGTGGCAAGACGCTCCTCGGGGCGCGTCTTGCTTGGGCCTCTCTCCTGGAGGCGCTCAGTCAGACCGAGTGCTGACATGTGGCAAGACGCTTCTCGGGGCGCGTCTTGCTTGGGCCTCTCTCCTGGAGGCGCTCAGTCAGACCCAGTGGTGACATATGGCAAGACACTCCTCGGGGCGCGTATTGCTTGGGCCTCTCTCCTGGAGGCCCTCAGTCAGACCCAGTGTTGACAGGTGGCAAGACACTCCTCGGGGCGCGTCTTGCTTGGGCCTCTCTCCTGGAGGCCTGCTGTCAGACCCAGTGTTGACAAGTGGCAAGACGCTCCTAGGGGCGCATCTTGCTTGGGCCTCTCTCCTGGAGGCGCTAAGTCAGACCGAGTGCTGACATTTTGCAAGACGCTCCTCGGGGCGCGTCTTGCTTGGGCCTCTCTCCTTGAGGCGCTCAGTCAGACCCAGTGGTGACATATGGCAAGACGCTCCTCGGGGCGCGTCTTGCTTGGGCCTCTCTCCTGGAGGCGCTCAGTCAGACCCAGTGGTGACGTATGGCAAGACGCTCCTCGGGGCGCGTATTGCTTGGGCCTCTCTTCTGGAGGCCCTCTGTCAGACCCAGTGTTGACATGTGGCAAGACACTCCTCGGGGCGCGTCTTGCTTGGGCTTCTCTCATGGAGGCCCTCAGTCAGACCCAGTGTTGACAAGTGTCAAGACACTCCTCGGGGCGCGTCTTGCTTGGGCCTCTCTCCTGGAGGCGCTCAGTTAGACCCATTGTTGACATGTGGCAAGACGCTCCTCGGGGCGCGTCTTGCTTTGGCTTCTCTCCTGGAGGCCCTCAGTCAGACCCATTGTTGACATGTGGCAAGACGCTCCTCGGGGCTCTTCTTGCTTGGGCCTCTCTCCTGGAGGCGCTCAGTCAGACCCAGTGTTGACATGTGGCAAGACTCTCCTCGGGGCGCTTCTTGCTTGGGCCATCTCCTGGAGGCGCTCAGTCAGACCCAGTGTTGACATGTGGCAAGACGCTCCTCGGGGCACATCTTGCTTGGGCCTCTCTCCTGGAGGCGCTCAGTCAGACCCAATGTTGACATGTGGCAAGACGCTCCTCGGGGCGCGCCTTGCTTGGGCCTCTCTCCTGGAGGCTCTCAGTCAGACCCAGTGGTGACATGTGGCAAGACGCTCCTCGGGGCGCGTCTTGCTTGCGCCTCTCTCCTGGAGGCGCTCAGTCAGACCCAGTGTTGACATGTGGCAAGACACTCCTCGGGGCGCGTCTTGCTTGGGCCTCTCTCCTGGAGGCGCTCAGTCAGACCCAGTGTTGACATGTGGCAATACGCTCCTCGGGGCGCGTCTTGCTTGGGCTTCTCTCCTGGAGGCCCTAAGTCAGACCCATTGTTGACATGTGGCAAGACGCTCCTCTGGGCGCTTCTTGCTTGGGCCTCTCTCCTGGAGGCGCTCAGTCAGACCCAGTGTTGACATGTGGCAAGACTCTACTTGGGGCGCTTCTTGCTTGGGCCTCTCTCCTTGAGGCGCTCAGTCAGACCCAGTGATGACATGTGGCAAGACGCTCCTCGGGGCACGTCTTGCTTGGGCCTCTCTCCTGGAGGCGCTAAGTCAGACCCAGTAATAACATGTGGCTAGACGCTCCTCGGGGCACGTATTGCTTGGGCCTCTCTCCTGGAGGCCCTCTGTCAGACCCAGTGTTGACATGTGGCAAGACGCTCCTCGGGGCGCGTCTTGCTTGGGCCTCTCTCCTGGAGGCCCTCAATCAGACCCAGTGTTGACACGTGGCAAGATGCTCCTCGGGGCGCGTCTTGCTTGGGCCTCTCTCCTGGATGCGCTCAGTCAGACCGAGTAGTGACATGTGGCATGACGCTCCTCGGGGCGCGTCTTGCTTGGGCCTCTCTCCTGGAGGCGCTCAGTCAGACCCAGTGGTGACATGTGGCAAGACACTCCTCGGGGCGCGTCTTGCTTCGGCCTCTCTCCTGGAGGCCCGCTGTCGGACCCAGTGTTGACATGTGACAAGACGCTCCTAGGGGCGCGTCTTGCTTGGGCTTCTCTCCTGGAGGCGCTCAGTCAGACCGAGTGCTGACATGTGGCAAGACGCTCCTCGGGGCGCGTCTTGCTTGGGCCTCTCTCCTGGAGGCGCTTAATCAGACCCAGTGGTGACATATGGCAAGACGCTCCTCGGGGCGCGTGTTGCTTGGGCCTCTCTCCTGGAGGCCCTCTGTCAGACCCAGTGTTGACATGTGGCAAGACGCTCCTCGGGGCGCGTCTTGCTTGGGCCTCTCTCCTGGAGGCGCTCAGTCAGACCCAGTGTTGACATGTGGCAAGACGCTCCTAGGGGCGATTCTTGCTTGGGCCTCTCTCCTGGAGGCGCTCAGTCAGACCGAGTGCTGACATGTGGCAAGACGCTCCTCGGGGCATGTCTTGCTTGGGCCTCTCTCCTGGAGGCGCTCAGTCAGACCCAGTGGTGACATATGGCAAGACACTCCTCGGGGCGCGTATTGCTTGGGCATCTCTCCTGGAGGCCCTCAGTCAGACCCAGTGATGACAGGTGGCAAGACACTCCTCGGGGCGCGTCTTGCTTGGGCCTCTCTCCTGGAGGCCCGCTGTCAGACCCAGTGTTGACATGTGGCAAGACGCTCCTAGGGGCGCATCTTGCTTGGGCCTCTCTCCTGGAGGCACTCAGTCAGACCGAGTGCTGACATGTGGCAAGACGCTCCTCGGGGCGCGTCTTGCTTGGGCCTCTCTCCTTGAGGCGCTCAGTCAGACCCAGTGGTGACATATGGCAAGACGCTCCTCGGGGCGCGTGTTGCTTGGGCCTCTCTCCTGGAGGCCCTCTGTCAGACCCAGTGTTGACATGTGGCAAGACACTCCTCGGGGCGCGTCTTGCTTGGGCCTCTCTCCTGGAGGCGCTCAGTCAGACCCAGTATTGACATGTGGCAAGACGCTCCTAGGGGCGCGTCTTGCTTGGGCCTCTCTCCTGGAGGCGCTCAGTCAGACCGAGTGCTGACATGTGGCAAGACGCTCCTCGGGGCGCATCTTGCTTGGGCCTCTCTCCTGGAGGCGCTCAGTCAGACCCAGTGGTGACATATGGCAAGACGCTCCTCGGGGCGCGTATTGCTTGGGCCTCTCTCCTGGAGGCCCTCTGTCAGACCCAGTGGTGACATGTGGCAAGACACTCCTCGGGGCGCGTCTTGCTTGGGCCTCTCTCCTGGAGGCCCTCTGTCAGACCCAGTGTTGACATGTGGCAAGACGCTCCTAGGGGCGCGTCTTGCTTGGGCCTCTCTCCTGGAGGCGCTCAGTCAGACCGAGTGCTGACATGTGGCAAGACGCTCCTCGGTGCGCGTCTTGCTTGGGCCTCTCTCCTGGAGGCGCTCAGTCAGACCCAGTGGTGACATATGGCAAGACGCTCCTCGGGGAGCGTGTTGCGTGGGCCTCTGTCCTGGAGGCCCTCTGTCAGACCCAGTGTTGACATGTGGCAAGACACTCCTCGGGGCGCGTCTTGCTTGGGCTTCTCTCCTGGAGGCCCTCAGTCAGACCCAGTGTTGACAAGTGTCAAGACGCTCCTCGGGGCACGTCTTGCTTGGGCCTCTCTCCTGGAGGCGCTCAGTCAGACCGAGTGCTGATATGTGGCAAGACGCTCCTCGGTGCGCGTCTTGCTTGGGCCTCTTTCCTGGAGGCGCTCAGTCAGACCCAGTGGTGACATATGGCAAGACGCTCCTCGGGGCGCGTATTGCGTGGGCCTCTCTCCTGGAGGCCCTCTGTCAGACCCAGTGTTGACATGTGGCAAGACACTCCTCAGGGCGCATCTTGCTTGGGCTTCTCTCCTGGAGGCCCTCAGTAAGACCCAGTGTTGACAAGTGTCAAGACGCTCCTCGGGGCACGTCTTGCTTGGGCCTCTCTCCTGGAGGCGCTCAGTCAGACCCATTGTTGACATGTGGCAAGACGCTCCTCGGGGCGCGTCTTGCTTGGGCTTCTCTCCTGGAGGCCCTCAGTCAGACCCATTGTTGACATGTGGCAAGACGCTCCTCGGGGCGCGTCTTGCTTGGGCTTCTCTCCTGGAGGCCCTCTGTCAGACCCAGTGTTGACATGTGGCAAGACGCTCCAAGGGGCACGTCTTGCTTGGCTCTCTCTCCTGGAGGCGCTCAGTCAGACCGAGTAGTGACATGAGGCATGACGCTCCTCGGGGCGCGTCTTGCTTGGGCCTCTCTCCTAGAGGCGCTCAGTCAGACCCAGTGGTGACATGTGGCAAGACACTCCTCGGGGCGCGTCTTGCTTTGGCCTCTCTCCTGGAGGCCCTCAGTCAGACCCAGTGTTGACAAGTGTCAAGACGCTCCTCGGGGCACGTCTTGCTTGGGCCTCTCTCCTGGAGGCGCTCAGTCAGACCCAGTGTTGACATGTGGCAAGACGCTCCTCGGGGCGCGTCTTACTTGGGCCTCTCTCCTGGAGGCGCTCAGTCAGACCCAGTGTTGACATGTGGCAAGACGCTCCTCGGGGCGCGTATTGCTTGGGCCTCTCTCCTGGAGGCCCTCTTTCAGACCCAGTGTTGACATGTGGCAAGACACTCCTCAGGGCACGTCTTGCTTGGGCTTCTCTCATGGAGGCCCTCAGTCAGACCCAGTGTTAACAAGTGTCAAGACACTCCTCGGGGCGCGTCTTGCTTGGGCCTCTCTCCTGGAGGCGCTCAGTCAGACCGAGTAGTGACATGTGGCATGACGCTCCTCGGGGCGCGTCTTGCTTGGGCCTCTCTCCTAGAGGCGCTCATTCAGACCCAGTGGTGACATGTGGCAAGACACTCCTCGGGGCGCGTCTTGCTTGGGCCTCTCTCCTGGAGGCCCTCTGTCAGACCCAGTGTTGACATGTTGCAAGACGCTTCTCGGGGCGCGTCTTGCTTGGGCCTCTCTCATGGAGGCCCTCAGTCAGACCCAGTGTTGACAAGTGTCAAGACGCTCCTCGGGGCGCGTCTTGCTTGGGCCTCTCTCCTGGACGCGCTCAGTCAGACCCAGTGTTGACATGTGGCAAGACGCTCCTCGGGGCGCATCTTACTTGGGCCTCTCTCCTGGAGGCGCTCAGTCAGACCCAGTGTTGACATGTGGCAAGACGCTCCTCGGGGCGCGTCTTGCTTGGGCCTCTCTCCTGGAGGCTCTCAGTCAGACCCAGTGGTGACATGTGGAAAGACGCTCCTCGGGGCGCGTCTTTCTTGGGCCTCTCTCCTGGAGGCGCTCAGTCAGAACGAGTGCTGACATGTGGCAAGACGATCCTCGGGGCGCGTCTTGCTTGGGCCTCTCTCCTGGAGGCGCTCAGTCAGACCCAGTGGTGACATGTGGCAAGACGCTCCTCGGGGCACGTCTTGCTTGGGCCTCTCTCCTGGAGGCCCTCAATCAGACCCAGTGTTGACACGTGGCAAGACGCTCCTCGGGGCGCGTCTTGCTTGGGCCTCTCTCCTGGAGGCGCTCAGTCAGACCCAGTGGTGACATGTGGCAAGACGCTCCTCGGGGCACGTCTTGCTTGGGCCTCTCTCCTGGAGGCCCTCAATCAGACCCAGTGTTGACACGTGGCAAGACGCTCCTCGGGGCGCGTCTTGCTTGGGCCTCTCTCCTGGAGGCGCTCAGTCAGACCCAGTGTTGACATGTGGCAAGACGCTCCTCGGGGCGCGTCTTACTTGGGCCTCTCTCCTGGAGGCGCTCAGTCAGACCCAGTGTTGACATGTGGCAAGACGCTCCTCGGGGCGCGTCTTGCTTGGGCCTCTCTCCTGGAGGCGCTCAGTCAGACCGAGTGCTGACATGTGGCAAGACGCTCCTCGGGGCGCGTCTTGCTTGGGCCTCTCTCCTGGAGGCCCTCTGTCAGACCCAGTGTTGACATGTTGCAAGACGCTTCTCGGGGCGCGTCTTGCTTGGGCCTCTCTCATGGAGGCCCTCAGTCAGACCCAGTGTTGACAAGTGTCAAGACGCTCCTCGGGGCGCGTCTTGCTTGGGCCTCTCTCCTGGAGGCGCTAAGTCAGACCCAGTGTTGACATGTGGCAAGACGCTCCTCGGGGCGCGTCTTACTTGGGCCTCTCTCCTGGAGGCGCTCAGTCAGACCCAGTGTTGACATGTGGCAAGACGCTCCTCGGGGCGCGTCTTGCTTGGGCCTCTCGTTCATTTGTGTGAAAACAAGGTCCACTCAGGCTGAAACGTTACAGGAAGGTAGAATCTATTGAGTTGTAAGTGATCTGAACGTTTCATGATGATCGCACATTCCTATAGGGGGTCAAACCATGTCCCAAAGGTCACCGGGCCTGGTGTCACTTTAAAGAAGTAGTCCAGTTACACATTTGAGGGTTTATAACTTGGCTTCTGAATATCCTAGAGAGGTCAGGTTTGTTTTAGAGTACTCCAATTAACAGCCCCCATTACCCCAAAAAGGAATGGAGTCATTAGCACTTATGGTTTTTAAATGGCACCCAGAATTATGTTGCACGAAGCACAATTTCACATCATTCTGGGTTCATTTGTGTGAAAGCAAGGTCCAATCAGGCTGAAACGTTACAGGAAGGTAGAATCTATTGAGTTGTAAGTGATCTGAACGTTTCATGATGATAGCACTTTCCTAAGGGGGTCAAACCATGTCGCAAAGGTAACCGGATCTGGTGTCAATTTAAAGAAGTAGTCCAGTTAAACATTTGTGGGCTTATAACTTGGCTTCTGAATGTCCTAGAGAGATCAGGTTTGTTTTGATGTACTCCAATCAACAGCACCTACAACCACAAAAAGGAATGGAGTCATTAGCACTTATGGTTTGTAAATGGCACCCAGATTTATGTTGCACGAAGCACAATTTCACATCATTTTGGGTCCATTTGTGTGAAAACAAGGTCCAATCAGGCTGAAACGTTACAAGAAGGTAGAATCTATTGAGTTGTAAGTGATCTGAACGTTTCATGATGATCGCACTTTCCTATAGGGGGTCAAACCATGTCCCAAAGGTCACCGGGCCTGGTGTCACTTTAAAGAAGTAGTCCAGTTACACCTTTGTGGGCTTATAACTTGGCTTCTGAATATCCTAGAGAGGTCAGGTTTGTTTACAGTACTCCAATTAACAGCCCCCATGACCCCAAAAAGGAATGGAGTCATTAGCACTTATGGTTTTTAAATGGCACCCAGAATTATGTTGCACGAAGCACAATTTCACATCATTCTGGGTTCATTTGTGTGAAAACAAGGTCCAATCAGGCTGACACGTTACAGGAAGGTAGAATCTATTGAGTTGTAAGTGATCTGAACGTTTCATGATGATAACACTTTACTAAGGGGGTCAAACCATGTCCCAAAGGTCACCGGATCTGGTGTCAATTTAAAGAAGTGGTCCAGTTACACATTTGTGGGCTTATAACTTGGCTTCTGAATGTCCTAGAGAGGTCAGGTTTGTTTTAGTGTTCTCCAATCAACAGCCCCTACAACCACAAAAAGGAATGGAGTCATTAGCACTTATGGTTTGGAAATGGCACCCAGAATTATGTTGCACGATGCACAATTTCACATCATTCTGGGTCCATTTGTGTGAAAACAAGGTCCAATCAGGCTGAAACGTTACAAGAAGGTAGAATCTATTGAGTTGTAAGAGATCTGAACGTTTCATGATGATCGCACATTCCTATAGGGGGTCAAACCATGTCCCAAAGGTCACCGGGCCTGGTGTAACTTTAAAGAAGTAGTCCAGTTACACCTTTGTGGGCTTATAACTTGGCTTCTGAATGCCCTAGAGAGGTCAGGTTTGTTTTAGTGTACTCCAATCAACAGCCCCTACAACCACAAAAAGGAATGGAGTCATTAGCACTTATGGTTTTTAAATGGCACCCAGAATTATGTTGCACGAAGCACAATTTCACATCATTCTGGGTTCATTTGTGTGAAAACAAGGTCCAATCAGGCTGAAACGTTACAGGAAGGTAGAATCTATTGAGTTGTAAGTGATCTGAACATTTCATGATGATAGCACTTTCCTAAGGGGGTCAAACCATGTCCCAAAAGTCACCGGGTCTGGTGTCAATTTAAAGAAGTGGTCCAGTTACACATTTGTGGGCTTATAACTTGGCTTCTGAATGTCCTAGAGAGATCAGTTTTGTTTTAGTGTACTCCAATCAACAGCCCCTACAACCACAAAAAGGAATGGAGTCATTAGCACTTATGGTTTGGAAATGGCACCCAGAATTATGTTGCACGAAGCACAATTTCACATCATTCTGGGTTCATTTGTGTGAAAACAAGGTCCAATCAGGCTGAAACGTTACAGGAAGGTAGAATATATTGAGTTGTAAGTGATCTGAGCATTTCATGATGATAGCACTTTCCTAAGGAGGTCAAACCATGTCCCAAAGGTCACCAGGCCTGGTGTCAATTTAAAGAAGTAGTCCAGTTACACCTTTGTGGGCTTATAACTTGGCTTCTGAATGCCCTAGAGAGATCAGGTTTGTTTTAGTGTACTCCAATCAACAGCCCCTACAACCACAAAAGGAATGGAGTCATTAGCACTTATGGTTTTTAAATGGCACCCAGAATTATGTTGCACGAAGAACAATTTCACATCATTCGGGGTTTATTTGTGTGAAAACAAGGTCCAATAAGGCTGAAACTTTACCGGAAGGTAGAATCTATTGAGTTGTAAGTGATCTGAACATTTCATGATGATCGCACATTCCTATAGGGGGTCAAACCATGTCCCAAAGGTCACCGGGCCTGGTGTCACTTTAAAGAAGTAGTCCAGTTACACCTTTGTGGGCTTATAACTTGGCTTCTGAATATCCTAGAGAGGTCAGGTTTGTTTTAGAGTACTCCAATTAACAGCCCCCATTACCACAAAAAGGAATGGAGTCATTAGCACTTATGGTTTTTAAATGGCACCCAGAATTATGTTGCACGAAGCACAATTTCACATCATTCTGGGTTCATTTGTGTGAAAACAAGGTCCAGTCAGGCTGAAACATTACAGGAAGGTAGAATCTATTGAGTTGTAAGTGATCTGAACGTTTCATGATGATATCACTTTCCTAAGGGGGTCAAACCATGTCCCAAAGGTCACCGGGCCTGGTGTCAATTTAAAGAAGTGGTCCAGTTACACATTTGTGGGCTTATAACTTGGCTTCTGAATGTCCTAGAGAGATCAGGTTTGTTTTAGTGTTCTCCAATCAACAGCCCCTACAACCACAAAAAGGAATGGAGTCATTAGCACTTATGGTTTGGAAATGGCACCCAGAATTATGTTGCACGATGCACAATTTCACATCATTCTGGGTCCATTTGTGTGAAAACAAGGTCCAATTAGGCTGAAACGTTACAAGAAGGTAGAATCTATTGAGTTGTAAGTGATCTGAACGTTTGTTGATGATCGCACATTCCTATAGGGGGTCAAACCATGTCCCAAAGGTCACCGGGCCTGGTGTCACTTTAAAGAAGTAGTCCAGTTACACATTTGTGGGCTTATAACTTGGCTTCTGAATGTCCTAGAGAGGGCAGGTTTGTTTTAGTGTACTCCAATCAACAGCCCCTACAACCACAAAAAGGAATGGAGTCATTAGCACTTATGGTTTGGAAATGGCACCCAGAATTATGTTGCACGAAGCACAATTTCACGTCATTCTGGGTCCATTTGTGTGAAAACAAGGTCCAATCAGGCTGAAACGTTACAGGAAGGTAGAATCTATTGAGTTGTAAGTGTTCTGAACGTTTCATGATGATAGCACTTTCCTAAGGGGGTCAAACCATGTCCCAAAGGTCACCGGGCCTGGTGTCACTTTAAAGAAGTAGTCCAGTTACACCTTTGTGGGCGTATAACTTGGCTTCTGAATATCCTAGAGAGGTCAGGTTTGTTTTAGAGTACTCCAATTAACAGCCCCCATTACCCCAAAAAGGAATGGAGTCATTAGCACTTATGGTTTTTAAATGGCACCCAGAATTATGTTGCACGAAGCACAATTTCACATCATTCTGGGTTCATTTGTGTGAAAACAAGGTCCAATCAGGCTGACACGTTACAGGAAGGAAGAATCTATTGAGTTGTAAGTGATCTGAACGTTTCATGATGATATCACTTTCCTAAGGGGGTCAAACCATGTCCCAAAGGTCACTGGATCTGATGTCAATTTAAAGAAGTGGTCCAGTTACACATTTGTGGGCTTATAACTTGGCTTCTGAATGTCCTAGAGAGGTCAGGTTTGTTTTAGTGTTCTCCAATCAACAGCCCCTACAACCACAAAAAGGAATGGAGTCATTAGCACTTATGGTTTGGAAATGGCACCCTGATTTATGTTGCACGATGCACAATTTCACATCATTCTGGGTCCATTTGTGTGAAAACAAGGTCCAATCAGGCTGAAACGTTACAAGAAGGTAGAATCTATTGAGTTGTAAGAGATCTGAACGTTTCATGATGATAGCTCTTTCCTAAGGGGGTCAAACCATGTCCCAAAAGTCACCGGGTCTGGTGTCAATTTAAAGAAGTGGTCCAGTTACACATTTGTGGGCTTATAACTTGGCTTCTGAATGTCCTAGAGAGATCAGGTTTGTTTTAGTGTACTCCAATCAACAGCCCCTACAACCACAAAAAGGAATGGAGTCTTAGCACTTATGGTTTTTAAATGGCACCCAAAATTATGTTGCACGAAGCACAATTTCACATCATTCTGGGTCCATTTGTGTGAAAACAAGGTCCAATCAGGCTGAAACGTTACAGGAAGGTAGAATCTACTGAGTTGTAAGTGATCTGAACGTTTCATGATGATAGCACTTTCCTAAGGGGGTCAAACCATGTCCCAAAGGTCACTGGATCTGGTGTCAATTTAAAGAAGTAGTCCAGTTACACATTTGTGGGCTTATAACTTGGCTTCTGAATGTCCTAGAGAGGTCAGGTTTGTTTTAGTGTACTCCAATCAACAGCACCTACAACCACAAAAAGGAATGGAGTCATTAGCACTTATGGTTTGTAAATGGCACCCAGAATTATGTTGCACAAAGCACAATTTCACATCATTCTGGGTTCATTTGTGTGAAAACTAGGTCCAATCAGGCTGAAACGTTACAGGAAGGTAGAATCTATTGAGTTGTAAGTGATCTGAACGTTTCATGATGATATCACTTTCCTAAGGGGGTCAAACCATGTCCCAAAGGTCACCGGATCTGGTGTCAATTTAAAGAAGGGGTCCAGTTACACATTTGTGGGCTTATAACTTGGCTTCTGAATGTCCTAGAGAGATCAGGTTTGTTTTAGTGATCTCCAATCAACAGCCCCTACAACCACAAAAAGGAATGGAGTCATTAGCACTTATGGTTTGGAAATGGCACCCAGAATTATGTTGCACGATGCACAATTTCACATCATTCTGGGTCCATTTGTGTGAAAACAAGGTCCAATCAGGCTGAAACGTTACAGGAAGGTAGAATCTATTGAGTTGTAAGTGATCTGAACGTTTCATGATGATAGCACTTTCCTAAGGGGGTCAAACCATGTCCCAAAGGTCACCGGGCCTGGTGTCACTTTAAAGAAGTAGTCCAGTTACACCTTTGTGGGCTTATAACTTGGCTTCTGAATATCCTAGAGAGGTCAGGTTTGTTTTAGAGTACTCCATTTAACAGCCCCCATTCCCCAAAAATGGAATGGAGTCATTAGCACTTATGGTTTTTAAATGGCACCCAGAATTATGTTGCACGAAGCACAATTTCACATCATTCTGGGTCCATTTGTGTGAAAACAAGGTCCAATCAGGCTGAAACGTTACAAGAAGGTAGAATCTATTGAGTTGTAAGTGATCTGAACGTTTCTTGATGATCGCACATTCCTATAGGGGGTCAAACCATGTCCCAAAGGTCACCGGGCCTGGTGTCACTTTAAAGAAGTAGTCCAGTTACACATTTGTGGGCTTATAACTTGGCTTCTGAATGTCCTAGAGAGGTCAGGTTTGTTTTAGTGTCCTCCAATCAACAGCCCCTACAACCACAAAAAGGAATGGTGTCATTAGCACTTATGGTTTGGAAATGGCACCCAGAATTATGTTGCACGAAGCACAATTTCACATCATTCTTGGTTCATTTGTGTGAAAACAAGGTCCAATCAGGCTGAAACGTTACAGGAAGGTAAAATCTATTGAGTTGTAAGTGATCTGAACGTTTCATGATGATAGGACTTTCCTAAGGGGGTCGAACCATTTCCGAAAGGTCACCGGATCTGGTGTCAATTTAAAGAAGTAGTCCAGTTACACATTTGTGGGCTTATAACTTGGCTTCTGAATGTCCTAGAGAGATCAGGTTTGTTTTAGTGTACTCCAATTAACAGCCCCCATTACCGCAAAAAGGAATGGAGTCATTAGCACTTATGGTTTTTAAATGGCACCCAGAATTATGTTGCACGAAGCACAATTTCACATCATTCGGGGTTCATTTGTGTGAAAACAAGGTCCAATCAGGCTGAAACGTTACAGGAAGGTAGAATCTATTGAGTTGTAAGTGATCTGAACATTTCATGATGATAGCACTTTCCTAAGGGGGTCAAACCATGTCCCAGAGGTCACCGGATCTTGTGTCAATTTAAAGAAGTAGTCCAGTTACACATTTGTGGGCTTATAACTTGGCTTCTGAATGTCCTAGAGATCAGGTTTGTTTTAGTGTACTCCAATCAACAGCCCCTACAACCACAAAAAGGAATGGAGTCTTAGCACTTATGGTTTTTAAATGGCACCCAAAATTATGTTGCACGAAGCACAATTTCACATCATTCTGGGTTCATTTGTGTGAAAACAAGGTCCAATCAGGCTGAAACGTTACAGGAAGGTAGAATCTACTGAGTTGTAAGTGATCTGAACGTTTCATGATGATAGCACTTTCCTAAGGGGGTCAAACCATGTCCCAAAGGTCACTGGATCTGGTGTCAATTTAAAGAAGTAGTCCAGTTACACATTTGTGGGCTTATAACTTGGCTTCTGAATGTCCTAGAGAGATCAGGTTTGTTTTAGTGTTCTCCAATCAACAGCCCCTACATCCACAAAAAGGAATGGAGTAATTAGCACTTATGGTTTGTAAATGGCACCCAGAATTATGTTGCACAAAGCACAATTTCACATCATTCTGGGTTCATTTGTGTGAAAACAAGGTCCAATCAGGCTGAAACGTTACAAGAAGGTAGAATCTATTGAGTTGTAAGTGATCTGAACGTTTCATGATGATAGCACTTTTCTAAGGGGGTCAAACCATGTCCCAAAGGTCACCGGGCCTGGTGTCAATTTAAAGAAGTAGTCCAGTTGCACCTTTGTGGGCTTATAACTTGGCTTCTAAATGCCCTAGAGAGGTCAGGTTTGTTTTATTGTACTCCAATCAACAGCCCCTACAACCACAAAAAGGAATGGAGTCATTAGCACTTATGGTTTTTAAATGGCACCCAGAATTATGTTGCACGAAGCACAATTTCACATCATTCTGGGTTCATTTGTGTGAAAACAAGGTCCAATCAGGCTGAAACGTTACAGGATGGTAGAATCTATTGAGTTGTAAGTGATCTGAATGTTTCATGATGATAGCACTTTCCTAAGGGGGTCAAACCATGTCCCAAAGGTAACCGGATCTGGTGTCAATTTAAAGAAGTAGTCCAGTTACACATTTGTGGGCTTATAACTTGGCTTCTGAATGTCCTAGAGAGATCAGGTTTGTTTTAATGTACTCCAATCAACAGCCCCTACAACCACAAAAAGGAATGGAGTCATTAGCACTTATGGTTTGTAAATGGCACCCAGAATTATGTTGCGCGAAGCACAATTTCACATCATTCTGGGTCCATTTGTGTGAAAACAAGGTCCAATCAGGCTGAAACGTTACAAGAAGGTAGAATCTATTGAGTTGTAAGTGATCTGAACGTTTCATGATGATCGCACTTTCCTATAGGGGGTCAAACCTTGTCCCAAAGGTCACCGGGCCTGGTGTCACTTTAAAGAAGTAGTCCAGTTACACCTTTGTGGGCTTATAACTTGGCTTCTGAATATCCTAGAGAGGTCAGGTTTGTTTTAGAGTACTCCAATTAACAGCCCCCATTACCCTAAAAAGGAATGGAGTCATTAGCACTTATGGTTTTTAAATGGCACCCAGAATTATGTTGCACGAAGCACAATTTCACATCATTCTGGGTCCATTTGTGTGAAAACAAGGTCCAATCAGGCTGAAACGTTACAAGAAGGTAGAATTTATTGAGTTGTAAGTGGTCTGAACGTTTCATGATGATCGCACATTCCTATAGGGGGTCAAACCATGTCCCAGAGGTCACCGGATCTGGTGTCAATTTAAAGAAGTAGTCCAGTTACACAGTTGTGGGCTTATAACTTGGCTTCTGAATGTCCTAGAGAGATCGGGTTTGTTTTAGTGTACTCCAATCAACAACCCCTACAACCACAAAAAGGAATGGAGTCATTAGCACTTATGGTTTTTAAATGGCACCCAGAATTATGTTGCACGAAGCACAATTTCACATAATTCTGGGTTCATTTGTGCGAAAACAAGGTCCAATCAGGCTGAAACGTTACAGGAAGGTAGAATCTATTGAGTTGTAAGTGATCTGAATGTTTCATGATGATAGCACTTTCCTAAGGGGGTCAAACCATGTCCCAAAGGTAACCGGATCTGGTGTCAATTGAAAGAAGTAGTCCAGTTACACATTTGTGGGCTTATAACTTGGCTTCTGAATGTCCTAGAGAGATCAGGTTTGTTTTAATGTACTCCAATCAACAGCCCCTACAACCACAACAAGGAATGGAGTCATTAGCACTTATGGTTTGTAAATGGCACCCAGAATTATGTTGCACGAAGCACAATTTCACATCATTCTGGGTCCATTTGTGTGAAAACAAGGTCCAATCAGGCTGAAACGTTACAAGAAGGTAGAATCTATTGAGTTGTAAGTGATCTGAACGTTTCATGATGATCGCACTTTCCTATAGGGGGTCAAACCTTGTCCCAAAGGTCACCGGGCCTGGTGTCACTTTAAAGAAGTTGTCCAGTTACACCTTTGTGGGCTTATAACTATGCTTCTGAATATCCTAGAGAGGTCAGGTTTGTTTTAGAGTACTCCAATTAACAGCCCCCATTACCCCAAAAAGGAATGGAGTCATTAGCACTTATGGTTTTTAAATGGCACCCAGAATTATGTTGCACGAAGCACAATTTCACATAATTCGGGGTTCATTTGTGTGAAAACAAGGTCCAATCAGGCTGAAACGTTACAGGAATGTAGAATCTATTGAGTTGTAAGTGATCTGAACATTTCATGATGATAGCACTTTCCTAAGGGGGTCAAACCATGTCCCAAAGGTCACCGGATCTGGTGTCAATTTAAAGAAGGGGTCCAGTTACACATTTGTGGGCTTATAACTTGGCTTCTGAATGTCCTAGAGAGATCAGGTTTGTTTTAGTGATCTCCAATCAACAGCCCCTACAACCACAAAAAGGAATGGAGTCATTAGCACTTATGGTTTGGAAATGGCACCCAGAATTATGTTGCACGATGCACAATTTCACATCATTCTGGGTCCATTTGTGTGAAAACAAGGTCCAGTCAGGCTGAAACGTTACAGGAAGGTAGAATCTATTGAGTTGTAAGTGATCTGAACGTTTCATGATGATAGCACTTTCCTAAGGAGGTCAAACCATGTCCCAAAGGTCACTGGATCTGGTGTCAATTTAAAGAAGTAGTCCAGTTACACCTTTGTGGGCTTATAACTTGGCTTCTGAATATCCTAGAGAGGTCAGGTTTGTTTTAGAGTACTCCATTTAACAGCCCCCATTCCCCAAAAACGGAATGGAGTCATTAGCACTTATGGTTTTTAAATGGCACCCAGAATTATGTTGCACGATGCACAATTTCACATCATTCTGGGTCCATTTGTGTGAAAACAAGGTCCAATCAGGCTGAAACGTTACAAGAAGGTAGAATCTATTGAGTTGTAAGTGATCTGAACGTTTCTTGATGATCGCACATTCCTATAGAGGGTCAAACCATGTCCCAATGGTCACCGGGCCTGGTGTCACTTTAAAGAAGTAGTCCAGTTACACATTTGTGGGCTTATAACTTGGCTTCTGAATGTCCTAGAGAGGTCAGGTTTGTTTTAGTGTACTCCAATCAACAGCCCCTACAACCACAAAAAGGAATGGAGTCATTAGCACTTATGGTTTGGAAATGGCACCCAGAATTATGTTGCACGAAGCACAATTTCACATCATTCTGGGTCCATTTGTGTGAAAACAAGGTCCAATCAGGCTGAAACGTTACAGGAAGGTAGAATCTATTGAGTTGTAAGTGATCTGAACGTTTCATGATTATAACACTTTCCTAAGGGGGTCAAACCATGTCCCAAAGGTGACTGGATCTGGTGTCAATTTAAAGAATTAGTCCAGTTACACATTTGTGGGCTTATAACTTGGCTTCTGAATGTCCTAGAGAGATCAGGTTTGTTTTAATGTACTCCAGTCAACAGCCCCTACAACCACAAAAAGGAATGGAGTCATTAGCACTTATGGTTTGTAAATGGCACCCAGAATTATGTTGCACGAAGCACAATTTCACATCATTCTGGGTCCATTTGTGTGAAAACAAGGTCCAATCAGGCTGAAACGTTACAAGAAGGTAGAATCTATTGAGTTGTAAGTGATCTGAACGTTTCATGATGATCGCACTTTCCTATAGGGGGTCAAACCTTATCCCAAAGGTCACCGGGCCTGGTGTCACTTTAAAGAAGTAGTCCAGTTACACCTTTGTGGGCTTATAACTTGGCTTCTGAATATCCTAGAGAGGTCAGGTTTGTTTTAGTGTACTCCAATCAACATCCCCTACAACCACAAAAAGGAATGGAGTCATTAGCACTTATGGTTTTTAAATGGCACCCAGAATTATGTTGCACGAAGCACAATTTCACATCATTCTGGGTTCATTTGTGTGAAAACAAGGTCCAATCAGTGTGAAACGTTACAGGAAGGTAGAATCTATTGAGTTGTAAGTGATCTAAACGTTTCATGATGATATCACTTTCCTAAGGGGGTCAAACCATGTCCCAAAGGTCACCGGATCTGGTGTCAATTTAAAGAAGTGGTCCAGTTACACATTTGTGGGCTTATAACTTGGCTTCTGAATGTCCTAGAGAGATCAGGTTTGTTTTAGTGTTCTCCAATCAACAGCCCCTACAACCACAAAAAGGAATGGAGTCATTAGCAATTATGGTTTGGAAATGGCACCCAGAATTATGTTGCACGATGCACAATTTCACATCATTCTGGGTCCATTTGTGTGAAAACAAGGTCCAATCAGGCTGAAACGTTACAAGAAGGTAGAATCTATTGAGTTGTAAGTGATCTGAACGTTTCATAATGATCGCACATTCCTATAGGGGGTCAAACCATGTCCCAAAGGTCACCGGGCCTGGTGTCACTTTAAAGAAGTAGTCCAGTTACACATTTGTGGGCTTATAACTTGGCTTCTGAATGTCCTAGAGAGGTCAGGTTTGTTTTAGTGTACTCCAATCAACAGCCCCTACAACCACAAAAAGGAATGGAGTCATTACCACTTATGGTTTTTAAATGGCACCCAGAATTATGTTGCACGAAGCACAATTTCACATCATTCTGGGTTCATTTGTGTGAAAACAAGGTCCAATCAGGCTGAAAGGTTACAGGAAGGTAGAATCTATTGAGTTGTAAGTGATCTGAACGTTTCAAGATGATAGCACTTTCCTAAGGGGGTCAAACCATGTCCCAGAGGTCACCGGATCTGGTGTCAATTTAAAGAAGTAGTCCAGTTACACCTTTGTGGGCTTATAACTTGGCTTCTGAATGCCCTAGAGAGGTCAGGTTTGTTTTAGCGTACTCCAATCAACAGCCCCTACAACCACAAAAAGGAATGGAGTCATTAGCACTTATGGTTTTTAAATGGCACCCAGAATTATGTTGCACGAAGCACAATTTCACATAATTCTGGGTTCATTTGTGTGAAAACAAGGTCCAATCAGGCTGAAACGTTACAGGAAGGTAGAATCTATTGAGTTGTAAGTGATCTGAATGTTTCATGATGATAGCACTTTCCTAAGGGGGTCAAACCATGTCCCAAAGGTAACCGGATCTGGTGTCAATTGAAAGAAGTAGTCCAGTTACACATTTGTGGGCTTATAACTTGGCTTCTGAATGTCCTAGAGAGATCAGGTTTGTTTTAATGTACTCCAATAAACAGCCCCTACAACCACAACAAGGAATGGAGTCATTAGCACTTATGGTTTGTAAATGGCACCCAGAATTATGTTGCACGAAGCACAATTTCACATCATTCTGGGTCCATTTGTGTGAAAACAAGGTCCAATCAGGCTGAAACGTTACAAGAAGGTAGAATCTATTGAGTTGTAAGTGATCTGAACGTTTCATGATGATCGCACTTTCCTATAGGGGGTCAAACCTTGTCCCAAAGGTCACCGGGCCTGGTGTCACTTTAAAGAAGTTGTCCAGTTACACCTTTGTGGGCTTATAACTATGCTTCTGAATATCCTAGAGGGGTCAGGTTTGTTTTAGAGTACTCCAATTAACAGCCCCCATTACCCCAAAAAGGAATGGAGTCATTAGCACTTATGGTTTTTAAATGGCACCCAGAATTATGTTGCACGAAGCACAATTTCACATCATTCTGGGTTCATTTGTGTGAAAACAAGGTCCAATAAGTGTGAAACGTTACAGGAAGGTAGAATCTATTGAGTTGTAAGTGATCTGAACGTTTCATGATGATATCACTTTCCTAAGGGGGTCAAACCATGTCCCAAAGGTCACCGGATCTGGTGTCTTAAAGAAGTGGTCCATTTACATATTTGTGGGCTTATAACTTGGCTTCTGAATGTCCTAGAAAGATCAGGTTTGTTTTAGTGTACTCCAATCAACAGCCCCTACAACCACAAAAAGGAATGGAGTCATTAGCACTTATGGTTTGGAAATAGCACCCAGAATTATGTTGCACGATGCACAATTTCACATCATTCTGGGTCCATTTGTGTGAAAACAAGGTCCAATCAGGCTGAAACGTTACAAGAAGGTATAATCTATTGAGTTGTAAGTGATCTGAACGTTTCATAATGATCGCACATTCCTATAGGGGGTCAAACCATGTCCCAAAGGTCACCGGGCCTGGTGTCACTTTAAAGTAGTCCAGTTACACATTTGTGGGCTTATAACTTGGCTTCTGAATGTCCTAGAGAGGTCAGGTTTGTTTTAATGTACTCCAATCAACAGCCCCTACAACCACAAAAAGGAATGGAGTCATTAGCACTTATGGTTTGGAAATGGCACCCAGAGTTATGTTGCACGAAGCACAATTTCACATCATTCTGGGTCCATTTGTGTGAAAACAAGGTCCAATCAGGCTGAAACATTACAGGAAGGTATAATCTATTGAGTTGTAAGTGATCTGAACGTTTCATAATGATCGCACATTCCTATAGGGGGTCAAACCATGTCCCAAAGGTCACCGGGCCTGGTGTCACTTTAAAGAAGTAGTCCAGTTACACATTTGTGGGCTTATAACTTGGCTTCTGAATGTCCTAGAGAGGTCAGGTTTGTTTTAGTGTACTCCAATCAACAGCCCCTACAACCACAAAAAGGAATGGAGTCATTAGCACTTATGGTTTGGAAATGGCACCCAGAATTATGTTGCACGAAGCACAATTTCACATCATTCTGGGTTCATTTGTGTGAAAACAAGGTCCAATCAGGCTGAAACATTACAGGAAGGTAGAATCTATTGAGTTGTAAGTGATCTGAATGTTTCATGATGATAGCACTTTCCTAAGGGGGTCAAACCATGTCCCAAAGGTCACCGGGCCTTGTGTCAATTTAAAGAAGTAGTCCAGTTACACCTTTGTGGGCTTATAACTTGGCTTCTGAATATCCTAGAGAGGTCAGGTTAGTTTTAGAGTACTCCAATTAACAGCCCCCATTACCCCAAAAAGGAATGGAGTCATTAGCACTTATGGTTTTTAAATGGCACCCAGAATTATGTTGCACGAAGCACAATTTCACATCATTCTGGGTTCATTTGTGTGAAAACAAGGTCCAATCAGGCTGAAACTTTACAGGAAGGTAGAATCTATTGAGTTGTAAGTGATCTGAAAATTTCATGATGATACCACTTTCCTAAGGGGGTCAAACCATGTCCCTGAGGTCACCGGATCTGGTGTCAATTTAAATAAGTAGTCCAGCTACACATTTGTGGGCTTATAACTTGGCTTCTGAATGTCCTAGAGAGGTCAGGTTTGTTTTAGTGTACTCCAATCAACAGCCCCTACAACCACAAAAAGGAATGGAGTCTTAGCACTGTAATGGAAACAAAGTGTTGTAACTAACCAAAGTTGTATTTTAATACACTGTTAGTAGTTCACTTTTATAAACAGAAGAATAGGCTGTTTTTATCATCAGGGAGTTTAATTAAACACTCTGTATTGACTTTGAGACAAGAAAGGAGAGAGATATGGGATCGTTTGAGAATCTTTAATTTCTGAATTATAAATTCTAAACAATCTACCAGGACTACTCTGTGATGGATGAGAATGGATTCGGATGTTGTGTTGGTGCGTGTGTGTGAGTGTGTGTGTCTGGTTCAGATTCTCTAGGATGACGTAATCGAATCTGGTTGTCTTTGTTATGACTACATATCACGAGGCTTATAAAGTGATGACATGAGCCGCTATTTTGCCGTGTACGTACCCAGTGGGGTCTCCCAAGTAGATCAGGAATTGCCAGGTCTGGAAACCTCGGATGTACGGTGGAGCTGTCGGTGCAGCGATCACAACGTTTCAAAGCCCGTCTGGAGGGTCGACCCGGTACCGTTCAGCGGCGTCAGCAGGTGCTCTTATTTTGAAAGGACGTCGTCTGGTTGTTAAACGACGAAAATCTCCCGTTTCACAGTTCTTAGTTTAAAGAAAACGCATCCGGCCAGGCTGCGCTTGTCTTTAGGATGATGGTGAATAGAACTGAAGTCAAAATGGAACCGACTTAATTTGGCGTTGCCTTGTTTTATATCTCTGAATTGTTGATAAGTTTCAGTAAAGTAGATTGGACACTTGAAGTCAACGCCAGATTCTCCTGCGGCAGCCGAAAGCTCTGATTGGTTGTAACAATGTGTCATGCGTTTCTATGGAGATGAGGATCAGTATGTCTGCACCGTAGTCCTGGTTTCATTAAACATAATTCATGACATATTTATTTCACAGATCATTCACTTGATTATTGTTGATCAACATCTGTTTTGCTTAATAATTTTAATCACAAATAAAGTACTTTGATTAAGTAAAGCTTCTTCTTCTCCTTCGGACTCTTCTCCTGGAATGTAAACAGTCTGAGGACAACCCGACCTTGGTTTTTCTACACGGTGTTATTGTGCCCAGGGGCCAGCTGTATGGAGTTGAAAACCATGAACTTCATAACCTTACAGCACTTATGGTTTTTAAATGGCACCCAAAATTATGTTGCACGAAGCACAATTTCACATCATTCTGGGTTCATTTGTATAAAAACAAGGTCCAATCAGGCTGAAACGTTACAGGAAGGTAGAATCTATTGAGTTGTAAGTGATCTGAACGTTTCATGATGATAACACTTTCCTAAGGGGGTCAAACCATGTCCCAAAGGTCACTGGATCTGGTGTCAATTTAAAGAAGTAGTCCAGTTACACATTTCTGGGCTTATAACTTGGCTTCTGAATGTCCTAGAGAGGTCAGGTTTGTTTTAGTGTACTCCAATCAACAGCCCCTACAACCACAAAAAGGAATGGAGTCAATAGCACTTATGGTTGGTAAATGGCACCCAGAATTATGTTGCATGAAGCACAATTTCACATCATTCTGGGTTCATTTGTGTGAAAACAAGGTCCAATCAGGCTGAAACGTTACAGGAAGGTAGAATCTATTGAGTTGTAAGTGATCTGAATGTTTCATGATGATAGCACTTTCCTAAGGGGGTCAAACCATGTCCCAAAGGTAACCGGATCTGGTGTCAATTTAAAGAAGTAGTCCAGTTACACATTTGTGGGCTTATAACTTGGCTTCTGAATGTCCTAGAGAGATCAGGTTTGTTTTAATGTACTCCAATCAACAGCCCCTACAACCACAAAAAGGAATGGAGTCATTAGCACTTATGGTTTGTAAATGGCACCCAGAATTATGTTGCACGAAGCACAATTTCACATCATTCTGGGTCCATTTGTGTGAAAACAAGGTCCAATCAGGCTGAAACGTTACAAGAAGGTAGAATCTATTGAGTTGTAAGTGATCTGAACGTTTCATGATGATCGCACTTTCCTATAGGGGGTCAAACCATGTCCCAAAGGTCACCGGGTCTGGTGTCAATTTAAAGAAGTAGTCCAGTTACACCTTTGTGGGCTTATAACTTGGCTTCTGAATGCCCTAGAGAGGTCAGGTTTGTTTTAGTGTACTCCAATCAACAGCCCCTACAACCACAAAAAGGAATGGAGTCATTAGCACTTATGGTTTTTAAATGGCACCCAGAATTATGTTGCACGAAGCACAATTTCACATCATTCTGGGTCCATTTGTGTGAAAACAAGGTCCAATCAGGCTGAAACGTTACAGGAAGGTAGAATCTATTGAGTTGTAAGTGATCTGAATGTTTCATGATGATAGCACTTTCCTAAGGGGGTCAAACCATGTCCCAAAGGTAACCGGATCTGGTGTCAATTTAAAGAAGTAGTCCAGTTACACATTTGTGGGCTTATAACTTGGCTTCTGAATGCCCTAGAGAGGTCAGGTTTGTTTTAGTGTACTCCAATCAACAGCCCCTACAACCACAAAAAGGAATGGAGTCTTGGCACTTATGGTTTTTGAATGGCACTCAAAATTATGTTGCACGAAGCACAATTTCACATCAATATGGGTTCATTTGTGTGAAAACAAGGTCCAATCAGGCTGAAACGTTACAAGAAAGTAGAATCTATTGAGTTGTAATTGATCTGAACGTTTCATGATGATCGCACATTCCTATAGGGGGTCAAACCATGTCCCAAAGGTCACCGGGCCTGGTGTCACTTTAAAGAAGTAGTCCAGTTACACATTTTTGGGCTTATAACTTGGCTTCTGAATGACCTAGAGAGGTCAGGTTTGTTTTAGAGTACTCCAATTAACAGCCCCCTTACCCCAAAAAGGAATGGAGTCATTAGCACTTATGGTTTTTAAATGGCACCCAGAATTATGTTGCACGAAGCACAATTTCACATCATTCGGGGTTCATTTGTGTGAAAACAAGGTCCAATCAGGCTGAAACGTTACATGAAGGTAGAATCTATTGAGTTGTAAGTGATCTGAATGTTTCATGATGATAGCACTTTCCTAAGGAGGTCAAACCATGTCCCAAATGTAACCGGATCCGGTGTCAATTTAAAGAAGTAGTCCAGTTACACATTTGTGGGCTTATAACTTGGCTTCTGAATGTCCTAGAGAGATCAGGTTTGTTTTAATGTACTCCAATCAACAGCCCCTACAACCACAAAAAGGAATGGAGTCATTAGCACTTATGGTTTGTAAATGGCACCCAGAATTATGTTGCACGAAGCACAATTTCACATCATTCTGGGTCCATTTGTGTGAAAACAAGGTCCAATCAGGCTGAAACGTTACAAGAAGGTAGAATCTATTGAGTTGTAAGTGATCTGAACGTTTCATGATGATCGCACTTTCCTATAGGGGGTCAAACCATGTCCCAAAGGTCACCGGGCCTGGTGTCACTTTAAAGAAGTAGTCCAGTTACACCTTTGTGGGCTTATAACTTGGCTTCTGAATATCCTAGAGAGGTCAGGTTTGTTTTAGAGTACTCCAATTAACAGCCCCCATTACCCCAAAAAGGAATGGAGTCATTAGCACTTATGGTTTTTAAATGGCACCCAGAATTATGTTGCACTAAGCACAATTTCACATCATTCTGGGTTCATTTGTGTGAAAACAAGGTCCAATCAGGCTGAAACGTTACAGGAAGGTAGAATCTATGAGTTGTAAGTGATCTGAACGTTTCATGATGATAGCACTTTCCTAAGGGGGTCAAACCATGTCCCAAAGGTCACCGGGCCTGGTGTCAATTTAAAGAAGTAGTCCAGTTACACCTTTGTGGGCTAATAACTTGGCTTCTGAATGCCCTAGAGAGGTCAGGTTTGTTTTAGTGTACTCCAATCAACAGCCCCTACAACCACAAAAAGGAATGGAGTCATTAGCACTTATGGTTTTACATGGCACCCAGAATTATGTTGCACGAAGCACAATTTCACATCATTCTGGGTTCACTTGTGTGAAAACAAGGTCCAATCAGGCTGAAACGTTACAGGCAGGTAGAATCTATTGAGTTGTAAGTGATCTGAACGTTTCATGATGATAGCACTTTCCTAAGGGGGTCAAACCATGTAACAAAAGTCACCGGGTCTGGTGTCAATTTAAAGAAGTGGTCCAGTTACACATTTGTGGGCCTATAACTTGGCTTCTGAATGTCCTAGAGAGATCAGGTTTGTTTTAGTGTACTCCAATCAACAGCCCCTACAACCACAAAAAGGAATGGAGTCATTAGCACTTATGGTTTGGAAATGGCACCCAGAATTATGTTGCACGAAGCACAATTTCACATCATTCTGGGTTCATTTGTGTGAAAACAAGGTCCAGTCAGGCTGAAATGTTACAGGAAGGTAGAATCTATTGAGTTGTAAGTGATCTGAACGTTTCATGATGATCGCATATTCCTATAGGGGGTCAAACCATGTCCCAAAGGTCACCGGGCCTGATGACACTTTAAAGAAGTAGTCCAGTTACACCTTTGTGGGCTTATAACTTGGCTTCTGAATATCCTAGAGAGGTCAGGTTTGTTTTAGAGTACTCCAATTAACAGCCCCATTACCCCAAAAAGAAATGGAGTCACTAGCATTTATAGTTTTTATATGGCACACAGAATTATGTTGCACGAAGCACAATTTCACATCATTCTGGGTTCATTTGTGTGAAAACAAGGTCCAATCAGGCTGAAACGTGACAGGAAGGTAGAATCTATTGAGTTGTAAGTGATCTGAACGTTTCATGATGATAGCACTTTCCTAAGGGGGTCAAACCATGTCCCAAAGGTCACCGGGCCTGGTGTCAATTTAAAGAAGTAGTCCAGTTACACCTTTGTGGGCTTATAACTTGGCTTCTGAATGCCCTAGAGAGGTCAGGTTTGTTTTAGTGTACTCCAATCAACAGCCCCTACAACCACAAAAAGGAATGGAGTCATTAGCACTTATGGTTTTTAATTGGCACCCAGAATTATGTTGCACGAAGCACAATTTCACATCATTCTGGGTCCATTTGTGTGAAAACAAGGTCCAAACAGGCTGAAACATTACAGGAAGGTAGAATCTATTGAGTTGTAAGTGATCTGAACGTTTCATGATGATAGCACTTTCCTAAGGGGGTCAAACCATGTCCCAAAGGTCACCGGGCCTGTTGTCACTTTAAAGAAGTAGTCCAGTTACACCTTTGTGGGCTTATAACTTGGCTTGTGAATATCCTAGAGAGGTCAGGTTTGTTTTAGAGTACTCCAATTAACAGCCCCCATTACCCCAAAAAGGAATGGAGTCATTAGCACTTATGGTTTTTAAATGGCACCCAGAATTATGTTGCACGAAGCACAATTTCACATCATTCTGGGTTCATTTGTGTGAAAACAAGGTCCAATCAGGCTGAAACATTACAGGAAGGTAGAATCTATTGAGTTGTAAGTGATCTGAACGTTTCATGATGATATCACTTTCCTAAGGGGGTCAAACCATGTCCCAGAGGTCACCGGATCTGGTGTCAATTTAAAGAAGTAGTCCAGTTACACATTTGTGGGCTTATAACTTGGCTTCTGAATGTCCTAGAGAGATCAGGTTTGTTTTAGTGTACTCCAATCAACAACCCCTACAACCACAAAAAGGAATGGAGTCATTAGCACTTATGGTTTGGAAATTGCACCCAGAATTATGTTGCATGTAGCACAATTTCACATCATTCTGGGTCCATTTGTGTGAAAACAAGGTCCAATCAGGCTGAAACATTACAGGAAGGTAGAATCTATTGAGTTGTAAGTGATCTGAACGTTTCATGATGATAGCACTTTCCTAAGGGGGTCAAACCATGTCCCAAAGGTCACCGGGCCTGTTGTCACTTTAAAGAAGTAGTCCAGTTACACCTTTGTGGGCTTATAACTTGGCTTGTGAATATCCTAGAGAGGTCAGGTTTGTTTTAGAGTACTCCAATTAACAGCCCCCATTACCCCAAAAAGGAATGGAGTCATTAGCACTTATGGTTTTTAAATGGCACCCAGAATTATGTTGCACGAAGCACAATTTCACATCATTCTGGGTTCATTTGTGTGAAAACAAGGTCCAATCAGGCTGAAACATTACAGGAAGGTAGAATCTATTGAGTTGTAAGTGATCTGAACGTTTCATGATGATAGCACTTTCCTAAGGGGGTCAAACCATGTCCCAGAGGTCACCGGATCTGGTGTCAATTTAAAGAAGTAGTCCAGTTACACATTTGTGGGCTTATAACTTGGCTTCTGAATGTCCTAGAGAGATCAGGTTTGTTTTAGTGTACTCCAATCAACAACCCCTACAACCACAAAAAGGAATGGAGTCATTAGCACTTATGGTTTGGAAATTGCACCCAGAATTATGTTGCACGAAGCACAATTTCACATCATTCTGGGTCCATTTGTGTGAAAACAAGGTCCAATCAGGCTGAAACGTTACAAGAAGGTAGAATTTATTGAGTTGTAAGTGATCTGAACATTTCATGATGATTGCACATTCCTATAGGGGGTCAAACCATGTCCCAAAGGTCACCGGGCCTGGTGTCACTTTAAAGAAGTAGTCCAGTTACACATTTGTGGGCTTATAACTTGGCTTCTGAATGTCCTAGAGAGGTCAGGATTGTTTTAGAGTACTCCAATTAACAGCCCCCATTACCCCAAAAAGGAATGGAGTCATTAGCACTTATGGTTTTTAAATGGCACCCAGAATTATGTTGCACGAAGCACAATTTCACATCATTCTGGGTCCATTTGTGTGAAAACAAGGTCCAATCAGGCTGAAACGTTACAGGAAGGTAGAATCTATTGAGTTGTAAGTGATCTGAATGTTTCATGATGATAGCACTTTCCTAAGGGGGTCAAACCATGTCCCAAAGGTAACCGGATCTGGTGTCAATTTAAAGAAGTAGTCCAGTTACACATTTGTGGGCTTATAACTTGGCTTCTGAATGCCCTAGAGAGGTCAGGTATTTTTTAGTGTACTCCAATCAACAGCCCCTACAACCACAAAAAGGAATGGAGTCTTGGCAATTATGGTTTTTAAATGGAACTCAAAATTATGTTGCACGAAGCACATTTTCACATCATTATGGGTTCATTTGTGTGAAAACAAGGTCCAATCAGGCTTAAACGTTACAGGAAGGTAGAATCTATTGAGTTGTAAGTGATCTGAACGTTTCATGATGATAGCACTTTCCTAAGGGGGTCAAACTATGTCCCAAAGGTCACTGGATCTGGTGTCAATTTAAAGAAGTAGTCCAGTTACACATTTGTGGGCTTATAACTTGGCTTCTGAATGTCCTAGAGAGGTCAGGTTTGTTTTAGTGTACTCCAATCAACAGCCCCTACAACCACAAAAAGGAATGGAGTCATTAGCACTTATGGTTTGTAAATGGCACCCAGAATTATGTTGCACAAAGCACAATTTCACATCATTCTGGGTCCATTTGTGTGAAAACAAGGTCCAATCAGGCTGAAACGTTACAAGAAAGTAGAATCTATTGAGTTGTAATTGATCTGAACGTTTCATGATGATCGCACATTCCTATAGGGGGTCAAACCATGTCCCAAAGGTCACCGGGCCTGGTGTCACTTTAAAGAAGTAGTCCAGTTACACATTTGTGGGCTTATAACTTGGCTTCTGAATGACCTAGAGAGGTCAGGTTTGTTTTAGAGTACTCCAATTAACAGCCCCCTTACCCCAAAAAGAAATGGAGTCATTAGCACTTATGGTTTTTAAATGGCACCCAGAATTATGTTGCACGAAGCACAATTTCACATCATTAGGGGTTCATTTGTGTGAAAACAAGGTCCAATCAGGCTGAAACGTTACATGAAGGTAGAATCTATTGAGTTGTAAGTGATCTGAATGTTTCATGATGATAGCACTTTCCTAAGGAGGTCAAACCATGTCCCAAAGGTAACCGGATCCGGTGTCAATTTAAAGAAGTAGTCCAGTTACACATTTGTGGGCTTATAACTTGGCTTCTGAATGTCCTAGAGAGATCAGGTTTGTTTTAATGTACTCCAATCAACAGCCCCTACAACCACAAAAAGGAATGGAGTCATTAGCACTTATGGTTTGTAAATGGCACCCAGAATTATGTTGCACGAAGCACAATTTCACATCATTCTGGGTCCATTTGTGTGAAAACAAGGTCCAATCAGGCTGAAACGTTACAAGAAGGTAGAATCTATTGAGTTGTAAGTGATCTGAACGTTTCATGATGATCGCACTTTCCTATAGGGGGTCAAACCATGTCCCAAAGGTCACCGGGCCTGGTGTCACTTTAAAGAAGTAGTCCAGTTACACCTTTGTGGGCTTATAACTTGGCTTCTGAATATCCTAGAGAGGTCAGGTTTGTTTTAGAGTACTCCAATTAACAGCCCCCATTACCCCAAAAAGGAATGGAGTCATTAGCACTTATGGTTTTTAAATGGCACCCAGAATTATGTTGCACTAAGCACAATTTCACATCATTCTGGGTTCATTTGTGTGAAAACAAGGTCCAATCAGGCTGAAACGTTACAGGAAGGTAGAATCTATTGAGTTGTAAGTGATCTGAACGTTTCATGATGATAGCACTTTCCTAAGGGGGTCAAACCATGTCCCAAAGGTCACCGGGCCTGGTGTCAATTTAAAGAAGTAGTCCAGTTACACCTTTGTGGGCTAATAACTTGGCTTCTGAATGCCCTAGAGAGGTCAGGTTTTTTTTAGTGTACTCCAATCAACAGCCCCTACAACCACAAAAAGGAATGGAGTCATTAGCACTTATGGTTTTTAAATGGCACCCAGAATTATGTTGCACGAAGCACAATTTCACATCATTCTGGGTTCACTTGTGTGAAAACAAGGTCCAATCAGGCTGAAACGTTACAGGCAGGTAGAATCTATTGAGTTGTAAGTGATCTGAACGTTTCATGATGATAGCACTTTCCTAAGGGGGTCAAACCATGTCCCAAAAGTCACCGGGTCTGGTGTCAATTTAAAGAAGTGGTCCAGTTACACATTTGTGGGCCTATAACTTGGCTTCTGAATGTCCTAGAGAGATCAGGTTTGTTTTAGTGTACTCCAATCAACAGCCCCTACAACCACAAAAAGGAATGGAGTCATTAGCACTTATGGTTTGGAAATGGCACCCAGAATTATGTTGCACGAAGCACAATTTCACATCATTCTGGGTTCATTTGTGTGAAAACAAGGTCCAGTCAGGCTGAAATGTTACAGGAAGGTAGAATCTATTGAGTTGTAAGTGATCTGAACGTTTCATGATGATCGCATATTCCTATAGGGGGTCAAACCATGTCCCAAAGGTCACCGGGCCTGGTGACACTTTAAAGAAGTAGTCCAGTTACACCTTTGTGGGCTTATAACTTGGCTTCTGAATATCCTAGAGAGGTCAGGTTTGTTTTAGAGTACTCCAATTAACAGCCCCATTACCCCAAAAAGGAATGGAGTCATTAGCACTTATGGTTTTTAAATGGCACCCAGAATTATGTTGCACGAAGCACAATTTCACATCATTCTGGGTTCATTTGTGTGAAAACAAGGTCCAATCAGGCTGAAACGTGACAGGAAGGTAGAATCTATTGAGTTGTAAGTGATCTGAACGTTTCATGATGATAGCACTTTCCTAAGGGGGTCAAACCATGTCCCAAAGGTCACCGGGCCTGGTGTCAATTTAAAGTAGTCCAGTTACACCTTTGTGGGCTTATAACTTGGCTTCTGAATGCCCTAGAGAGGTCAGGTTTGTTTTAGTGTACTCCAATCAACAGCCCCTACAACCACAAAAAGGAATGGAGTCATTAGCACTTATAGTTTTTAATTGGCACCCAGAATTATGTTGCACGAAGCACAATTTCACATCATTCTGGGTCCATTTGTGTGAAAACAAGGTCCAATCAGGCTGAAACATTACAGGAAGGTAGAATCTATTGAGTTGTAAGTGATCTGAACGTTTCATGATGATCGCACTTTCCTAAGGGGGTCAAACCATGTCCCAAAGGTCACCGGGCCTGTTGTCACTTTAAAGAAGTAGTCCAGTTACACATTTGTGGGCTTATAACTTGGCTTGTGAATATCCTAGAGAGGTCAGGTTTGTTTTAGAGTACTCCAATTAACAGCCCCCATTACCCCAAAAAGGAATGGAGTCATTAGCACTTATGGTTTTTAAATGGCACCCAGAATTATGTTGCACGAAGCACAATTTCACATCATTCTGGGTTCATTTGTGTGAAAACAAGGTCCAATCAGGCTGAAACGTTACAGGAAGGTAGAATCTATTGAGTTGTAAGTGATCTGAACGTTTCATGATGATAGCACTTTCCTAAGGGGGTCAAACCATGTCCCAGAGGTCACCGGATCTGGTGTCAATTTAAAGAAGTAGTCCAGTTACACATTTGTGGGCTTATAACTTGGCTTCTGAATGTCCTAGAGAGATCAGGTTTGTTTTAGTGTACTCCAATCAACAACCCCTACAACCACAAAAAGGAATGGAGTCATTAGCACTTATGGTTTTTAATTGGCACCCAGAATTATGTTGCACGAAGCACAATTTCACATCATTCTGGGTCCATTTGTGTGAAAACAAGGTCCAATCAGGCTGAAACGTTACAAGAAGGTAGAATTTATTGAGTTGTAAGTGATCTGAACATTTCATGATGATCGCACATTCCTATAGGGGGTCAAACCATGTCCCAAAGGTCACCGGGCCTGGTGTCACTTTAAAGAAGTAGTCCAGTTACACATTTGAGGGCTTATAACTTGGCTTCTGAATGTCCTAGAGAGGTCAGGATTGTTTTAGAGTACTCCAATTAACAGCCCCCATTACCCCAAAAAGGAATGGAGTAATTAGCACTTATGGTTTTTAAATGGCACCCAGAATTATGTTGCACGAAGCACAATTTCACATTATTCGGGGTTCATTTGTGTGAAAACAAGGTTCAATCAGGCTGAAACGTTACAGGAAGGTAGAATCTATTGAGTTGTAAGTGATCTGAACATTTCATGATGATACCACTTTCCTAAGGGGGTCAAACCATGTCCCAGAGGTCACCGGATCTGGTGTCAATTTAAATAAGTAGTCCAGTTACACATTTGTGGGCTTATAACTTGGCTTCTGAATGTCCTAGAGAGATCAGGTTTGTTTTAATGTACTCCAATCAACAGCCCCTACAACCACAAAAAGGAATGGAGTCTTAGCACTTATGGTTTTTAAATGGCACCCAAAATTATGTTGCACGAAGCACAATTTCACATCATTCGGGGTTCATTTGTGTGAAAACAAGGTCCAATCAGGCTGAAACGTTACAGGAAGGTAGAATCTATTGAGTTGTAAGTGATCTGAACGTTTCATGATGATAGCACTTTCCTAAGGGGGTCAAACCATGTCCCAAAGGTCACTGGATCTGGTGTCAATTTAAAGAAGTAGTCCAGTTACACATTTCTGGGCTTATAACTTGGCTTGTGAATGTCCTAGAGAGGTCAGGTTTGTTTTAGTGTACTCCAATCAACAGCCCCTACAACCACAAAAAGGAATGGAGTCATTAGCACTTATGGTTTGTAAATGGCACCCAGAATTATGTTGCATGAAGCACAATTTCACATCATTCTGGGTTCATTTGTGTGAAAACAAGGTCCAATCAGGCTGAAACGTTACAGGAAGGTAGAATCTATTGAGTTGTAAGTGATCTGAATGTTTCATGATGATATCACTTTCCTAAGGGGGTCAAACCATGTCCCAAAGGTAACCGGATCTGGTGTCAATTAAACGAAGTAGTCCAGTTACACATTTGTGGGCTTATAACTTGGCTTCTGAATGTCCTAGAGAGATCAGGTTTGTTTTAATGTACTCCAATCAACAGCCCCTACAACCACAAAAAGGAATGGAGTCATTAGCACTTATGGTTTGTCAATGGCACCCAGAATTATGTTGCACGAAGCACAATTTCACATCATTCTGGGTCCATTTGTGTGAAAACAAGGTCCAATCAGGCTGAAACGTTACAAGAAGGTAGAATCTATTGAGTTGTAAGTGATCTGAATGTTTCATGATGATCGCACTTTCCTATAGGGGGTCAAACCATGTCCCAAAGGTCACCGGGCCTGGTGTCAATTTAAAGAAGTAGTCCAGTTACACCTTTGTGGGCTTATAACTTGGCTTCTGAATGCCCTAGAGAGGTCAGGTTTGTTTTAGTGTACTCCAATCAACAGCCCCTACAACCACAAAAAGGAATGGAGTCATTAGCACTTATGGTTTTTAAATGGCACCCAGAATTATGTTGCACGAAGCACAATTTCACATGATTCTGGGTTCATTTGTGTGAAAACAAGGTCCAATCAGGCTGAAACATTACAAGAAGGTAGAATCTATTGAGTTGTAAGTGATCTGAACATTTCATGATGATAGCACTTTCCTAAGGGGGTCAAACCATGTCCCAAAGGTCACCGGGCCTGGTGTCACTTTAAAGAAGTAGTCCAGTTACACCTTTGTGGGCTTATAACTTGGCTTCTGAATATCCTAGAGAGGTCAGGTTTGTTTTAGAGTACTCCAATTAACAGCCCCCATTACCCCAAAAAGGAATGGAGTCATTAGCACTTATGGTTTTTAAGTGGCACCCAGAATTATGTTGCACGAAGCACAATTTCACATCATTCTGGGTTCATTTGTGTGAAAACAAGGTCCAATCAGGCTGAAACGTTACAGGAAGGTAGAATCTATTGAGTTGTAAGTGATCTGAGCGTTTCATGATGATAGCACTTTCCTAAGGGGGTCAAACCATGTCCCAAAGGTCACTGGATCTGGTGTCAATTTAAAGAAGTAGTCCAGTTACACATTTGTGGGCTTATAACTTGGCTTCTGAATGTCCTAGAGAGGTCAGGTTTGTTTTAGTGTACTCCAATCAACAGCCCCTACAACCACAAAAAGGAATGGAGTCATTAGCACTTATGGTTTGTAAATGGCACCCAGAATTATGTTGCACAAAGCACAATTTCACATCATTCTGGGTCCATTTGTGTGAAAACAAGGTCCAATCAGGCTGAAACGTTACAAGAAAATAGAATCTATTGAGTTGTAAGTGATCTGAACGTTTCATGATAATCGCACATTCCTATAGGGGGTCAAACCATGTCCCAAAGGTCACCGGGCCTGGTGTCACTTTAAAGAAGTAGTCCAGTTACACATTTGTGGGCTTATAACTTGGCTTCTGAATGTCCTAGAGAGGTCAGGTTTGTTTTAGAGTACTCCAATTAACAGCCCCCATTACCCCAAAAAGGAATGGAGTCATTAGCATTATGGTTTTTAAATGGCACCCAGAATTATGTTGCACGAAGCACAATTTCAAATCATTCGGGGTTCATTTGTGTGAAAACAAGGTCCAATCAGGCTGAAACGTTACAGGAAGGTAGAATCTATTGAGTTGTAAGTGATCTGAACGTTTCATGATGATAGCACTTTCCTAAGGGGGTCAAACCATGTCCCAAAGGTCACCGGGCCTGGTGTCAATTTAAAGAAGTAGTCCAGTTACACCTTTGTGGGCTAATAACTTGGCTTCTGAATGCCCTAGAGAGGTAAGGTTTGTTTTAGTGTACTCCAATCAACAGCCCCTACAACCACAAAAAGGAATGGAGTCATTAGCACTTATGGTTTTTAAATGGCACCCAGAATTATGTTGCACGAAGCACAATTTCACATCATTCTGGGTTCATTTGTGTGAAAATAAGGTCCAATCAGTCTGAAACGTTACAGGAAGGTAGAATCTATTGAGTTGTAAGTGATCTGAACGTTTCATGATGATATCACTTTCCTAAGGGGGTCAAACCATGTCCCAAAGGTCACCGGATCTGGTGTCAATTTAAAGAAGTGGTCCAGTTACACATTTGTGGGCTTATAACTTGGCTTCTGAATGTCCTAGATAGATCAGGTTTGTTTTAGTGTTCTCCAATCAACAGCCCGTACAACCACAAAAAGGAATGGAGTCATTAGCACTTATGGTTTGGAAATGGCACCCAGAATTATGTTGCACGATGCACAATTTCACATCATTCTGGGTCCATTTGTGTGAAAACAAGGTCCAATCAGGCTGAAACGTTACAAGAAGGTAAAATCTATTGAGTTGTAAGTGATCTGAACGTTTCATGATGATCACACATTCCTATAGGGGGTCAAACCATGTCCCAAAGGTCACCGGGCCTGGTGTCACTTTAAAGAAGTAGTCCAGTTACACATTTGTGGGCTTATAACTTGGCTTCTGAATGTCCTAGAGAGGTCAGGTTTGTTTTAGTGTACTCCAATCAACAGCCCCTACAACCACAAAAATGAATGGAGTCATTAGCACTTATGGTTTGGAAATGGCACCCAGAATTATGTTGCACAAAGCACATTTTCACATCATTAGGGGTCCATTTGTGTGAAAACAAGGTCCAATCAGGCTGAAACGTTACAGGAAGGTAGAATCTATTGAGTTGTAAGTGATCTGAACGTTTCATGATGATCGCACTTTCCTATAGGGGGTCAAACCATGTCCCAAAGGTCACCGGGCCTGGTGTCACTTTAAAGAAGTAGTCCAGTTACACCTTTGTGGGCTTATAACTTGGCTTCTGAATGTCCTAGAGAGGTCAGGTTTGTTTGAGTGTACTCCAATCAACAGCCCCTACAACCACAAAAAGGAATGGAGTCATTAGCACTTATGGTTTGGAAATGGCACCCAGAATTATGTTGCACAAAGCACAATTTCACATCATCAGGGGTCCATTTGTGTGAAAACAAGGTCCAATCAGGCTGAAACGTTACAAGAAGGTAGAATTTCTTGAGATGTAAGTGATCTGAACGTTTCATGATGATCGCACATTCCTATAGGGGTCAAACCATGTCCCAAAGGTCACCGGGCCTGGTGTCACCTTAAAGAAGTAGTCCAGTTACACATTTGTGGGCTTTTAACTTGGCTTCTGAATGTCCTAGAGAGGTCAGGTTTGTTTTAGAGTACTCCAATTAACAGCCCCCATTACCCCAAAAAGGAATGGAGTCATTAGCACTTATGGTTTTTAAATGGCACCCAGAATTATGTTGCACGAAGCACAATTTCACATCATTCGGGGTTCATTTGTGTGAAAACAAGGTCCAATCAGGCTGAAACGTTACAGGAAGGTAGAATCTATTGAGTTGTAAGTGATCTGAACATTTCATGATGATAGCACTTTCCTAAGGGGGTCAAACCATGTCCCAAAGGTAACCGGATCTGGTGTCAATTTAAAGAAGAAGTCCAGTTACACATTTGTGGGCTTATAACTTGGCTTCTGAATGTCCTAGAGAGATCAGGTTTGTTTTATTGTACTCCAATCAACAGCCCCTACAACCACAAAAAGGAATGGAGTCATTAGCACTTATGGTTTGTAAATGGAACCCGGAATTATGTTGCACGAAGCACAATTTCACATCATTCTGGGTCCATTTGTGTGAAAACAAGGTCCAATCAGGCTGAAACGTTACAAGAAGGTAGAATCTATTGAGTTGTAAGTGATCTGAACGTTTCATGATGATCGCACTTTCCTATAGGGGGTCAAACCATGTCCCAAAGGTCACCGGGCCTGGTGTCACTTTAAAGAAGTAGTCCAGTTACACCTTTGTGGGCTTATAACTTGGCTTCTGAATATCCTAGAGAGATCAGGTTTGTTTTAGAGTACTCCAATTAACAGCCCCCATTACCCCAAAAAGGAATGGAGTCATTAGCACTTATGGTTTTTAAATGGCACCCAGAATTATGTTGCACGAAGCACAATTTCACATCATTCTGGGTTCATTTTTGTGAAAACAAGGTCCAATCAGGCTGAAACGTTACAGGAAGGTAGAATCTATTGAGTTGTAAGTGATCTGAACGTTTCATGATGATACCACTTTCCTAAGGGGGTCAAACCATGTCCCAAAGGTCACCGGGCCTGGTGTCAATTTAAAGAAGTAGTCCAGTTACACCTTTGTGGGCTTATAACTTGGCTTCTGAATGCCCTAGAGAGGTCAGGTTTGTTTTAGTGAACTCCAAACAACAGCCCCTACAACCACCAAAAGGAATGGAGTCATTAGCACTTATGGTTTTTAAATGGCACCCAGAATTATGTTGCACGAAGCACAATTTCACATTATTCTGGGTTCATTTGTGTGAAAACAAGGTCCAATCAGGCTGAAACGTTAAAGGAAGGTAGAATCTATTGAGCTAAAAGTGATCTGAACGTTTCATGATGATAGCACTTTCCTAAGGGGGTCAAACCATGTCCCAAAGGTCACTGGATCTGGTGTCAATTTAAAGAATTAGTCCAGTTACACATTTGTGGGCTTATAACTTGGCTTCTGAATGTCCTAGAGAGATCAGGTTTGTTTTAATGTACTCCAATCAACAGCCCCTACAACCACAAAAAGGAATGGAGTCATTAGCACTTATGGTTTGGAAATGGCACCCAGAATTATGTTGCACGAAGCACAATTTCACATCATTCTGGGTCCATTTGTGTGAAAACAAGGTCCAATCAGGCTGAAACGTTACAAGAAGGTAGAATCTATTGAGTTGTAAGTGATCTGAACGTTTCATGAAGATCGCACATTCCTATAGGGGGTCAAACCATGTCCCAAAGGTCACCGGTCCTGGTGTCACTTTAAAGAAGTAGTCCCGTTACACCTTTGTTGGCTTGTAACTTGGCTTTTGAATATCCTAGAGAGGTCAGGTTTGTTTTAGAGTACTCCAATTAACAGCCCCCACTACCCCAAAAAGGAATGGAGTCATTAGCACTTATGGTTTTTAAATGGCACCCAGAATTATGTTGCACGAAGCACAATTTCACATCATTCGGGGTTCATTTGACTGAAAACAAGGTCCAATCAGGCTGAAACGTTACAGGAAGGTAGAATCTATTGAGTTGTAAGTGATCTGAACATTTCATGATGATAGCACTTTCCTAAGGGGGTCAAACCATGTCCCAGAGGTCACCGGATCTGGTGTCAATTTAAAGAAGTAGTCCAGTTACACATTTTTGGGCTTATAACTTGGCTTCTGAATGTCCTAGAGAGATCAGGTTTGTTTTAATGTACTCCAATCAACAGCCCCTACAACCACAAAAAGGAATGGAGTCATTAGCACTTATGGTTTGTAAATGGCACCCAGAATTATGTTGCACAAAGCACAATTTCACATCATTCTGGGTCCATTTGTGTGAAAACAAGGTCCAATCAGGCTGAAACGTTACAAGAAAGTAGAATCTATTGAGTTGTAAGTGATCTGAACGTTTCATGATGATCGCACATTCCTATAGGGGGTCAAACCATGTCCCAAAGGTCACCGGGCCTGGTGTCACTTTAAAGAAGTAGTCCAGTTAACATTTGTGGGCTTATAACTTGGCTTCTGAATGTCCTAGAGAGGTCAGGTTTGTTTTAGAGTACTCCAGTTAACAGCCCCCATTACCCCAAAAAGGAATGGAGTCATTAGCACTTATGGTTTTTAAATGGCACCCAGAATTATGTTGCACGAAGCACAATTTCACATCATTCTGGGTTCATTTGTGTGAAAACAAGGTCCAATCAGGCTGAAACGTTACAAGAAGGTAGAATCTATTGAGTTGTAAGTGATCTGAACGTTTCATGATGATCGCACATTCCTATAGGGGGTCAAACCATGTCCCAAAGGTCACCGGGCCTGGTGTCACTTTAAAGAAGTAGTCCAGTTACACATTTGTGGGCTTATAACTTGGCTTCTGAATGTCCTAGAGAGGTCAGGTTTGTTTTAGTGTACTCCAATCAACAGCCCCTACAACCACAAAAAGGAATGGAGTCATTAGCACTTATGGTTTGGAAATGGCACCCAGAATTATGTTGCACAAAGCACAATTTCACATCATCAGGGGTCCATTTGTGTGAAAACAAGGTCCAATCAGGCTGAAACGTTACAGGAAGGTAGAATCTATTGAGTTGTGAGTGATCTGAACATTTCATGATGATAGCACTTTCCTAAGGGGGTCAAACCATGTCCCAGAGGTCACCGGATCTGGTGTCAATTTAAAGAAGTAGTCCAGTTACACATTTGTGGGCTTATAACTTGGCTTCTGAATGTCCTAGAGAGATCAGGTTTGTTTTAGTGTACTCCAATCAACAACCCCTACAACCACAAAAAGGAATGGAGTCATTAGCACTTATGGTTTGGAAATTGCACCCAGAATTATGTTGCACGAAGCACAATTTCACATCATTCTGGGTCCATTTGTGTGAAAACAAGGTCCAATCAGGCTGAAACGTTACAAGAAGGTAGAATTTATTGAGATGTAAGTGATCTGAACGTTTCATGATGATCGCACATTCCTATAGGGGTCAAACCATGTCCCAAAGGTCACCGGGCCTGGTGTCACTTTAAAGAAGTAGTCCAGTTACACATTTGTGGGCTTTTAACTTGGCTTCTGAATGTCCTAGAGAGGTCAGGTTTGTTTTAGAGTACTCCAATTAACAGCCCCCATTACCCCAAAAAGGAATGGAGTAATTAGCACTTATGGTTTTTAAATGGCACCCAGAATTATGTTGCACGAAGCACAATTTCACATCATTCGGGGTTCATTTGTGTGAAAACAAGGTCCAATCAGGCTGAAACGTTACAGGAAGGTAGAATCTATTGAGTTGTAAGTGATCTGAACATTTCATGATGATAGCACTTTCCTAAGGGGGTCAAACCATGTCCCAAAGGTAACCGGATCTGGTGTCAATTTAAAGAAGTCCAGTTACACATTTGTGGGCTTATAACTTGGCTTCTGAATGTCCTAGAGGGATCAGGTTTGTTTTAATGTACTCCAATCAACAGCCCCTACAACCACAAAAAGGAATGGAGTCATTAGCACTTATGGTTTGTAAATGGCACCCGGAATTATGTTGCACGAAGCACAATTTCACATCATTCTGGGTCCATTTGTGTGAAAACAAGGTCCAATCAGGCTGAAACGTTACAAGAAGGTAGAATCTATTGAGTTGTAAGTGATCTGAACGTGTCATGATGATCGCACTTTCCTATAGGGGGTCAAACCATGTCCCAAAGGTCACCGGGCCTGGTGTCACGTTAAAGAAGTAGTCCAGTTACACCTTTGTGGGCTTATAACTTGGCTTCTGCATATCCTAGAGAGATCAGGTTTGTTTTAGAGTACTCCAATTAACAGCCCCCATTACCCCAAAAAGGAATGGAGTCATTAGCACTAATGGTTTTTAAATGGCACCCAGAATTATGTTGCACGAAGCACAATTTCACATCATTCTGGGTTCATTTTTGTGAAAACAAGGTCCAATCAGGCTGAAACGTTACAGGAAGGTAGAATCTATTGAGTTGTAAGTGATCTGAACGTTTCATGATGATACCACTTTCCTAAGGGGGTCAAACCATGTCCCAAAGGTCACCGGGCCTGGTGTCAATTTAAAGAAGTAGTCCAGTTACACCTTTGTGGGCTTATAACTTGGCTTCTGAATGCCCTAGAGAGGTCAGGTTTGTTTTAGTGAACTCCAAACAACAGCCCCTACAACCACCAAAAGGAATGGAGTCATTAGCACTTATGGTTTTTAAATGGCACCCAGAATTATGTTGCACGAAGCACAATTTCACATCATTCTGGGTTCATTTGTGTGAAAACAAGGTCCAATCAGGCTGAAACGTTACAGGAAGGTAGAATCTATTGAGCTGTAAGTGATCTGAACGTTTCATGATGATAGCACTTTCCTAAGGGGGTCAAACCATGTCCCAAAGGTCACTGGATCTGGTGTCAATTTAAAGAATTAGTCCAGTTACACATTTGTGGGCTTATAACTTGGCTTCTGAATGTCCTAGAGAGATCAGGTTTGTTTTAATGTACTCCAATCATGAGCCCCTACAACCACAAAAGGAATGGAGTCATTAGCACTTATGGTTTGGAAATGGCACCCAGAATTATGTTGCACGAAGCACAATTTCACATCATTCTGGGTGCATTTGTGTGAAAACAAGGTCCAATCAGGCTGAAACGTTACAAGAAGGTAGAATCTATTGAGTTGTAAGTGATCTGAACGTTTCATGAAGATCGCACATTCCTATAGGGGGTCAAACCATGTCCCAAAGGTCACCGGTCCTGGTGTCACTTTAAAGAAGTAGTCCAGTTACACCTTTGTTGGCTTGTAACTTGGCTTTTGAATATCCTAGAGAGGTCAGGTTTCTTTTAGTGTACTCCAATTAACAGCCCCCATTACCCCAAAAAGGAATGGAGTCATTAGCACTTATGGTTTTTAAATGGCACCCAGAATTATGTTGCACGAAGCACAATTTCACATCATTCTGGGTTCATTTGTGTGAAAACAAGGTCCAATCAGGCTGAAACGTTACAGGAAGGTAGAATCTATTGAGTTGTAAGTGATCTGAATGTTTCATGATGATCGCACATTCCTATAGGGGGTCAAACCATGTCCCAAAGGTCACCGGGCCTGGTGTCACTTTAAAGAAGTAGTCCAGTTACACATTTGTGGGCTTATAACTTGGCTTCTGAATGTCCTAGAGAGGTCAGGTTTGTTTTAGAGTACTCCAATTAACAGCCCCCATTACCCCAAAAAGGAATGGAGTCATTAGCACTTATGGTTTTTAAATGGCACCCAGAATTATGTTGCACGAAGCACAATTTCACATCATTCGGGGTTCATTTGACTGAAAACAAGGTCCAATCAGGCTGAAACGTTACAGGAAGGTAGAATCTATTGAGTTGTAAGTGATCTGAACATTTCATGATGATAGCACTTTCCTAAGGGGGTCAAACCATGTCCCAGAGGTCACCGGATCTGGTGTCAATTTAAAGAAGTAGTCCAGTTACACATTTTTGGGCTTATAACTTGGCTTCTGAATGTCCTAGAGAGATCAGGTTTGTTTTAATGTACTCCAATCAACAGCCCCTACAACCACAAAAAGGAATGGAGTAATTAGCACTTATGGTTTGTAAATGGCACCCAGAATTATGTTGCACAAAGCACAATTTCACATCATTCTGGGTCCATTTGTGTGAAAACAAGGTCCAATCAGGCTGAAACGTTACAAGAAAGTAGAATCTATTGAGTTGTAAGTGATCTGAACGTTTCATGATGATCGCACATTCCTATAGGGGGTCAAACCATGTCCCAAAGGTCACCGGGCCTGGTGTCACTTTAAAGAAGTAGTCCAGTTACACATTTGTGGGCTTATAACTTGGCTTCTGAATGTCCTAGAGAGGTCAGGTTTGTTTTAGAGTACTCCAGTTAACAGCCCCCATTACCCCAAAAAGGAATGGAGTCATTAGCACTTATGGTTTTTAAATGGCACCCAGAATTATGTTGCACGAAGCACAATTTCACATTATTCGGGGTTCATTTGTGTGAAAACAAGGTCCAATCAGGCTGAAACATTATAGGAAGGTAGAATTTATTGAGTTGTAAGTGATCTGAACGTTTCATGATGATAGCAATTTCCTAAGGGGGTCAAACCATGTCCCAGAGGTCACCGGATCTGGTGTCAATTTAAAGAAGTAGTCCAGTTACACATTTGTGGGCTTATAACTTGGCTTCTGAATGTCCTAGAGAGATCAGGTTTGTTTTAGTGTACTCCAATCAACAGCCCCTACAACCACAAAAAGGAATGGAGTCATTAGCACTTATGGTTTTTAAATGGCACCCAAAATTATGTTGCACGAAGCACAATTTCACACCATTCTGGGTTCATTTGTGTGAAAACAAGGTCCAATCAGGTTGAAACGTCACAGGAAGGTAGATTCTATTGAGCTGTTAGTGATCTGAACGTTTCATGATGATAGCACTTTCCTAAGGGGGTCAAACCATGTCCCAAAGGTCACTGGATCTAGTGTCAATTTAAAGAAGTAGTCCAGTTACACATTTGTGGGCTTATAACTTGGCTTCTGAATGTCCTAGAGAGATCAGGTTTGTTTTAGTGTACTCCAATCAACAGCCCCTACAACCACAAAAAGAAATGGAGTCATTAGCACTTATGGTTTTTAAATGGCACCCAAAATTATGTTGCACGAAGCAAAATTTCACACCATTCTGGGTTCATTTGTGTGAAAACAAGGTCCAATCAGGTTGAAACGTTACAGGAAGGTAGATTCTATTGAGCTGTAAGTGATCTGAACGTTTCATGATGATAGCACTTTCCTAAGGGGGTCAAATCATGTCCCAAAGGTCACTGGATCTAGTGTCAATTTAAAGAAGTAGTCCAGTTACACATTTGTGGGCTTATAACTTGGCTTCTGAATGTCCTAGAGAGATCAGGTTTGTTTTAATGTACTCCAATCAACAGCCCCTACAACCACAAAAAGGAATGGAGTCATTAGCACTTGTGGTTTGGAAATGGCACCCAGAATTATGTTGCACGAAGCACAATTTCACATCATTCTGGGTCCATTTGTGTGAAAACAAGGTCCAATCAGGCTGAAACGTTACAAGAAGGTAGAATCTATTGAATTGTAATTGATCTGAACGTTTCATGAAGATCGCACATTCCTATAGGGGGTCAAACCATGTCCCAAAGGTCACCGGTCCTGGTGTCACTTTAAAGAAGTAGTCCAGTTACACCTTTGTTGGCTTATAACTTGGCTTTTGAATATCCTAGAGAGGTCAGGTTTCTTTTAGAGTACTCCAATTAACAGCCCCGATTACCCCAAAAAGGAATAGAGTCATTAGCACTTATGGTTTTTAAATGGCACCCAGAATTATGTTGCACGAAGCACAATTTCACATCATTCTGGGTTCATTTGTGTGAAAACAAGGTCCAATCAGGCTGAAACGTTACAGGAAGGTAGAATCTATTGAGTTGTAAGTGATCTGAACGTTTCATGATGATCGCACATTCCTATAGGGGGTCAAACCATGTCCCAAGGGTCACCGGGCCTGGTGTCACTTTAAAGAAGTAGTCCAGTTACACCTTTGTGGGCTTATAACTTGGCTTCTGAATGTCCTAGAGAGGTCAGGTTTGTTTTAGTGTACTCCAATCAACAGCCCCTACAACCACAAAAAGGAATGGAGTCATTAGCACTTATGGTTTGTAAATGGCACCCAGAATTATGTTGCACAAAGCACAATTTCACATCATTCTGGGTCCATTTGTGTGAAAACAAGGTCCAATCAGGCTGAAACGTTACAAGAAAGTAGAATCTATTGAGTTGTAAGTGATCTGAAAGTTCACGATGATCGCACATTCCTATAGGGGGTCAAACCATGTCCCAAAGGTCACCGGGCCTGGTGTCACTTTAAAGAAGTAGTCCAGTTACACATTTGTGGGCTTATAACTTGGCTTCTGAATGTCCTAGAGAGGTCAGGTTTGTTTTAGAGTACTCCAATTAACAGCCCCCATTACCCCAAAAAGGAATGGAGTCATTAGCACTTATGGTTTTTAAATGGCACCCAGAATTATGTTGCACAAAGCACAATTTCACATCATTCTGGGTCCATTTGTGTGAAAACAAGGTCCAATCAGGCTGAAACGTTACAAGAAAATAGAATCTATTGAGTTGTAAGTGATCTGAATGTTTCATGATGATCGCACATTCCTATAGGGGGTCAAACCATGTCCCAAAGGTCACCGGGCCTGGTGTCACTTTAAAGAAGTAGTCCAGTTACACATTTGTAGGCTTATAACTTGGCTTCTGAATGTCCTAGAGAGGTCAGGTTTGTTTTAGAGTACTCCAATTAACAGCCCCCATTACCCCAAAAAGGAATGGAGTCATTAGCACTTATGGTTTTTAAATGGCACCCAGAAATTTGTTGCACGAAGCACAATTTCACAATATTCGGGGTTCATTTGTGTGAAAACAAGGTCCAATCAGGCTGAAACGTTACAGGAAGGTAGAATCTATTGAGTTGTAAGTGATCTGAACGTTTCATGATGATAGCACTTTCCTAAGGGGGTCAAACCATGTCCCAAAGGTCACTGGATCTGGTGTCAATTTAAAGAATTAGTCCAGTTACACATTTGTGGGCTTATAACTTGGCTTCTGAATGTCCTAGAGAGATCAGGTTTGTTTTAATGTACTCCAATCAACAGCCCCTACAACCACAAAAAGGAATGGAGTCATTAGCACTTGTGGTTTGGAAATGGCACCCAGAATTATGTTGCACGAAGCACAATTTCACATCATTCTGGGTCCATTTGTGTGAAAACAAGGTCCAATCAGGCTGAAACGTTACAAGAAGGTAGAATCTATTGAATTGTAATTGATCTGAACGTTTCATGAAGATCGCACATTCCTATAGGGGGTCAAACCATGTCCCAAAGGTCACCGGTCCTGGTGTCACTTTAAAGAAGTAGTCCAGTTACACCTTTGTTGGCTTATAACTTGGCTTTTGAATATCCTAGAGAGGTCAGGTTTCTTTTAGAGTACTCCAATTAACAGCCCCGATTACCCCAAAAAGGAATAGAGTCATTAGCACTTATGGTTTTTAAATGGCACCCAGAATTATGTTGCACGAAGCACAATTTCACATCATTCTGGGTTCATTTGTGTGAAAACAAGGTCCAATCAGGCTGAAACGTTACAGGAAGGTAGAATCTATTGAGTTGTAAGTGATCTGAACGTTTCATGATGATCGCACATTCCTATAGGGGGTCAAACCATGTCCCAAGGGTCACCGGGCCTGGTGTCACTTTAAAGAAGTAGTCCAGTTACACCTTTGTGGGCTTATAACTTGGCTTCTGAATGTCCTAGAGAGGTCAGGTTTGTTTTAGTGTACTCCAATCAACAGCCCCTACAACCACAAAAAGGAATGGAGTCATTAGCACTTATGGTTTGTAAATGGCACCCAGAATTATGTTGCACAAAGCACAATTTCACATCATTCTGGGTCCATTTGTGTGAAAACAAGGTCCAATCAGGCTGAAACGTTACAAGAAAGTAGAATCTATTGAGTTGTAAGTGATCTGAAAGTTCACGATGATCGCACATTCCTATAGGGGGTCAAACCATGTCCCAAAGGTCACCGGGCCTGGTGTCACTTTAAAGAAGTAGTCCAGTTACACATTTGTGGGCTTATAACTTGGCTTCTGAATGTCCTAGAGAGGTCAGGTTTGTTTTAGAGTACTCCAATTAACAGCCCCCATTACCCCAAAAAGGAATGGAGTCATTAGCACTTATGGTTTTTAAATGGCACCCAGAATTATGTTGCACAAAGCACAATTTCACATCATTCTGGGTCCATTTGTGTGAAAACAAGGTCCAATCAGGCTGAAACGTTACAAGAAAATAGAATCTATTGAGTTGTAAGTGATCTGAATGTTTCATGATGATCGCACATTCCTATAGGGGGTCAAACCATGTCCCAAAGGTCACCGGGCCTGGTGTCACTTTAAAGAAGTAGTCCAGTTACACATTTGTGGGCTTATAACTTGGCTTCTGAATGTCCTAGAGAGGTCAGGTTTGTTTTAGAGTACTCCAATTAACAGCCCCCATTACCCCAAAAAGGAATGGAGTCATTAGCACTTATGGTTTTTAAATGGCACCCAGAAATTTGTTGCACGAAGCACAATTTCACAATATTCGGGGTTCATTTGTGTGAAAACAAGGTCCAATCAGGCTGAAACGTTACAGGAAGGTAGAATCTATTGAGTTGTAAGTGATCTGAACGTTTCATGATGATAGCACTTTCCTAAGGGGGTCAAACCATGTCCCAGAGGTCACCGGATCTGGTGTCAATTTAAAGAAGTAGTCCAGTTACACATTTGTGGGCTTATAACTTGGCTTCTGAATGTCCTAGAGAGATCAGGTTTGTTTTAGTGTACTCCAATCAACAGCCCCTACAACCACAAAAAGGATTGGAGTCATTAGCACTTATGGTTTTTAAAAGGCACCCAAAATTATGTTGCACGAAGCACAATTTCACACCATTCTGGGTTCATTTGTGTGAAAACAAGGTCCAATCAGGCTGAAACGTTACAAGAAGGTAGAATCTATTGAGTTGTCAGTGATCTGAACGTTTCATGAAGATCACACATTCCTATAGGGGGTCAAACCATGTCCCAAAGGTCATCGGTCCTGGTGTCACTTTAAAGAAGTAGTCCAGTTACACCTTTGTTGGCTTGTAACTTGGCTTCTGAATATCCTAGAGAGGTCAGGTTTGTTTTAGAGTACTCCAATTAACAGCCCCCATTACCCCAAAAAGGAATGGAGTCATTAGCACTTATGGTTTTTAAATGGCACCCAGAAATATGTTGCACGAAGCACAATTTCACATCATTCTGGGTTCATTTGTGTGAAAACAAGGTCCAATCAGGCTGAAACGTTACAGGAATGTAGAATCTATTGAGTTGTAAGTGATCTGAACGTTTCATGATGATCGCACATTCCTATAGGGGGTCAAACCATGTCCCAAAGGTCACCGGGCCTGGTGTCACTTTAAAGAAGTAGTCCAGTTACACATTTGTGGGCTTATAACTTGGCTTCTGAATGTCCTAGAGAGGTCAGGTTTGGTTTAGAGTACTCCAATTAACAGCCCCCATTACCCCAAAAAGGAATGGAGTCATTAGCACTTATGGTTTTTAAATGGCACCCAGAATTATGTTGCACGAAGCACAATTTCACATCATTCGGGGTTCATTTGTGTGAAAACAAGGTCCAATCAGGCTGAAACGTTACAGGAAGGTAGAATCTATTGAGTTGTAAGTGCTCTGAACATTTCATGATGATAGCACTTTCCTAAGGGGGTCAAACCATGTCCCAGAGGTCACCGGATCTGGTGTCAATTTAAAGTAGTAGTCCAGTTACACATTTGTGGGCTTATATCTTGGCTTCTGCATGTTCTAGAGAGATCAGGTTTGTTTTAGTGTACTCCAATCAACAGCCCCTACAACCACAAAAAGGAATGGAGTCATTAGCACTTATGGTTTGGAAATGGCACCCAGAATTATGTTGCACGAAGCACAATTTCCCATCATTCTGGGTTCATTTGTGTGAAAACAAGGTCCAATCAGGCTGAAACGTTACAAGAAGGTAGAATCTATTGAGTTGTAAGTGATCTGAACGTTTCATTATGATCGCACTTTCCTATAGGGGGTCAAACCATGTCCCAAAGGTCACCGGGCCTGGTGTCACTTTAAAGAAGTAGTCCAGTTACACCTTTGTGGGCTTATAACTTGGCTTCTGAATATCCTAGAGAGGTCAGGTTTGTTTTAGAGTACTCCAATTAACATCCCCCATTACCCCAAAAAGGAATGGAGTCATTAGCACTTATGGTTTTTAAATGGCACCCAGAATTATGTTGCACGAAGCAAAATTTTACATCATTCTGGGTTCATTTTTGTGAAAACAAGGTCCAATCAGGCTGAAACGTTACAGGAAGGTAGAATCTATTGAGTTGTAAGTGATCTGAACGTTTCATGATGATAGCACTTTCCTAAGGGGGTCAAACCATGTCCCAAAGGTCACCGGGCCTGGTGTCAATTTAAAGAAGTAGTCCAGTTACACCTTTGTGGGCTTATAACTTGGCTTCTGAATGCCCTAGAGAGATCAGGTTTGTTTTAGTGTACTCCAATCAACAGCCCCTACAACCACAAAAAGGAATGGAGTCATTAGCACTTATGGTTTTTAAATGGCACCCAGAATTATGTTGCACGAAGCACAATTTCACATCATTCGGGGTTCATTTGCGTGAAAACAAGGTCCAATCAGGCTGAAACGTTACAGGAAGGTAGAATCTATTGAGCTGTAAGTGATCTGAACGTTTCATGATGATAGCACTTTCCTAAGGGGGTCAAACCATGTCCCAAAGGTCACTGGATCTGGTGTCAATTTAAAGAAGTAGTCCAGTTACACATTTGTGGGCTTATAACTTGGCTTCTGAATGTCCTAGAGAGATCAGGTTTTTTTTAATGTACTCCAATCAACAGCCCCTACAACCACAAAAAGGAATGGAGTCATTAGCACTTATGGTTTGGAAATGGCACCCAGAATTATGTTGCACGAAGCACAATTTCACATCATTCTGGGTCCATTTGTGTGAAAACAAGGTCCAATCAGGCTGAAACGTTACAAGAAGGTAGAATCTATTGAGTTGTAAGTGATCTGAACGTTTCATGAAGATCGCACATTCCTATAGGGGGTCAAACCATGTCCCAAAGGTCACCGGTCCTGGTGTCACTTTAAAGAAGTAGTCCAGTTACACCTTTGTTGGCTTGTAACTTGGCTTTTGAATATCCTAGAGAGGTCAGGTTTCTTTTAGAGTACTCCAATTAACAGAACCCATTACCCCAAAAAGGAATGGAGTCATTAGCACTTATGGTTTTTAAATGGCACCCAGAAATATGTTGCACGAAGCACAATTTCACATCATTCTGGGTTCATTTGTGTGAAAACAAGGTCCAATCAGGCTGAAACGTTACAGGAAGGTAGAATCTATTGAGTTGTAAGTGATCTGAGCGTTTCATGATGATCGCACATTCCTATAGGGGGTCAAACCATGTCCCAAAGGTCACCGGGCCTGGTGTCACTTTAAAGAAGTAGTCCAGTTACACATTTGTGGGCTTATAACTTGGCTTCTGAATGTCCTAGAGAGGTCAGGTTTGGTTTAGAGTACTCCAATTAACAGCCCCCATTACCCCAAAAAGGAATGGAGTCATTAGCACTTATGGTTTTTAAATGGCACCCAGAATTATGTTGCACGAAGCACAATTTCACATCATTCGGGGTTCATTTGTGTGAAAACAAGGTCCAATCAGGCTGAAACGTTACAGGAAGGTAGAATCTATTGAGTTGTAAGTCATCTGAACATTTCAAGATGATAGCACTTTCCTAAGGGGGTCAAACCATGTCCCAGAGGTCACCGGATCTGGTGTCAATTTAAAGAAGTAGTCCAGTTACACATTTGTGGGCTTATATCTTGGCTTCTGCATGTCCTAGAGAGATCAGGTTTGTTTTAGTGTACTCCAATCAACAGCCCCTACAACCACAAAAAGGAATGGAGTCATTAGCACTTATGGTTTGGAAATGGCACCCAGAATTATGTTGCACGAAGCACAATTTCCCATCATTCTGGGTTCATTTGTGTGAAAACAAGGTCCAATCAGGCTGAAACGTTACAAGAAGGTAGAATCTATTGAGTTGTAAGTGATCTGAACGTTTCATTATGATCGCACTTTCCTATAGGGGGTCAAACCATGTCACAAAGGTCACCGGGCCTGGTGTCACTTTAAAGAAGTAGTCCAGTTACACCTTTGAGGGCTTATAACTTGGCTTCTGAATATCCTAGAGAGGTCAGGTTTGTTTTAGAGTACTCCAATTAACAGCCCCCATTACCCCAAAAAGGAATGGAGTTATTAGCACTTATGGTTTTTAACTGGCACCCAGAATTATGTTGCATGAAGCACAATTTCACATAATTCTGGGTTCATTTGTGTGAAAACAAGGTCCAATCAGGCTGAAACGTTACAGGAAGGTAGAATCTATTGAGTTGTAAGGGATCTGAACGTTTCATGATGATAGCACTTTCCTAAGGGGGTCAAACCATGTCCCAAAGGTCACCGGGCCTGGTGTCAATTTAAAGAAGTAGTCCAGTTACACCTTTGTCGGCTTATAACTTGGCTTCTGAATGCCTTAGAGAGGTCAGGTTTGTTTTAGTGTACTCCAGTCAACAGCCCCTACAACCACAAAAAGGAATGGAGTCATTAGCACTTATGGTTTTTAAATGGCACCCAGAATTATGTTGCACGAAGCACAATTTCACATCATTCTGGGTTCATTTGTGTGAAAACAAGGTCCAATCAGGCTGAAACGTTACAGGAAGGTAGCATCTATTGAGCTGTAAGTGATCTGAACGTTTCATGATGATAGCACTTTCCTAAGGGGGTCAAACCATGTCCCAAAGGTCACTGGATCTGGTGTCAATTTAAAGAAGTAGTCCAGTTACACATTTGTGGGCTTATAACTTGGCTTCTGAATGTCCTAGAGAGATCAGGTTTGTTTTAATGTACTCCAATCAACAGCCCCTACAACCACAAAAAGGAATGGAGTCATTAGCACTTATGGTTTGGAAATGGCACCCAGAATTATGTTGCACGAAGCACAATTTCACATCATTCTGGGTCCATTTGTGTGAAAACAAGGTCCAATCAGGCTGAAACGTTACAAGAAGGTAGAATCTATTGAGTTGTAAGTGATCTGAACGTTTCATGAAGATCGCACATTCCTATAGGGGGTCAAACCATGTCCCAAAGGTCACCGGTCCTGATGTAACTTTAAAGAAGTAGTCCAGTTACACCTTTGTTGGCTTGTAACTTGGCTTTTGAATATCCTAGAGAGGTAAGGTTTCTTTTAGAGTACTCCAATTAACAGCCCCCATTACCCCAAAAAGGAATGGAGTCATTAGCACTTATGGTTTTTAAATGGCACCCAGAATTATGTTGCACGAAGCACAATTTCACATCATTCTGGGTTCATTTGTGTGAAAACAAGGTCCAATCAGGCTGAAACGTTACAGGAAGGTAGAATCTATTGAGTTGTAAGTGATCTGAACGTGTCATGATGATAGCACTTTCCTAAGGGGGTCAAACCATGTCCCAAAGGTAACCGGATCTGGTGTCAATTTAAAGAAGTAGTCCAGTTACACATTTGTGGGCTTATAACTTGGCTTCTGAATGTCCTAGAGAGGTCCGGTTTGTTTTAGTGTACTCCAATCAACAGCCCCTACAACCACAAAAAGGAATGGAGTCATTACCACTTATGGTTTGTAAATGGCACCCAGAATTATGTTGCACGAAGCACAATTTCACATCATTCTGGGTCCATTTGTGTGAAAACAAGGTCCAATCAGGCTGAAACGTTACAGGAAGGTAGAATCTATTGAGTTGTAAGTGATCTGAACGTTTCATGATGATAGCACTTTCCTAAGGGGGTCAAACCATGTCCCAAAGGTCACCGGGCCTGGTGTCAATTTAAAGAAGTAGTCCAGTTACACCTTTGTGGGCTTATAACTTGGCTTCTGAATGCCCTAGAGAGGTCAGGTTTGTTTTAGTGTACTCCAATCAACAGCCCCTACAACCACAAAAAGGAATGGAGCCATTAGCACTTATGGTTTTTAAATGGCACCCAGAATTATGTTGCACGAAGCACAATTTCACATCATTCTGGGTTCATTTGTGTGAAAACAAGGTCCAATCAGGCTGAAATGTTACAAGAAGGTAGAATCTATTGAGTTGTAAATGATCTGAACGTTTCATGACGATCACACATTCCTATAGGGGGTAAAACCATGTCCCAAAGGTCACCAGGCCTGGTGTCACTTTAAAGAAGTAGTCCAGTTACACATTTGTGGGCTTATAACTTGGCTTCTGAATGTCCTAGAGAGATCAGGTTTGTTTTAATGTACTCCAATCAACAGCCCCTACAACCACAAAAAGGAATGGAGTCATTAGCACTTATGGTTTGGAAATGGCACCCAGAATTATGTTGCACGAAGCACAATTTCACATCATTCTGGGTCCATTTGTGTGAAAACAAGGTCCAATCAGGCTGAAACGTTACAAGAAGGTAGAATCTATTGAGTTGTAAGTGATCTGAACGTTTCATGAAGATCACACATTCCTATAGGGGGTCAAACCATGTCCCAAAGGTCACCGGTCCTGGTGTCACTTTAAAGAAGTAGTCCAGTTACACCTTTGTTGGCTTGTAACTTGGCATTTGAATATCCTAGAGAGGTAAGGTTTCTTTTACAGTACTCCAATTAACAGCCCCCATTACCCCAAAAAGGAATGGAGTTATTAGCACTTATGGTTTTTAAATGGCACCCAGAATTATGTTGCACGAAGCACAATTTCACATCATTCTGGGTTCATTTTTGTGAAAACAAGGTCCAATCAGGCTGAAACGTTACAGGAAGGTAGAATCTATTGAGTTGTAAGTGATCTGAACGTTTCATGATGATAGCACTTTCCTAAGGGGGTCAAACCATGTCCCAAAGGTCACCGGGCCTGGTGTCAATTTAAAGAAGTAGTCCAGTTACACCTTTGTGGGCTTATAACTTGGCTTCTGAATGCCCTAGAGAGGTCAGGTTTGTTTTAGTGTACTCCAATCAACAGCCCCTACAACCACAAAAAGGAATGGAGTCATTAGCACTTATGGTTTTTAAATGGCACCCAGAATTATGTTGCACGAAGCACAATTTCACATCATTCTGGGTTCATTTGTGTGAAAACAAGGTCCAATCAGGCTGAAACGTTACAGGAAGGTAGAATCTATTGAGCTGTTAGTGATCTGAACGTTTCATGATGATAGCACTTTCCTAAGGGGGTCAAACCATGTCCCAAAGGTAACCGGATCTGGTGTCAATTTAAAGAAGTAGTCCAGTTACACATTTGTGGGCTTATAACTTGGCTTCTGAATGTCCTAGAGAGGTCCGGTTTGTTTTAGTGTACTCCAATCAACAGCCCCTACAACCACAAAAAGGAATGGAGTCATTACCACTTATGGTTTGTAAATGGCACCCAGAATTATGTTGCACGAAGCACAATTTCACATCATTCTGGGTCCATTTGTGTGAAAACAAGGTCCAATCAGGCTGAAACGTTACAAGAAAGTAGAATCTATTGAGTTGTAAGTGATCTGAACGTTTCATGATGATCGCACATTCCTATAGGGGGTCAAACCATGTCCCAAAGGTCACCGGGCCTGGTGTCACTTTAAAGAAGTAGTCCAGTTACACATTTGTGGGCTTATAACTTGGCTTCTGAATGTCCTAGAGAGGTCTGGTTTGTTTTAGAGTACTCCAATTAACAGCCCCCATTACCCCAAAAAGGAATGGAGTCATTAGCACTTATGGTTTTTAAATGGCACCCAGAATTATGTTGCACGAAGCACAATTTCACATCATTCGGGGTTCATTTGTGTGAAAACAAGGTCCAATCAGATTGAAACATTACAGGAAGGTAGAATCTATTGAGTTGTAAGTGATCTGAACGTATCATGATGATAGCACTTTCCTAAGGGGGTCAAACCATGTCCCAAAGGTCACCGGGCCTGGTGTCAATTTAAAGAAGTAGTCCAGTTACACCTTTGTGGGCTTATAACTTGGCTTCTGAATGCCCTAGAGAGGTCAGGTTTGTTTTAGTGTACTCCAATCAACAGCCCCTACAACCACAAAAAGGAATGGAGTCACTAGCACTCATGGTTTTTAAATGGCACCCAGAATTATGTTGCACGAAGCACAATTTCACATCATTCTGGGTTCATTTGTGTGAAAACAAGGTCCAATCAGGCTGAAATGTTACAAGAAGGTAGAATCTATTGAGTTGTAAGTGATCTGAACGTTTCATGATGATAGCACTTTCCTAAGGGGGTCAAACCATGTCCCAAAGGTCACTGGATCTGGTGTCAATTTAAAGAAGTAGTCCAGTTACACATTTGTGGGCTTATAACTTGGCTTCTGAATGTCCTAGAGAGATCAGGTTTGTTTTAATGTACTCCATTCAACAGCCCCTACAACCACAAAAAGGAATGGAGTCATTAGCACTTATGGTTTGGAAATGGCACCCAGAATTATGTTGCACGAAGCACAATTTCACATCATTCTGGGTCCATTTGTGTGAAAACAAGGTCCAATCAGGCTGAAACGTTACAAGAAGGTATAATCTATTGAGTTGTAAGTGATCTGAACGTTTCATGAAGATCGCACATTCCTATAGGGGGTCAGACCATGTCCCAAAGGTCACCGGTCCTGGTGTCACTTTAAAGAAGTAGTCCAGTTACACCTTTGTTGGCTTGTAACTTGGCTTTTGAATATCCTAGAGAGGTAAGGTTTCTTTTAGAGTACTCCAATTAACAGCCCCCATTACCCCAAAAAGGAATGGAGTCATTAGCACTTATGGTTTTTAAATGGCACCCAGAATTATGTTGCACGAAGCACAATTTCACATCATTCTGGGTTCATTTGTGTGAAAACAAGGTCCAATCAGGCTGAAACGTTACAGGAAGGTAGAATCTATTGAGTTGTAAGTGATCTGAATGTTTCATGATGATCGCACATTCCTATAGGGGGTCAAACCATGACCCAAAGGTCACCGGGCCTGGTGTCACTTTAAAGAAGTAGTCCAGTTACACATTTGTGGGCTTATAACTTGGCTTCTGAATGTCCTAGAGAGGTCAGGTTTGTTTTAGAGTACTCCAATTAACAGACCCCATTACCCCAAAAAGGAATGGAGTCACTAGCACTTATGGTTTTTAAATGGCACCCAGAATTATGTTGCACGAAGCACAATTTCACATCATTCGGGGTTCATTTGACTGAAAACAAGGTCCAATCAGGCTGAAACGTTACAGGAAGGTAGAATGTATTGAGTTGTAAGTGATCTGAACATTTCATGATGATAGCACTTTCCTAAGGGGGTCAAACCATGTCCCAGAGGTCACCGGATCTGGTGTCAATTTAAAGAAGTAGTCCAGTTACACATTTGTGGGCTTATAACTTGGCTTCTGAATGTCCTAGAGAGGTCCGGTTTGTTTTAGTGTACTCCAATCAACAGCCCCTACAACCACAAAAAGGAAAGGAGTCATTACCACTTATGGTTTGTAAATGGCACCCAGAATTATGTTGCACGAAGCACAATTTCACATCATTCTGGGTTCATTTGTGTGAAAACAAGGTCCAATCAGGCTGAAACGTTACAGGAAGGTAGAATCTATTGAGTTGTAAGTGATCTGAATGTTTCATGATGATAGCACATTCCTATAGGGGGTCAAACCATGTCCCAAAGGTCACCGGGCCTGGTGTCACTTTAAAGAAGTAGTCCAGTTACACATTTGTGGGCTTATAACTTGGCTTCTGAATGTCCTAGAGAGGTCAGGTTTGTTTTAGAGTACTCCAATTAACTGCCCCCATTACCCCAAAAAGGAATGGAGTCATTAGCACTTATGGTTTTTAAATGGCACCCAGAATTATGTTAAACGAAGCACAATTTCACATCATTCTGGGTCCATTTGTGTGAAAACAAGGTCCAATCAGGCTGACACGTTACAAGAAGGTAGAATCTATTGAGTTGTAAGTGATCTGAACGTTTCATGATGATCGCACTTTCCTATAAGGGGTCAAACCATGTCCCAAAGGTCACCGGGCCTGGTGTCACTTTAAAGAAAGAGTCCAGTTACACCTTTGTGGGCTTATAACTTGGCTTCTGAATGTCCTAGAGAGGTCAGGTTTGTTTTAGTGTACTCCAATCAACAGCCCCTACAACCACAAAAAGGAAAGGAGTCATTAGCACTTATGGTTTGTAAACGGCACCCAGAATTATGTTGCACAAAGCACAATTTCACATCATTCTGGGTCCATTTGTGTGAAAACAAGGTCCAATCAGGCTGAAACGTTATAAGAAAGTAGAATCTATTGAGTTGTAAGTGATCTGAATGTTTCATGATGATCGCACATTCCTATAGGGGGTCAAACCATGTCCCAAAGGTCACCGGGCCTGGTGTCACTTTAAAGAAGTAGTCCAGTTACACATTTGTGGGCTTATAACTTGGCTTCTGAATGTCCTAGAGAGGTCAGGTTTGTTTTAGAGTACTCCAATTAACAGCCCCCATTACCCCAAAAAGGAATGGAGTCATTAGCACTTATGGTTTTTAAATGGCACCCAGAATTATGTTGCACGAAGCACAATTTCACATCATTCGGGGTTCATTTGTGTGAAAACAAGGTCCAATCAGGCTGAAACGTTACAGGAAGGTAGAATCTATTGAGTTGTAAGTGATCTGAACATTTCATGATGATAGCACTTTCCTAAGGGGGTCAAACCATGTCCCAGAGGTCACCGGATCTGGTGTCAATTTAAAGAAGTAGTCCAGTTACACATTTGTGGGCTTATAACTTGGCTTCTGCATGTCCTAGAGAGATCAGGTTTGTTTTAGTGTACTCCAATCAACAGCCCCTACAACCACAAAAAGGAATGGAGTCATTAGCACTTATGGTTTGGAAATGGCACCCAGAATTATGTTGCACGAAGCACAATTTCCCATCATTCTGGGTTCATTTGTGTGAAAACAAGGTCCAATCAGGCTGAAACGTTACAAGAAGGTAGAATCTATTGAGTTGTGAGTGATCTGAACGTTTCATGATGATAGCACTTTCCTAAGGGGGTCAAACCATGTCCCAAAGGTCACCGGATCTGGTGTCAATTTAAAGAAGTGGTCCAGTTACACATTTGTGGGCTTATAACTTGGCGTCTGAATGTCCTAGAGAGATCAGGTTTGTTTTAGTGTACTCCAATCAACAGCCCCTACAACCACAAAAAGGAATGGAGTCATTAGCACTTATGGTTTGGAAATGGCACCCAGAATTATGTTGCACGAAGCACAATTTCACATCATTCTGGGTCCATTTGTGTGAAAACAAGGTCCAATCAGGATGAAACGTTACAAGAAGGTAGAATCTATTGAGTTGTAAGTGATCTGAACGTTTCATGATGATCGCACATTCCTATAGGGGGTCAAACCATGTCCCAAAGGTCACCGGGCCTGGTGTCACTTTAAAGAAGTAGTCCAGTTACACATTTGTGGGCTTATAACTTGGCTTCTGAATGTCCTAGAGAGGTCAGGTTTGTTTTAGAGTACTCCAATTAACAGCCCCCATTACCCCAAAAAGGAATGGAGTCATTAGCACTTATGGTTTTTAAATGGCACCCAGAATTATGTTGCACGAAGCACAATTTCACATCATTCGGGGTTCATTTGTGTGAAAACAAGGTCCAATCAGGCTGAAACGTTACAGGAAGGTAGAATCTATTGAGTTGTAAGTGATCTGAACGTTTCATGATGATAGCACTTTCCTAAGGGGGTCAAACCTTGTCCCAAAGGTCACCGGGCCTGGTGTCAATTTAAAGAAGTAGTCCAGTTACACCTTTGTGGGCTTATAACTTGGCTTCTGAATGCCCTAGAGAGGTCAGGTTTGTTTTAGTGTACTCCAATCAACAGCCCCTACAACCACAAAAAGGAATGGAGTCATTAGCACTTATGGTTTTTAAATGGCACCCAGAATTATGTTGCACGAAGCACAATTTCACATCATTCTGGGTTCATTTGTGTGAAAACAAGGTCCAATCAGGCTGAAATGTTACAAGAAGGTAGAATCTATTGAGTTGTAAATGATCTGAACTTTTCATGACGATCACACATTCCTATGGGGGTAAAACCATGTCCCAAAGGTCACCAGGCCTGGTGTCACTTTAAAGAAGTAGTCCAGTTATACATTTGTGGGCTTATAACTTGGCTTCTGAATGTCCTAGAGAGATCAGGTTTGTTTTAATGTACTCCAATCAACAGCCCCTACAACTACAAAAAGGAATGGAGTCATTAGCACTTATGGTTTGGAAATGGCACCCAGAATTATGTTGCACGAAGCACAATTTCACATCATTCTGGGTCCATTTGTGTGAAAACAAGGTCCAATCAGGCTGAAACGTTACAAGAAGGTAGAATCTATTGAGTTGTAAGTGATCTGAATGTTTCATGATGATCGCACATTCCTATAGGGGGTCAAACCATGACCCAAAGGTCACCGGGCCTGGTGTCACTTTAAAGAAGTAGTCCAGTTACACATTTGTGGGCTTATAACTTGGCTTCTGAATGTCCTAGAGAGGTCAGGTTTGTTTTAGAGTACTTCAATTAACAGCCCCCATTACCCCAAAAAGGAATGGAGTCATTAGCACTTATGGTTTTTAAATGGCACCCAGAATTATGTTGCACGAAGCACAATTTCACATCATTCGGGGTTCATTTGACTGAAAACAAGGTCCAATCAGGCTGAAACGTTACAGGAAGGTAGAATCTATTGAGTTGTAAGTGATCTGAACATTTCATGATGATAGCACTTTCCTAAGGGGGTCAAACCATGTCCCAGAGGTCACCGGATCTGGTGTCAATTTAAAGAAGTAGTCCAGTTACACATTTGTGGGCTTATAACTTGGCTTCTGAATGTCCTAGAGAGGTCCGGTTTGTTTTAGTGTACTCCAATCAACAGCCCCTACAACCACAAAAAGGAAAGGAGTCATTACCACTTATGGTTTGTAAATGGCACCCAGAATTATGTTGCACGAAGCACAATTTCACATCATTCTGGGTCCATTTGTGTGAAAACAAGGTCCAATCAGGCTGAAACGTTACAAGAAAGTAGAATCTATTGAGTTGTAAGTGATCTGAACGTTTCATGTTGATCGCACATGCCTATAGGGGGTCAAACCATGTCCCAAAGGTCACCGGGCCTGGTGTCACTTTAAAGAAGTAGTCCAGTTACACATTTGTGGGCTTATAACTTGGCTTCTGAATGTCCTAGAGAGGTCTGGTTTGTTTTAGAGTACTCCAATTAACAGCCCCCATTACCCCAAAAAGGAATGGAGTCATTAGCACTTATGGTTTTTAAATGGCATCCAGAATTATGTTGCACGAAGCACAATTTCACATCATTCGGGGTTCATTTGTGTGAAAACAAGGTCCAGTCAGGCTGAAACGTTACAGGAAGGTAGTATCTATTGAGTTGTAAGTGATCTGAACGTTTCATGATGATAGCACTTTCCTAAGGGGGTCAAACCATGTCCCAAAGGTCACCGGGCCTGGTGTCAATTTAAAGAAGTAGTCCAGTTACACCTTTGTGGGCTTATAACTGGGCTTCTGAATGCCCTAGAGAGGTCAGGTTTGTTTTAATGTACTCCAATCAACAGCCCCTACAACCACAAAAAGGAATGGAGTCATTAGCACTTATGGTTTTTAAATGGCACCCAGAATTATGTTGCACGAAGCACAATTTCACATCATTCTGGGTTCATTTGTGTGAAAACAAGGTCCAATCAGGCTGAAATGTTACAAGAAGGTAGAATCTATTGAGTTGTAAGTGATCTGAACGTTTCATGACGATCACACATTCCTATAGGGGGTAAAACCATATCCCAAAGGTCACCAGGCCTGGTGTCACTTTAAAGAAGTAGTCCAGTTACACATTTGTGGGCTTATAACTTGGCTTCTGAATGTCCTAGAGAGATCAGGTTTGTTTTAATGTACTCCAATCAACAGCCCCTACAACCACAAAAAGGAATGGAGTCATTAGCACTTATGGTTTGGAAATGGCACCCAGAATTATGTTGCACGAAGCACAATTTCACATCATTCTGGGTCCATTTGTGTGAAAACAAGGTCCAATCAGGCTGAAACGTTACAAGAAGGTAGAATCTATTGAGTTGTAAGTGATCTGAACGTTTACTGAAGATCACACATTCCTATAGGGGGTCAAACCATGTCCCAAAGGTCACCGATCCTGGTGTCACTTTAAAGAAGTAGTCCAGTTACACCTTTGTTGGCTTGTAACTTGGCTTTTGAATATCCTAGAGAGGTAAGGTTTCTTTTAGAGTACTCCAATTAACAGCCCCCATTACCCCAAAAAGGAATGGAGTCATTAGCACTTATGGTTTTTAAATGGCACCCAGAATTATGTTGCACGAAGCACAATTTCACATCATTCTGGGTTCATTTGTGTGAAAACAAGGTCCAATCAGGCTGAAACGTTACAGGAAGGTAGAATCTATTGAGTTGTAAGTGATCTGAATGTTTCATGATGATAGCACATTCCTATAGGGGGTCAAACCATGTCCCAAAGGTCACCGGGCCTGGTGTCACTTTAAAGAAGTAGTCCAGTTACACATTTGTGGGCTTATAACTTGGCTTCTGAATGTCCTAGAGGTCAGGTTTGTTTTAGAGTACTCCAATTAACAGCCCCCATTACCCCAAAAAGGAATGGAGTCATTAGCACTTATGGTTTTTAAATGGCACCCAGAATTATGTTGCACGAAGCACAATTTCACATCATTCGGGGTTCATTTGTGTGAAAACAAGGTCCAATCAGGCTGAAACGTTACAGCAAGGTAGAATCTATTGAGTTGTAAGGGATCTGAACATTTCATGATAAAAGCACTTTCCTAAGGGGGTCAAACCATGTCCCAGAGGTCACCGGATCTGGTGTCAATTTAAAGTAGTCCAGTTACACATTTGTGGGCTTATAGCTTGGCTTCTGAATGTCCTAGAGAGATCAGGTTTGTTTTAGTGTACTCCAATCAACAGCCCCTACAACCACAAAAAGGAATGGAGTCATTAGCACTTATGGTTTGGAAATGGCACCCAGAATTATGTTGCACGAAGCACAATTTCACATCATTCTGGGTTCATTTGTGTGAAAACAAGGTCCAATCAGGCTGAAACCTTAAAAGAAGGTAGAATCTATTGAGTTGTAAGTGATCTGAACGTTTCATGATGATAGCACTTTCCTAAGGGGGTCAAACCATGTCCCAAAGGTCACCGGATCTGGTGTCAATTTAAAGAAGTGGTCCAGTTACACATTTGTGGGCTTATAACTTGGCTTCTGAATGTCCTAGAGAGGTCAGGTTTGTTTTAGTGTACTCCAATCAACAGCCCCTACAACCACAAAAAGGAATGGAGTCATTAGCACTTATGGTTTGTAAATGGCACCCAGAATTATGTTGCACAAAGCACAATTTCACATCATTCTGGGTCCATTTGTGTGAAAACAAGGTCCAATCAGGCTGAAACGTTATAAGAAAGTAGAATCTATTGAGTTGTAAGTGATCTGAATGTTTCATGATGATCGCACATTCCTATAGGGGGTCAAACCATGTCCCAAAGGTCACCGGGCCTGGTGTCACTTTAAAGAAGTAGTCCAGTTACACATTTGTGGGCTTATAACTTGGCTTCTGAATGTCCTAGAGAGGTCAGGTTTGTTTTAGAGTACTCCAATTAACAGCCCCCATTACCCCAAAAAGGAATGGAGTCATTAGCACTTATGGTTTTTAAATGGCACCCAGAATTATGTTGCACGAAGCACAATTTCACATCATTCGGGGTTCATTTGTGTGAAAACAAGGTCCAATCAGGCTGAAACGTTACAGGAAGGTAGAATCTATTGAGTTGTAAGTGATCTGAACATTTCATGATTATAGCACTTTCCTTAGGGGGTCAAACCATGTCCCAGAGGTCACCGGATCTGGTGTCAATTTAAAGAAGTAGTCCAGTTACACATTTGTGGGCTTATAACTTGGCTTCTGCATGTCCTAGAGAGATCAGGTTTGTTTTAATGTACTCCAATCAACAGCCCCTACAACCACAAAAAGGAATGGAGTCATTAGCACTTATGGTTTTTAAATGGCACCCAAAATTATGTTGCACGAATCACAATTTCACATCATTCTGGGTTCATTTGTGTGAAAACAAGGTCCAATCAGGTTGAAACGTTACAGGAAGGTAGATTCTATTGAGCTGTAAGTGATCTGAACGTTTCATGATGATAGCACTTTCCTAAGGGGGTCAAACCATGTCCCAAAGGTCACTGGATCTGGTGTCAATTTAAAGAAGTAGTCCAGTTACACATTTGTGGGCTTATAACTTGGCTTCTGAATGTCCTAGAGAGATCAGGTTTGTTTTAATGTATTCCAATCAACAGCCCCTACAACCACAAAAAGGAATGGAGTCATTAGCACTTATGGTTTGGAAATTGCACCCAGAATTATGTTGCACGAAGCACAATTTCACATCATTCTTTATCCATTTGTGTGAAAACAAGGTCCAATCAGGCTGAAACGTTACAAGAAGGTAGAATCTATTGAGTTGTAAGTGATCTGAACGTTTCATGAAGATCGCACATTCCTATAGGGGGTCAAACCATGTCCCAAAGGTCACCGGTCCTGGTGTCACTTTAAAGAAGTAGTCCAGTTACAACTTTGTTGGCTTGTAACTTGGCTTTTGAATATCCTAGAGAGGTCAGGTTTCTTTTAGAGTACTCCAATTAACAGCCCCCATTACCCCAAAAGGAATGGAGTCATTAGCACTTATGGTTTTTAAATGGCATCCAGAATTATTTTGCACGAAGCACAATTTCACATCATTCTGGGTTCATTTGTGTGAAAACAAGGTCCAATCAGGCTGAAACGTTACAGGAAGGTAGAATCTATTGAGTTGTAAGTGATCTGAACGTTTCATGATGATCGCACTTTCCTATAGGGGGTCAAACCATGTCCCAAAGGTCACCGGGCCTGGTGTCAATTTAAAGAAGTAGTCCAGTTACACATTTGTGGGCTTATAACTTGGCTTCTGAATGTCCTAGAGAGGTCAGGTTTGTTTTAGAGTACTCCAATTAACAGCCCCCATTACCCCAAAAAGGAATGGAGTCATTAGCACTTATGGTTTTTAAATGGCACCCAGAATTATGTTGCACGAAGCACAATTTCACATCATTCTGGGTCCATTTGTGTGAAAACAAGGTCCAATCAGGCTGACACGTTACAAGAAGGTAGAATCTATTGAGTTGTAAGTGATCTGAACGTTTCATGATGATCAAACTTTCCTATAAGGGGTCAAACCATGTCCCAAAGGTCACCGGGCCTGGTGTCACTTTAAAGAAAGAGTCCAGTTACACCTTTGTGGGCTTATAACTTGGCTTCTGAATGTCCTAGAGAGATCAGGTTTGTTTTAGTGTACTCCAATCAACACTCCCTACAACCACAAAAAGAAATGGAGTCATTAGCACTTATGGTTTTTAAATGGCACCCAGAATTATGTTGCACGAAGCACAATTTCACATCATTCTGGGTCCATTTGTGTGAAAACAAGGTCCAATCAGGATGAAACGTTACAAGAAGGTAGAATCTATTGAGTTGTAAGTGATCTGAACGTTTCATGATGATCGCACATTCCTATAGGGGGTCAAACCATGTCCCAAAGGTCACCGGGCCTGGTGTCACTTTAAAGAAGTAGTCCAGTTACACATTTGTGGGCTTATAACTTGGCTTCTGAATGTCCTAGAGAGGTCAGGTTTGTTTTAGAGTACTCCAATTAACAGCCCCCATTACCCCAAAAAGGAATGGAGTCATTAGCACTTATGGTTTTTAAATGGCACCCAGAATTATGTTGCACGAAGCACAATTTCACATCATTCGGGGTTCATTTGTGTGAAAACAAGGTCCAATCAGGCTGAAACGTTACAGGAAGGTAGAATCTATTGAGTTGTAAGTGATCTGAACGTTTCATGATGATAGCACTTTCCTAAGGGGGTCAAACCATGTCCCAGAGGTCACCGGATCTGGTGTCAATTTAAAGAAGTAGTCCAGTTACACATTTGTGGGCTTATAACTTGGCTTCTGAATGTCCTAGAGAGATCAGGTTTGTTTTAGTGTACTCCAATCAACAGCCCCTACAACCACAAAAATGAATGGAGTCATTAGCACTTATGGTTTTTAAATGGCACCCGAAATTATGTTGCACGAATCACAATTTCACATCATTCTGGGTTCATTTGTGTGAAAACAAGGTCCAATCAGGTTGAAACGTTACAGGAAGGTAGATTCTATTGAGCTGTAAGTGATCTGAACGTTTCATGATGATAGCACTTTCCTAAGGGGGTCAAACCATGTCCCAAAGGTCACTGGATCTGGTGTCAATTTAAAGAAGTAGTCCAGTTACACATTTGTGGGCTTATAACTTGGCTTCTGAATGTCCTAGAGAGATCAGGTTTGTTTTAATGTACTCCAATCAACAGCCCCTACAACCACAAAAAGGAATGGAGTCATTAGCACTTATGGTTTTTAAATGGCACCCAGAATTATGTTGCACGAAGCACAATTTCACATCATTCTTTATCCATTTGTGTGAAAACAAGGTCCAATCAGGCTTAAACGTTACAAGAAGGTAGAATCTATTGAGTTGTAAGTGATCTGAACGTTTCATGAAGATCGCACATTCCTATAGGGGGTCAAACCATGTCCCAAAGGTCACCGGTCCTGGTGTCACTTTAAAGAAGTAGTCCAGTTACACCTTTGTTGGCTTGTAACTTGGCTTTTGAATATCCTAGAGAGGTCAGGTTTCTTTTAGAGTACTCCAATTAACAGCCCCCATTACCCCAAAAGGAATGGAGTCATTAGCACTTATGGTTTTTAAATGGCATCCAGAATTATTTTGCACGAAGCACAATTTCACATCATTCTGGGTTCATTTGTGTGAAAACAAGGTCCAATCAGGCTGAAACGTTACAGGAAGGTAGAATCTATTGAGTTGTAAGAGATCTGAACGTTTCATGATGATCGCACTTTCCTATAGGGGGTCAAACCATGTCCCAAAGGTCACCGGGCCTGGTGTCACTTTAAAGAAGTAGTCCAGTTACACATTTGTGGGCTTATAACTTGGCTTCTGAATGTCCTAGAGAGGTCAGGTTTGTTTTAGAGTACTCCAATTAACAGCCCCCATTACCCCAAAAAGGAATGTAGTCATTAGCACTTATGGTTTTTAAATGGCACCCAGAATTATGTTGCACGAAGCACAATTTCACATCATTCTGGGTTCATTTGTGTGAAAACAAGGTCCAATCAGGCTGAAACGTTAAAAGAAGGTAGAATCTATTGAGTTGTAAGTGATCTGAACGTTTCATGATGATAGCACTTTCCTAAGGGGGTCAAACCATGTCCCAAAGGTCACCGGATCTGGTGTCAATTTAAAGAAGTGGTCCAGTTACACATTTGTGGGCTTATAACTTGGCTTCTGAATGTCCTAGAGAGATCAGGTTTGTTTTAGTGTACTCCAATCAACAGCCCCTACAACCACAAAAAGGAATGGAGTCATTAGCACTTTTGGTTTGGAAATGGCACCCAGAATTATGTTGCACGAAGCACAATTTCACATCATTCTGGGTCCATTTGTGTGAAAACAAGGTCCAATCAGGCTGACACGTTACAAGAAGGTAGAATCTATTGAGTTGTAAGTGATCTGAACGTTTCATGATGATCGCACTTTCCTATAAGGGGTCAAACCATGTCCCAAAGGTCACCGGGCCTGGTGTCACTTTAAAGAAAGAGTCCAGTTACACCTTTGTGGGCTTATAACTTGGCTTCTGAATGTCCTAGAGAGATCAGGTTTGTTTTAGTGAACTCCAATCAACAGACCCTACAACCACAAAAAGGAATGGAGTCATTAGCACTTATGGTTTTTAAATGGCACCCAGAATTATGTTGCACGAAGCACAATTTCACATCATTCTGGGTTCATTTGTGTGAAAACAAGGTCCAGTCAGGATGAAACGTTACAAGAAGGTAGAATCTATTGAGTTGTAAGTGATCTGAACGTTTCATGGTGATCGCACATTCCTATAGGGGGTAAAACCATGTCCCAAAGGTCACCAGGCCTGGTGTCAATTTAAAGAAGTAGACCAGTTACACATTTGTGGGCTTATAACTTGGCTTCTGAATGTCCTAGAGAGATCAGGTTTGTTTTAGTGTACTCCAATCAACACTCCCTACAACCACAAAAAGAAATGGAGTCATTAGCACTTATGGTTTTTAAATGGCACCCAGAATTATGTTGCACGAAGCACAATTTCACATCATTCTGTGTTCATTTGTGTGAAAACAAGGTCCAATCAGGCTGAAACGTTACAGGAAGGTAGAATCTATTGAGTTGTAAGTGATCTGAACGTTTCATGATGATCGCACTTTCCTATAGGGGGTCAAACCATGTCCCAAAGGTCACCGGGCCTGGTGTCACTTTAAAGAAGTAGTCCAGTTACACATTTGTGGGCTTATAACTTGGCTTCTGAATGTCCTAGAGAGGTCAGGTTTGTTTTAGAGTACTCCAATTAACAGCCCCCATTACCCCAAAAAGGAATGTAGTCATTAGCACTTATGGTTTTTAAATGGCACCCAGAATTATGTTGCACGAAGCACAATTTCACATCATTCTGGGTTCATTTGTGTGAAAACAAGGTCCAATCAGGCTGAAACGTTAAAAGAAGGTAGAATCTATTGAGTTGTAAGTGATCTGAACGTTTCATGATGATAGCACTTTCCTAAGGGGGTCAAACCATGTCCCAAAGGTCACCGGATCTGGTGTCAATTTAAAGAAGTGGTCCAGTTACACATCTGTGGGCTTATAACTTGGCTTCTGAATGTCCTAGAGAGATCAGGTTTGTTTTAGTGTACTCCAATCAACAGCCCCTACAACCACAAAAAGGAATGGAGTCATTAGCACTTTTGGTTTGGAAATGGCACCCAGAATTATGTTGCACGAAGCACAATTTCACATCATTCTGGGTCCATTTGTGTGAAAACAAGGTCCAATCAGGCTGACACGTTACAAGAAGGTAGAATCTATTGAGTTGTAAGTGATCTGAACGTTTCATGATGATCGCACTTTCCTATAAGGGGTCAAACCATGTCCCAAAGGTCACCGGGCCTGGTGTCACTTTAAAGAAAGAGTCCAGTTACACCTTTGTGGGCTTATAACTTGGCTTCTGAATGTCCTAGAGAGATCAGGTTTGTTTTAGTGAACTCCAATCAACAGACCCTACAACCACAAAAAGGAATGGAGTCATTAGCACTTATGGTTTTTAAATGGCACCCAGAATTATGTTGCACGAAGCACAATTTCACATCATTCTGGGTTCATTTGTGTGAAAACAAGGTCCAGTCAGGATGAAACGTTACAAGAAGGTAGAATCTATTGAGTTGTAAGTGATCTGAACGTTTCATGGTGATCGCACATTCCTATAGGGGGTAAAACCATGTCCCAAAGGTCACCAGGCTTGGTGTCAATTTAAAGAAGTAGACCAGTTACACATTTGTGGGCTTATAACTTGGCTTCTGAATGTCCTAGAGAGATCAGGTTTGTTTTAGTGTACTCCAATCAACACTCCCTACAACCACAAAAAGAAATGGAGTCATTAGCACTTATGGTTTTTAAATGGCACCCAGAATTATGTTGCACGAAGCACAATTTCACATCATTCTGGGTTCATTTGTGTGAAAACAAGGTCCAATCAGGCTGAAACGTTACAAGAAGGTAGAATCTATTGAGTTGTAAGTGATCTGAACGTTTCATGATGATCGCACATTCCTATAGGGGGTCAAACCATGTCCCAAAGGTCACCGGGCCTGGTGTCACTTTAAAGAAGTAGTCCAGTTACACCTTTGTGGGCTTATAACTTGGCTTCTGAATCTCCTAGAGAGATCAGGTTTGTTTTAATGTACTCCAATCAACAGCCCCTACAACCACAATAAGGAATGGAGTCATTAGCACTTATGGTTTGTAAATGGCACCCAGAATTATTTTGCACGAAGCACAATTTCACATCATTCTGGGTCCATTTGTGTGAAAACAAGGTCCAATCAGGCTGAAACGTTACAAGAAGGTAGAATCTATTGAGTTGTAAGTGATCTGAACGTTTCATGATGATCGCACATTCCTATAGGGTGTAAAACCATGTCCCAAAGGTCACCAGGCCTGGTGTCACTTTAAAGAAGTAGTCCAGTTACAAATTTGTGGGCTTATAACTTGGCTTCTGAATATCCTAGAGAGGTCAGGTTTGTTTTAGAGTACTCCAATTAACAGCCCCCATTACCCCCAAAAGGAATGGAGTCATTAGCACTTATGGTTTTTAAATGACACCCAGAATTATGTTGCACGAAGCACAATTTCACATCATTCTGGGTTTATTTGTGTGAAAACAAGGTCCAATCAGGCAGAAACGTTAAGGAAGGTAGAATCTATTGAGTTGTAAGTGATCTGAACGTTTCATGATGATAGCACTTTCCTAAGGGGGTCAAACCATGTCCCAAAGGTCACCGGATCTGGTGTCAATTTAAAGAAGTAGTCCAGTTACACATTTGTGGGCTTATAACTTGGCTTCTGAATGTCCCAGAGAGATCAGGTTTGTTTTAGTGTACTCCAATCAACAGCCCCTACAACCACAAAAAGGAATGGAGTCATTAGCACTTATGGTTTTTAAATGGCACCCAGAATTATGTTGCACGAAGCACAATTTCACATCATTCTGGGTTCATTTGTGTGAAAACAAGGTCCAATCAGGCTGAAACGTTACAAGAAGGTAGAATCTATTGAGTTGTAAGTGATCTGAACGTTTCATGATGATCGCACATTCCTATAGGGGGTAAAACCATGTCCCAAAGGTCACCAGGCCTGGTGTCACTTTAAAGAAGTAGTCCAGTTACACATTTCTGGGCTTATAACTTGGCTTCTGAATGTTCTAGAGAGATCATGTTTGTTTTAGTGTACTCCAATCAACAGACCCTACAACCACAAAAAGGAATGGAGTCATTAGCACTTATGGTTTGTAAATGGCACCCAGAATTATGTTGCACGAAGCCTAATTTCACATCATTCTGGGTCCATTTGTGTGAAAACAAGGTCCAATCAGGCTGAAACGTTACAAGAAGGTAGAATCTGTTGAGTTGTAAGTGATCTGAACGTTTCATGATGATCGCACATTCCTATAGGGGGTCAAACCATGTCCCAAAGGTCACCGGGCCTGGTGTCACCTTAAAGAAGTAGTCCAGTTACACATTTGTGGGCTTGTAACTTGGCTTCTGATCATCCTAGAGAGGTCCGGTTTGTTTTAGAGTACTCCAATTAACAGCCCCCAATACCCCAAAAAGGAATGGAGTCATTAGCACTTATGGTTTTTAAATGGCACCCAGAATTTTGTTGCACGAAGCACAATTTCACATCATTCTGGGTTCATTTGTGTGAAAACAAGGTCCAATCAGGCTGAAATGTTACAAGAAGGTAGAATCTATTGAGTTGTAAGTGATCTGAACGTTTCATGATGATCGCACATTCCTATAGGGGGTCAAACCATGTCCCAAAGGTCACCGGGCCTGGTGTCACTTTAAAGAAGTAGTCCAGTTACACCATTAATGGGCTTATAACTTGGCTTCTGAATGTCCTAGAGAGATCAGGTTTGTTTTAATGTACTCCAATCAACAGCCCCTACAACCACAAAAAGGAATGGAGTCATTAGCACTTATGGTTTGTAAAAGGCACACAGAATTATGTTGCACGAAGCAAATTTTCACATCATTCTGGGTCCATTTGTGTGAAAACAAGGTCCAGTCAGGCTGAAACGTTACAAGAAGGTAGAATCTATTGAGTTGTATGTGATCTGAACGTTTCATGATGATCGCACATTCCTATAGGGGGTCAAACCATGTCCCAAAGGTCACCAGGCCTCGTGTCACTTTAAAGAAGTAGTCCAGTTACACATTTGTGGGCTTATAACCTGGCTTCTGAATGTCCTAGAGAGATCAGGTTTGTTTAATGTACTCCAGTCAACAGCCCCTACAACCACAAAAAGGAATGGAGTCATTAGCACTTATGGTTTGTAAATGGCACCCAGAAGTATGTTGCACGAAGCACAATTTCACATCATTCTGGGTCCATTTGTGTGAAAACAAGGTCCAATCAGGCTGAAACGTTACAAGAAGGTAGAATCTATTGAGTTGTAAGTGATCTGAAGGTTTCATGATGATTGCACATTCCTATAGGGGGTAAAACCATGTCCCAAAGGTCAACAGGCCTGGTGTCACTTTAAAGAAGTAGTCCAGTTACACATTTGTGGGCTTATAACTTGGCTTCTGAATGTCCTAGAGAGATCAGGTTTGTTTTAGTGTACTCCAATCAACAGCCCCTACAACCACAAAAAGGAATGGAGTCATTAGCACTTATGGTTTTTAAATGGCACCCAGAATTATGTTGCACGAAGCACAATTTCACATCATTCTGGGTTCATTTGTGTGAAAACAAGGTCCAATCAGGCTGAAATGTTACAAGAAGGTAGAATCTATTGAGTTGTAAGTGATCTGAACGTTTCATGATGATCGCACATTCCTATAGGGGGTCAAACCATGTCCCAAAGGTCACCGGGCCTGGTGTCACTTTAAAGAAGTAGTCCAGTTACACCTTTGTGGGCTTATAACTTGGCTTCTGAATGTCCTAGAGAGATCAGGTTTGTTTTAGTGTACTCCAATCAACAGCCCCTACAACCACAAAAAGGAATGGAGTCATTAGCACTTATGGTTTGTAAATGGCACCCAGAATTATGTTGCACGAAGCACAATTTCACATCATTCTGGGTTCAATTGTGTGAAAACAAGGTCCAATCAGGCTGAAACGTTACAAGAAGGTAGAATCTATTGAGTTGTAAGTGAACTGAACGTTTCATGATGATCGCACATTCCTATAGGGGGTCAAACCATGTCCCAAAGGTCACCGGGCCTGGTGTCACTTTAAAGAAGTAGTCCAGTTACACCTTTGTGGTCTTATAACTTGGCCTCTGAATGTCCTAGAGAGATCAGGTTTGTTTTAATGTACTCCAATCAACAGCCCCTACAACCACAAAAAGGAATGGAGTCATTAGCACTTATGGTTTGTAAATGGCACCCAGAATTATGTTGCACGAAGCACAATTTCACATCATTCTGGGTTCATTTGTGTGAAAACAAGGTCCAATCAGGCTGAAACGTTACAAGAAGGTAGAATCTATTGAGTTGTAAGTGATCTGAACGTTTCATGATGATCTCACATTCCTATAGGGGGTCAAACCATGTCCCAAAGGTCACCGGGCCTGGTGTCACTTTAAAGAAGTAGTCCAGTTACACCTTTGTGGGCTTATAACTTGGCTTCTGAATATCCTAGAGAGGTCAGGTTTGTTTGAGAGTACTCCAATAAACAGCTCCCATTACCACAAAAAGGAATGGAGTCATTAGCACTTATGGTTTGTAAATGGCACCCAGAATTATGTTGCACGAAGCACAATTTCACATCATTCTGGGTCCATTTGTGTGAAAACAAGGTCCAATCAGGCTGAAACATTACAAGAAGGTAGAATCTATTGAGTTGTAAGTGATCTGAACGTTTCATGATGATCGCATATTCCTATAGGGGGTCAAACCATGTCCCAAAGGTCACCAGGCCTGGTGTCAATTTAAAGAAGTAGTCCAGTTACACATTTGTGGGCTTATAACTTGGCTTCTGAATGTCCTAGAGAGGTCAGGTTTGTTTTAGAGTACTCCAATTAACAGCCCCCATTACCCCAAAAAGGAATGGAGTCATTAGCACTTATGGTTTGCAATTGGCACCCAGAATTATGTTGCACGAAGCACAATTTCACATCATTCTGGGTTCATTTGTGTGAAAACAAGGTCCAATCAGGCAGAAACGTTACAGGAAGGTAGAATCTATTGAGTTGTAAGGGATCTGAACGTTTCATGATGATAGCACTTTCCTAAGGGGGTAAAACCATGTCCCAAAGGTCACCAGGCCTGGTGTCACTTTAAAGAAGTAGTCCAGTTACACATTTGTGGGCTTATAACTTGGCTTCTGAATGTCCTAGAGAGATCAGGTTTGTTTTAGTGTACTCCAATCAACAGCCCCTTCAACCACAAAAAGGAATTGAGTCATTAGCACTTATGGTTTGTAAATGGCACCCAGAATTATGTTGCACGAAGCACAATTTAACATCATTCTTTGTCCATTTGTGTGAAAACAAGGTCCAATCAGGCTGAAACGTTACAAGAAGGTAGAATCTATTGAGTTGTAAGTGATCTGAACGTTTCATGATGATCGCACATTCCTATAGGGGGTCAAACCATGTCCCAAAGGTCACCGGGCCTGGTGTCACTTTAAAGAAGTAGTCCAGTTACACATTTGTGGGCTTATAACTTGGCTTCTGAATATCCTAGAGAGGTCAGGTTTGTTTTAGAGTACTCTAATTAACAGCCCCCATTACCCCAAAAAGGAATGGAGTCATTAGCACTTATGGTTTTAAAATGGCACCCAGAATTATGTTGCATGAAGCACAATTTCACATCATTCTGGGTTCATTTGTGTGAAAACAAGATCCAATCAGGCAGAAACGTTACAGGAAGGTAGAATCTATTGAGTTGTAAGTGATCTGAACGTTTCATGATGATAGCACTTTCCTAAGGGGGTCAAACCATGTCCCAAAGGTCACCGGATCTGGTGTCAATTTAAAGAAGTAGTCCAGTTACACATTTGTGGGCTTATAACTTGGCTTCTGAATATCCTAGAGAGGTCAGGTTTGTTTTAGAGTACTCCAATTAACAGCCCCCATTACCCCAAAAAGGAATGGAGTCATTAGCACTTATGGTTTGTAAATGGCACCCAGAATTATGTTGCACAAAGCACAATTTAACATCATTCTGGGTCCATTTGTGTGAAAACAAGGTCCAATCAGGCTGAAATGTTAAAAGAAGGTAGAATCTATTGAGTTGTAAGTGATCTGAACGTTTCATGATGATCGCATATTCCTATAGGGGGTCAAACCATGTCCCAAAGGTCACCAGGCCTGGTGTCAATTTAAAGAAGTAGTCCAGTTACACATTTGTGGGCTTATAACTTCTCGTCTCGTCTCGTCTCGTCTCGTCTTCCTCCGCTTATCCGGGTCCGGGTCGCGGGGGCAGCAACCCAACTAGGGAGCTCCAGGCCGTCCTCTCCCCGGCCTTGTCCACCAGCTCCTCCGGCAGGACCCCAAGGCGTTCCCGGACCAGATTGGAGATGTAACTTCTCCAACGTGTCCTGGGTCGACCCGGGGGCCTTCTGCCGGCAGGACATGCCCGAAACACCTCCCCAGGGAGGCGTCCAGGAGGCATCCTGACCAGATGCCCAAACCACCTCAACTGGCTCCTTTCGATCCGGAGGAGCAGCGGTTCTACTCCGAGTCCCTCCCGAATGTCCGAGCTCCTCACCCTATCTCTAAGGCTGAGCCCGGCCACCCTACGGAGGAAACTCATTTCGGCCGCTTGTATCCGCGATCTCGTTCTTTCGGTCATTACCCAAAGCTCATGACCATAGGTGAGGATTGGGACGTAGATCGACCGGTAAATCGAGAGCCTGGCTTTCTGGCTCAGCTCCCTCTTCCCCACGACAGATCGGCTCAGCGTCCGCATCACTGCAGACGCCGAACCAATCCGCCTGTCGATCTCCCGATCCCTCCTACCCTCACTCGTGAACAAGACCCCGAGATACTTAAACTCCTCCACTTGAGGTAGGACCTCTCCCCCGACCCGGAGGTGGCAAGCCACCCTTTTCCGGTCGAGAACCATGGTCTCAGATTTGGAGGTGCTGATCCTCATCCCAGCCGCTTCACATTCGGCCGCGAACCTACCCAGCAAGAGCTGAAGGTCAGAGCTGGATGAAGCTAGGAGGACCACATCATCCGCAAAAAGCAGAGACGAGATTCTCCTGCCACCAAACTCGACACACTCCACACCACGGCTGCGTCTAGAAATTCTGTCCATAAAAGTGATGAACAGAACCGGTGACAAAGGGCAGCCCTGGCGGAGTCCAACCCTCACTGGGAACAGGCCCGACTTACTACCGGCTATGCGGACCAAACTCACGCTCCTCTGGTAAAGGGACTGAATGGCCCTTAACAGAAAGCCACCCACCCCATACTCCTGGAGCGTCCCCCACAGGGTGCCCCTGGGGACACGGTCATAAGCCTTCTCCAAATCCACAAAGCACATGTGGATTGGTTGGGCAAACTCCCATGCCCCCTCCATCACCCTTGCAAGGGTATAGAGCTGGTCCACAGTTCCACGGCCAGGACGAAAACCACATTGCTCCTCCTCTATCTGAGATTCAACTATCGATCGGACCCTCCTCTCCAGTACCTTGGAGTAGACCTTTCCAGGGAGGCTGAGGAGTGTGATCCCCCTTTAGTTGGAACACACCCTCAGGTCACCCTTCTTAAAGATGGGGACCACCACCCCGGTCTGCCACTCCCTAGGAACTGCCCCCGATGACCACGCAATGTTGTAGAGACGTGTCAACCATGACAGCCCTACAACATCCATAGCCTTAAGATACCCAGGACGAACCTCATCCGCCCCCAGGGCTCCGCCGCTGTGTAGTTGTTTGACTACCTCAGCAACTTCTGCCCCCGAGATCGGACAGTCCATCCCCAGGCTTCCCAGCTCTGGTTCCTCCTCGGAATGCGCATTGGTGGGATTGAGGAGCTCCTCAAAGTATTCCTTCCACCGTCCGACTATAGCCTCAGTTGACGTCAGCAGCTCCCCATCCCCACTGTAAACAGTGTGAGCGAGTTGCTGCCTTCCTCTCCTGAGGCGCCGGACAGTTTGCCAGAACCTCTTTGGAGCCGATCGATAGTCTTTCTCCATGGCCTCACCAAACTCCTCCCACGCCCGAGATTTTGCCTCGGCAACTGCCACTGCTGCACCCCGCTTGGCTATCCGGTACCTGTCTGCTGCCTCCGGAGACCCACAGACCAGCCACGCCCTGTAGGCCTCCTTCTTCAGCCTGACGGCTCCCCGAACCTCTGGTGTCCACCAGCGGGTACGGGGGTTGCCACCACGACTGGCACCGGCCACCTTACGACCACAGCTAGCAACAGCCGCCTCGACAATCGCAGAGTGGAACAAGGCCCACTCGGACTCAATGTCCCCCACTGCTCTCGGGACGTGGTCAAAGCTCTGCCGGAGGTAGGAGTTGAAGACCGTCTTGACAGGTTCTTCTGCCAGGCGTTCCCAGCAGACCCTCACTATGCGTTTGGGTCTGCCAGGTCTACGCGGCATGTTCCCTTGCCATCTGATCCAACTCACCACCAGGTGGTGATCAGTTGACAGCTCCGCCCCTCTCTTCACTCGGGTGTCCAAAACATACGGTCGCAGGTCAGATGATACGACTACAAAATCTATCATCGACCTGTGACCTAGGCTGCCCTGGTACCAAGTGTACCGGTGGGCATCCTTATGTTCGAACATGGTGTTCGTTATGGCCAAACTGCGGCTTGCACAGAAGTCCAATAACAAAACACCGCTCAAGTTCTGATCAGGTGGGCCGTTCCTCCCAATCACACCCCTCCAGGTCAAGCTGTCATTGCCCACGTGAGCATTGAAGTCCCCCAGCAGGACAATGGAGTCCCCTGATGGAGCACTATCTAGCACTCGTCCCAGGGACTCCAAAAAGGGTGGGTACTCTGAACTGATATTTGGCCCATAAGCACAAACAACAGTCAGGACCCGTTCCCCGACCCGAAGGCGCAAGGAAGCTACCCTCTTGTCCCCCGGGGTAAACCCCAACACACAGGCAGAGAGTCTCGGGGCTAACAAAAAGCCAACCCCAGCCCTCCGCCTCTCACCCGGAGCAACTCCAGCAAAGTAGAGTGTCCAACCCCTCTCCAGGTCTCGGGTTCCAGAGCCAATGCAATGTGTCGAGGTGAGTCCGACTATATCTAGCCGGTACCGCTCAACCTCTGCCACAAGCTCCGGCTCCTTCCCCGCCAGCGAGGTGACGTTCCATGTCCCAAAAACTAGTTTCCTTGTCCGGGGATTGGACCGCCAAGGCTCCCGCCTTGGTCTGCCACCCGATTCACATTGCACTGGACCCTTCATGTTCCTCCTGCGGGTGGTGGGTCCACAGTTGGACGAGCCCATGTATCCGGTTCGGGCTGGGCCCGGCCGGGCCCCATGGGCGAAAGCCCGGCCACCAGGCGCTCGCTCACGGGCCCCAACCCCAGGCCTGGCTCCAGGGTGGGACCCCGGTAACCCTCCGGGCCGGGTACTCCGACTCTTCGTTTTCACCACCATGAAAGATCCTTCGAACCGTTCTTTGTCTCACCCTTCACCTAAGACCAATTTGTCATGGGAGACCCTACCAGGGGCACTAAGTGCCCCAGACAACATAGCTCCTAGGATCATTAGGGCACTCAAACTCCTCCACCACGATAAGGTGACGGTTCAAGGAGGAGGGGCTTATAACTTGGCTTCTGAATATCCTAGAGAGGTCAGGGTTGTTTTAGAGTACTCCAATTAACAGCCCCCATTACCCCAAAAAGGAATGGAGTCATTAGCACTTATGGTTTGCAAATGGCACCCAGAATTATGTTGCACGAAGCACAATTTCACATCATTCTGGGTTCATTTGTGTGAAAACAAGGTCCAATCAGGCAGAAACGTTACAGGAAGGTAGAATCTATTGAGTTGTAAGTGATCTGAACGTTTCATGATGATAGCACTTTCCTAAGGGGGTCAAACCATGTCCCAAAGGTCACGGGATCTGGTGTCAATTTAAAGAAGTAGTCCAGTTACACATTTGTGGGCTTATAACTTGGCTTCTGAATGTCCTAGAGAGATCAGGTTTGTTTTAGTGTACTCCAATCAACAGCCCCAACAACCACAAAAAGGAATGGAGTCATTAACACTTATGGTTTGTAAATGGCACCCAGAAATATGTTGCACGGAGCACAATTTCACATCATTCTGGGTCCATTTGTGTGAAAACAAGGTCCAATCAGGCTGAAACGTTACAAGAAGGTAGAATCTATTGAGTTGTAAGTGATCTGAACGTTTCATGATTATCGCACATTCCTATAGGGGGTAAAACCATGTCCCAAAGGTCACCAGGCCTGGTGTCACTTTAAAGAAGTAGTCCAGTTTCACATTTGTGGGCTTATAACTTGGCTTCTGAATGTCCTAGAGAGATCAGGTTTGTTTCAGTGTACTCCAATCCACACCCCTACAACCACAAAAAGGAATGGAGTCATTAGCACTTATGGTTTGTAAATGGCATCCAGAATTATGTTGCACGAAGCATAATTTCACATCATTCTGGGTCCATTTGTGTGAAAACAAGGTCCAATCAGGCTGAAACGTTACAAGAAGGTAGAATCTATTGAGTTGTAAGTGATCTGAACATTTCATGATGATCGCACATTCCTATAGGGGGTAAAACCATGTCCCAAAGGTCACCAGGCCTGGTGTCACTTTAAAGAAGTAGTCCAGTTCCACATTTGTGGGCTTATAACCTGGCTTCTGAATGTCCTAGAGAGATCAGGTTTGTTTTAGTGTACTCCAATCAACAGCCCCTACAACCACAAAAAGGAATGGAGTCATTAGCACTTATGGTTTGTAAATGGCACCCAGAATTATGTTGCACGAAGCACAATTTCACATCATTCTGGGTCTATTTGTGTGAAAACAAGGTCCAATCAGGCTGAAACGTTACAAGAAGGTAGAATCTATTGAGTTGTAAGTGATCTGAATGTTTCATGATGGTCGCACATTCCTATAGGGGGTAAAACCATGTCCCAAAGGTCACCAGGCCTGGTGTCACTTTAAAGAAGTAGTCCAGTTACACATTTGTGGGCTTATAACTTGGCTTCTGAATGTCCTAGAGAGATCAGGTTTGTTTTAGTGTACTCCAATCAACAGCCCCTAAAACCACAAAAAGGAATGGAGTCATTAGCACTTATGGTTTGTAAATGGCACCCAGAATTATGTTGCACGAAGCACAATTTCACATCATTCTTTATCCATTTGTGTGAAAACAAGGTCCAATCAGGCTGAAGCGTTACAAGAAGGTAGAATCTATTGAGTTGTAAGTGATCTGAACGTTTCATGATGATCGCACATTCCTATAGGGGGTCAAACCATGTCCCAAAGGTCACCGGGCCTGGTGTCACTTTAAAGAAGTAGTCCAGTTACACCTTTGTGGGCTTATAACTTGGCTTCTGAATATCCTAGAGAGGTCAGGTTTGTTTTAGAGTACTCCAATTAACAGCCCCCATTACCACAAAAAGGAATGGAGTCATTAGCACTTATGGTTTTTAAATGGCACCCAGAATTATGTTGCATGAAGCACAATTTCACATCATTCTGGGTTCATTTGTGTGAAAACAAGGTCCAATCAGGCTGAAACGTTACAAGAAGGTAGAATCTATTGAGTTGTAAGTGATCTGAACGTTTCATGATGATCGCACATTCCTATAGGGGGTCAAACCATGTCCCAAAGGTCACCGGGCCTGGTGTCACTTTAAAGAAGTAGTCCAGTTACACCTTTGTGGGCTTATAACTTGGCTTCTGAATATCCTAGAGAGGTCAGGTTTGTTTTAGAGTACTCCAATAAACAGCCCCCATTACCACAAAAAGGAATGGAGTCATTAGCACTTATGGTTTGTAAATGGCATCCAGAATTATGTTGCACGAAGCACATTGAGTTGTAAGTGATCTGAACGTTTCATGATGATCGCACATTCCTATAGGGGGTCAAACCATGTCCCAAAGGTCACCGGGCCTGGTGTCACTTTAAAGAAGTAGTCCAGTTACACATTTGTGGGCTTATAACTTGGCTTCTGAATGTCCTAGAGAGGTCAGGTTTGGTTTAGAGTACTCCAATTAACAGCCCCCATTACCCCAAAAAGGAATGGAGTCATTAGCACTTATGGTTTTTAAATGGCACCCAGAATTATGTTGCACGAAGCACAATTTCACATCATTCGGGGTTCATTTGTGTGAAAACAAGGTCCAATCAGGCTGAAACGTTACAGGAAGGTAGAATCTATTGAGTTGTAAGTGCTCTGAACATTTCATGATGATAGCACTTTCCTAAGGGGGTCAAACCATGTCCCAGAGGTCACCGGATCTGGTGTCAATTTAAAGTAGTAGTCCAGTTACACATTTGTGGGCTTATATCTTGGCTTCTGCATGTTCTAGAGAGATCAGGTTTGTTTTAGTGTACTCCAATCAACAGCCCCTACAACCACAAAAAGGAATGGAGTCATTAGCACTTATGGTTTGGAAATGGCACCCAGAATTATGTTGCACGAAGCACAATTTCCCATCATTCTGGGTTCATTTGTGTGAAAACAAGGTCCAATCAGGCTGAAACGTTACAAGAAGGTAGAATCTATTGAGTTGTAAGTGATCTGAACGTTTCATTATGATCGCACTTTCCTATAGGGGGTCAAACCATGTCCCAAAGGTCACCGGGCCTGGTGTCACTTTAAAGAAGTAGTCCAGTTACACCTTTGTGGGCTTATAACTTGGCTTCTGAATATCCTAGAGAGGTCAGGTTTGTTTTAGAGTACTCCAATTAACATCCCCCATTACCCCAAAAAGGAATGGAGTCATTAGCACTTATGGTTTTTAAATGGCACCCAGAATTATGTTGCACGAAGCAAAATTTTACATCATTCTGGGTTCATTTTTGTGAAAACAAGGTCCAATCAGGCTGAAACGTTACAGGAAGGTAGAATCTATTGAGTTGTAAGTGATCTGAACGTTTCATGATGATAGCACTTTCCTAAGGGGGTCAAACCATGTCCCAAAGGTCACCGGGCCTGGTGTCAATTTAAAGAAGTAGTCCAGTTACACCTTTGTGGGCTTATAACTTGGCTTCTGAATGCCCTAGAGAGATCAGGTTTGTTTTAGTGTACTCCAATCAACAGCCCCTACAACCACAAAAAGGAATGGAGTCATTAGCACTTATGGTTTTTAAATGGCACCCAGAATTATGTTGCACGAAGCACAATTTCACATCATTCGGGGTTCATTTGCGTGAAAACAAGGTCCAATCAGGCTGAAACGTTACAGGAAGGTAGAATCTATTGAGCTGTAAGTGATCTGAACGTTTCATGATGATAGCACTTTCCTAAGGGGGTCAAACCATGTCCCAAAGGTCACTGGATCTGGTGTCAATTTAAAGAAGTAGTCCAGTTACACATTTGTGGGCTTATAACTTGGCTTCTGAATGTCCTAGAGAGATCAGGTTTTTTTTAATGTACTCCAATCAACAGCCCCTACAACCACAAAAAGGAATGGAGTCATTAGCACTTATGGTTTGGAAATGGCACCCAGAATTATGTTGCACGAAGCACAATTTCACATCATTCTGGGTCCATTTGTGTGAAAACAAGGTCCAATCAGGCTGAAACGTTACAAGAAGGTAGAATCTATTGAGTTGTAAGTGATCTGAACGTTTCATGAAGATCGCACATTCCTATAGGGGGTCAAACCATGTCCCAAAGGTCACCGGTCCTGGTGTCACTTTAAAGAAGTAGTCCAGTTACACCTTTGTTGGCTTGTAACTTGGCTTTTGAATATCCTAGAGAGGTCAGGTTTCTTTTAGAGTACTCCAATTAACAGAACCCATTACCCCAAAAAGGAATGGAGTCATTAGCACTTATGGTTTTTAAATGGCACCCAGAAATATGTTGCACGAAGCACAATTTCACATCATTCTGGGTTCATTTGTGTGAAAACAAGGTCCAATCAGGCTGAAACGTTACAGGAAGGTAGAATCTATTGAGTTGTAAGTGATCTGAGCGTTTCATGATGATCGCACATTCCTATAGGGGGTCAAACCATGTCCCAAAGGTCACCGGGCCTGGTGTCACTTTAAAGAAGTAGTCCAGTTACACATTTGTGGGCTTATAACTTGGCTTCTGAATGTCCTAGAGAGGTCAGGTTTGGTTTAGAGTACTCCAATTAACAGCCCCCATTACCCCAAAAAGGAATGGAGTCATTAGCACTTATGGTTTTTAAATGGCACCCAGAATTATGTTGCACGAAGCACAATTTCACATCATTCGGGGTTCATTTGTGTGAAAACAAGGTCCAATCAGGCTGAAACGTTACAGGAAGGTAGAATCTATTGAGTTGTAAGTCATCTGAACATTTCAAGATGATAGCACTTTCCTAAGGGGGTCAATCCATGTCCCAGAGGTCACCGGATCTGGTGTCAATTTAAAGAAGTAGTCCAGTTACACATTTGTGGGCTTATATCTTGGCTTCTGCATGTCCTAGAGAGATCAGGTTTGTTTTAGTGTACTCCAATCAACAGCCCCTACAACCACAAAAAGGAATGGAGTCATTAGCACTTATGGTTTGGAAATGGCACCCAGAATTATGTTGCACGAAGCACAATTTCCCATCATTCTGGGTTCATTTGTGTGAAAACAAGGTCCAATCAGGCTGAAACGTTACAAGAAGGTAGAATCTATTGAGTTGTAAGTGATCTGAACGTTTCATTATGATCGCACTTTCCTATAGGGGGTCAAACCATGTCACAAAGGTCACCGGGCCTGGTGTCACTTTAAAGAAGTAGTCCAGTTACACCTTTGAGGGCTTATAACTTGGCTTCTGAATATCCTAGAGAGGTCAGGTTTGTTTTAGAGTACTCCAATTAACAGCCCCCATTACCCCAAAAAGGAATGGAGTTATTAGCACTTATGGTTTTTAACTGGCACCCAGAATTATGTTGCATGAAGCACAATTTCACATAATTCTGGGTTCATTTGTGTGAAAACAAGGTCCAATCAGGCTGAAACGTTACAGGAAGGTAGAATCTATTGAGTTGTAAGGGATCTGAACGTTTCATGATGATAGCACTTTCCTAAGGGGGTCAAACCATGTCCCAAAGGTCACCGGGCCTGGTGTCAATTTAAAGAAGTAGTCCAGTTACACCTTTGTCGGCTTATAACTTGGCTTCTGAATGCCTTAGAGAGGTCAGGTTTGTTTTAGTGTACTCCAGTCAACAGCCCCTACAACCACAAAAAGGAATGGAGTCATTAGCACTTATGGTTTTTAAATGGCACCCAGAATTATGTTGCACGAAGCACAATTTCACATCATTCTGGGTTCATTTGTGTGAAAACAAGGTCCAATCAGGCTGAAACGTTACAGGAAGGTAGCATCTATTGAGCTGTAAGTGATCTGAACGTTTCATGATGATAGCACTTTCCTAAGGGGGTCAAACCATGTCCCAAAGGTCACTGGATCTGGTGTCAATTTAAAGAAGTAGTCCAGTTACACATTTGTGGGCTTATAACTTGGCTTCTGAATGTCCTAGAGAGATCAGGTTTGTTTTAATGTACTCCAATCAACAGCCCCTACAACCACAAAAAGGAATGGAGTCATTAGCACTTATGGTTTGGAAATGGCACCCAGAATTATGTTGCACGAAGCACAATTTCACATCATTCTGGGTCCATTTGTGTGAAAACAAGGTCCAATCAGGCTGAAACGTTACAAGAAGGTAGAATCTATTGAGTTGTAAGTGATCTGAACGTTTCATGAAGATCGCACATTCCTATAGGGGGTCAAACCATGTCCCAAAGGTCACCGGTCCTGATGTAACTTTAAAGAAGTAGTCCAGTTACACCTTTGTTGGCTTGTAACTTGGCTTTTGAATATCCTAGAGAGGTAAGGTTTCTTTTAGAGTACTCCAATTAACAGCCCCCATTACCCCAAAAAGGAATGGAGTCATTAGCACTTATGGTTTTTAAATGGCACCCAGAATTATGTTGCACGAAGCACAATTTCACATCATTCTGGGTTCATTTGTGTGAAAACAAGGTCCAATCAGGCTGAAACGTTACAGGAAGGTAGAATCTATTGAGTTGTAAGTGATCTGAACGTGTCATGATGATAGCACTTTCCTAAGGGGGTCAAACCATGTCCCAAAGGTAACCGGATCTGGTGTCAATTTAAAGAAGTAGTCCAGTTACACATTTGTGGGCTTATAACTTGGCTTCTGAATGTCCTAGAGAGGTCCGGTTTGTTTTAGTGTACTCCAATCAACAGCCCCTACAACCACAAAAAGGAATGGAGTCATTACCACTTATGGTTTGTAAATGGCACCCAGAATTATGTTGCACGAAGCACAATTTCACATCATTCTGGGTCCATTTGTGTGAAAACAAGGTCCAATCAGGCTGAAACGTTACAGGAAGGTAGAATCTATTGAGTTGTAAGTGATCTGAACGTTTCATGATGATAGCACTTTCCTAAGGGGGTCAAACCATGTCCCAAAGGTCACCGGGCCTGGTGTCAATTTAAAGAAGTAGTCCAGTTACACCTTTGTGGGCTTATAACTTGGCTTCTGAATGCCCTAGAGAGGTCAGGTTTGTTTTAGTGTACTCCAATCAACAGCCCCTACAACCACAAAAAGGAATGGAGCCATTAGCACTTATGGTTTTTAAATGGCACCCAGAATTATGTTGCACGAAGCACAATTTCACATCATTCTGGGTTCATTTGTGTGAAAACAAGGTCCAATCAGGCTGAAATGTTACAAGAAGGTAGAATCTATTGAGTTGTAAATGATCTGAACGTTTCATGACGATCACACATTCCTATAGGGGGTAAAACCATGTCCCAAAGGTCACCAGGCCTGGTGTCACTTTAAAGAAGTAGTCCAGTTACACATTTGTGGGCTTATAACTTGGCTTCTGAATGTCCTAGAGAGATCAGGTTTGTTTTAATGTACTCCAATCAACAGCCCCTACAACCACAAAAAGGAATGGAGTCATTAGCACTTATGGTTTGGAAATGGCACCCAGAATTATGTTGCACGAAGCACAATTTCACATCATTCTGGGTCCATTTGTGTGAAAACAAGGTCCAATCAGGCTGAAACGTTACAAGAAGGTAGAATCTATTGAGTTGTAAGTGATCTGAACGTTTCATGAAGATCACACATTCCTATAGGGGGTCAAACCATGTCCCAAAGGTCACCGGTCCTGGTGTCACTTTAAAGAAGTAGTCCAGTTACACCTTTGTTGGCTTGTAACTTGGCATTTGAATATCCTAGAGAGGTAAGGTTTCTTTTACAGTACTCCAATTAACAGCCCCCATTACCCCAAAAAGGAATGGAGTTATTAGCACTTATGGTTTTTAAATGGCACCCAGAATTATGTTGCACGAAGCACAATTTCACATCATTCTGGGTTCATTTTTGTGAAAACAAGGTCCAATCAGGCTGAAACGTTACAGGAAGGTAGAATCTATTGAGTTGTAAGTGATCTGAACGTTTCATGATGATAGCACTTTCCTAAGGGGGTCAAACCATGTCCCAAAGGTCACCGGGCCTGGTGTCAATTTAAAGAAGTAGTCCAGTTACACCTTTGTGGGCTTATAACTTGGCTTCTGAATGCCCTAGAGAGGTCAGGTTTGTTTTAGTGTACTCCAATCAACAGCCCCTACAACCACAAAAAGGAATGGAGTCATTAGCACTTATGGTTTTTAAATGGCACCCAGAATTATGTTGCACGAAGCACAATTTCACATCATTCTGGGTTCATTTGTGTGAAAACAAGGTCCAATCAGGCTGAAACGTTACAGGAAGGTAGAATCTATTGAGCTGTTAGTGATCTGAACGTTTCATGATGATAGCACTTTCCTAAGGGGGTCAAACCATGTCCCAAAGGTCACTGGATCTGGTGTCAATTTAAAGAAGTAGTCCAGTTACACATTTGTGGGCTTATAACTTGGCTTCTGAATGTCCTAGAGAGATCAGGTTTGTTTTAATGTACTCCAATCAACAGCCCCCACAACCACAAAAAGGAATGGAGTCATTAGCACTTATGGTTTGGAAATGGCACCCAGAATTATGTTGCACGAAGCACAATTTCACATCATTCTGGGTCCATTTGTGTGAAAACAAGGTCCAATCAGGCTGAAACGTTACAAGAAGGTAGAATATATTGAGTTGTAAGTGATCTGAACGTTTCATGAAAATCGCACATTCCTATAGGGGGTCAAACCATGTCCCAAAGGTCACCGGTCCTGATGTCACTTTAAATAAGTAGTCCAGTTACACCTTTGTTGGCTTGTAACTTGGCTTTTGAATATCCTAGAGAGGTAAGGTTTCTTTTAGAGTACTCCAATTAACAGCCCCCATTACCCCAAAAAGGAATGGAGTCATTAGCACTTATGGTTTTTAAATGGCACCCAGAATTATGTTGCACGAAGCACAATTTCACATCATTCTGGGTTCATTTGTGTGAAAACAAGGTCCAATCAGGCTGAAACGTTACAGGAAGGTAGAATCTATTGAGTTGTAAGTGATCTGAACGTTTCATGATGATAGCACTTTCCTAAGGGGGTCAAACCATGTCCCAAAGGTAACCGGATCTGGTGTCAATTTAAAGAAGTAGTCCAGTTACACATTTGTGGGCTTATAACTTGGCTTCTGAATGTCCTAGAGAGGTCCGGTTTGTTTTAGTGTACTCCAATCAACAGCCCCTACAACCACAAAAAGGAATGGAGTCATTACCACTTATGGTTTGTAAATGGCACCCAGAATTATGTTGCACGAAGCACAATTTCACATCATTCTGGGTCCATTTGTGTGAAAACAAGGTCCAATCAGGCTGAAACGTTACAAGAAAGTAGAATCTATTGAGTTGTAAGTGATCTGAACGTTTCATGATGATCGCACATTCCTATAGGGGGTCAAACCATGTCCCAAAGGTCACCGGGCCTGGTGTCACTTTAAAGAAGTAGTCCAGTTACACATTTGTGGGCTTATAACTTGGCTTCTGAATGTCCTAGAGAGGTCTGGTTTGTTTTAGAGTACTCCAATTAACAGCCCCCATTACCCCAAAAAGGAATGGAGTCATTAGCACTTATGGTTTTTAAATGGCACCCAGAATTATGTTGCACGAAGCACAATTTCACATCATTCGGGGTTCATTTGTGTGAAAACAAGGTCCAATCAGATTGAAACATTACAGGAAGGTAGAATCTATTGAGTTGTAAGTGATCTGAACGTATCATGATGATAGCACTTTCCTAAGGGGGTCAAACCATGTCCCAAAGGTCACCGGGCCTGGTGTCAATTTAAAGAAGTAGTCCAGTTACACCTTTGTGGGCTTATAACTTGGCTTCTGAATGCCCTAGAGAGGTCAGGTTTGTTTTAGTGTACTCCAATCAACAGCCCCTACAACCACAAAAAGGAATGGAGTCACTAGCACTCATGGTTTTTAAATGGCACCCAGAATTATGTTGCACGAAGCACAATTTCACATCATTCTGGGTTCATTTGTGTGAAAACAAGGTCCAATCAGGCTGAAATGTTACAAGAAGGTAGAATCTATTGAGTTGTAAGTGATCTGAACGTTTCATGACGATCACACATTCCTATAGGGGGTAAAACCATGTCCCAAAGGTCACCAGGCCTGGTGTCACTTTAAAGAAGTAGTCCAGTTACACATTTGTGGGCTTATAACTTGGCTTCTGAATGTCCTAGAGAGATCAGGTTTGTTTTAATGTACTCCAATCAACAGCCCCTACAACCACAAAAAGGAATGGAGTCATTAGCACTTATGGTTTGGAAATGGCACCCAGAATTATGTTGCACGAAGCACAATTTCACATCATTCTGGGTCCATTTGTGTGAAAACAAGGTCCAATCAGGCTGAAACGTTACAAGAAGGTAGAATCTATTGAGTTGTAAGTGATCTGAACGTTTCATGAAGATCACACATTCCTATAGGGGGTCAAACCATGTCCCAAAGGTCACCGGTCCTGGTGTCACTTTAAAGAAGTAGTCCAGTTACACCTTTGTTGGCTTGTAACTTGGCTTTTGAATATCCTAGAGAGGTAAGGTTTCTTTTAGAGTACTCCAATTAACAGCCCCCATTACCCCAAAAAGGAATGGAGTCATTAGCACTTATGGTTTTTAAATGGCACCCAGAATTATGTTGCACGAAGCACAATTTCACATCATTCTGGGTTCATTTGTGTGAAAACAAGGTCCAATCAGGCTGAAACGTTACAGGAAGGTAGAATCTATTGAGTTGTAAGTGATCTGAACGTTTCATGATGATCGCACATTCCTATAGGGGGTCAAACCATGTCCCAAAGGTCACCGGGCCTGGTGTCACTTTAAAGAAGTAGTCCAGTTACACATTTGTGGGCTTATAACTTGGCTTCTGAATGTCCTAGAGAGGTCAGGTTTGGTTTAGAGTACTCCAATTAACAGCCCCCATTACCCCAAAAAGGTATGGAGTCATTAGCACTTATGGTTTTTAAATGGCACCCAGAATTATGTTGCACGAAGCACAATTTCACATCATTCTGGGTTCATTTTTGTGAAAACAATGTCCAATCAGGCTGAAACGTTACAGGAAGGTAGAATCTATTGAGTTGTAAGTGATCTGAACGTTTCATGATGATAGCACTTTCCTAAGGGGGTCAAACCATGTCCCAAAGGTCACTGGATCTGGTGTCAATTTAAAGAAGTAGTCCAGTTACACATTTGTGGGCTTATAACTTGGCTTCTGAATGTCCTAGAGAGATCAGGTTTGTTTTAATGTACTCCATTCAACAGCCCCTACAACCACAAAAAGGAATGGAGTCATTAGCACTTATGGTTTGGAAATGGCACCCAGAATTATGTTGCACGAAGCACAATTTCACATCATTCTGGGTCCATTTGTGTGAAAACAAGGTCCAATCAGGCTGAAACGTTACAAGAAGGTATAATCTATTGAGTTGTAAGTGATCTGAACGTTTCATGAAGATCGCACATTCCTATAGGGGGTCAGACCATGTCCCAAAGGTCACCGGTCCTGGTGTCACTTTAAAGAAGTAGTCCAGTTACACCTTTGTTGGCTTGTAACTTGGCTTTTGAATATCCTAGAGAGGTAAGGTTTCTTTTAGAGTACTCCAATTAACAGCCCCCATTACCCCAAAAAGGAATGGAGTCATTAGCACTTATGGTTTTTAAATGGCACCCAGAATTATGTTGCACGAAGCACAATTTCACATCATTCTGGGTTCATTTGTGTGAAAACAAGGTCCAATCAGGCTGAAACGTTACAGGAAGGTAGAATCTATTGAGTTGTAAGTGATCTGAATGTTTCATGATGATCGCACATTCCTATAGGGGGTCAAACCATGACCCAAAGGTCACCGGGCCTGGTGTCACTTTAAAGAAGTAGTCCAGTTACACATTTGTGGGCTTATAACTTGGCTTCTGAATGTCCTAGAGAGGTCAGGTTTGTTTTAGAGTACTCCAATTAACAGACCCCATTACCCCAAAAAGGAATGGAGTCACTAGCACTTATGGTTTTTAAATGGCACCCAGAATTATGTTGCACGAAGCACAATTTCACATCATTCGGGGTTCATTTGACTGAAAACAAGGTCCAATCAGGCTGAAACGTTACAGGAAGGTAGAATGTATTGAGTTGTAAGTGATCTGAACATTTCATGATGATAGCACTTTCCTAAGGGGGTCAAACCATGTCCCAGAGGTCACCGGATCTGGTGTCAATTTAAAGAAGTAGTCCAGTTACACATTTGTGGGCTTATAACTTGGCTTCTGAATGTCCTAGAGAGGTCCGGTTTGTTTTAGTGTACTCCAATCAACAGCCCCTACAACCACAAAAAGGAAAGGAGTCATTACCACTTATGGTTTGTAAATGGCACCCAGAATTATGTTGCACGAAGCACAATTTCACATCATTCTGGGTTCATTTGTGTGAAAACAAGGTCCAATCAGGCTGAAACGTTACAGGAAGGTAGAATCTATTGAGTTGTAAGTGATCTGAATGTTTCATGATGATAGCACATTCCTATAGGGGGTCAAACCATGTCCCAAAGGTCACCGGGCCTGGTGTCACTTTAAAGAAGTAGTCCAGTTACACATTTGTGGGCTTATAACTTGGCTTCTGAATGTCCTAGAGAGGTCAGGTTTGTTTTAGAGTACTCCAATTAACTGCCCCCATTACCCCAAAAAGGAATGGAGTCATTAGCACTTATGGTTTTTAAATGGCACCCAGAATTATGTTAAACGAAGCACAATTTCACATCATTCTGGGTCCATTTGTGTGAAAACAAGGTCCAATCAGGCTGACACGTTACAAGAAGGTAGAATCTATTGAGTTGTAAGTGATCTGAACGTTTCATGATGATCGCACTTTCCTATAAGGGGTCAAACCATGTCCCAAAGGTCACCGGGCCTGGTGTCACTTTAAAGAAAGAGTCCAGTTACACCTTTGTGGGCTTATAACTTGGCTTCTGAATGTCCTAGAGAGGTCAGGTTTGTTTTAGTGTACTCCAATCAACAGCCCCTACAACCACAAAAAGGAAAGGAGTCATTAGCACTTATGGTTTGTAAACGGCACCCAGAATTATGTTGCACAAAGCACAATTTCACATCATTCTGGGTCCATTTGTGTGAAAACAAGGTCCAATCAGGCTGAAACGTTATAAGAAAGTAGAATCTATTGAGTTGTAAGTGATCTGAATGTTTCATGATGATCGCACATTCCTATAGGGGGTCAAACCATGTCCCAAAGGTCACCGGGCCTGGTGTCACTTTAAAGAAGTAGTCCAGTTACACATTTGTGGGCTTATAACTTGGCTTCTGAATGTCCTAGAGAGGTCAGGTTTGTTTTAGAGTACTCCAATTAACAGCCCCCATTACCCCAAAAAGGAATGGAGTCATTAGCACTTATGGTTTTTAAATGGCACCCAGAATTATGTTGCACGAAGCACAATTTCACATCATTCGGGGTTCATTTGTGTGAAAACAAGGTCCAATCAGGCTGAAACGTTACAGGAAGGTAGAATCTATTGAGTTGTAAGTGATCTGAACATTTCATGATGATAGCACTTTCCTAAGGGGGTCAAACCATGTCCCAGAGGTCACCGGATCTGGTGTCAATTTAAAGAAGTAGTCCAGTTACACATTTGTGGGCTTATAACTTGGCTTCTGCATGTCCTAGAGAGATCAGGTTTGTTTTAGTGTACTCCAATCAACAGCCCCTACAACCACAAAAAGGAATGGAGTCATTAGCACTTATGGTTTGGAAATGGCACCCAGAATTATGTTGCACGAAGCACAATTTCCCATCATTCTGGGTTCATTTGTGTGAAAACAAGGTCCAATCAGGCTGAAACGTTACAAGAAGGTAGAATCTATTGAGTTGTGAGTGATCTGAACGTTTCATGATGATAGCACTTTCCTAAGGGGGTCAAACCATGTCCCAAAGGTCACCGGATCTGGTGTCAATTTAAAGAAGTGGTCCAGTTACACATTTGTGGGCTTATAACTTGGCGTCTGAATGTCCTAGAGAGATCAGGTTTGTTTTAGTGTACTCCAATCAACAGCCCCTACAACCACAAAAAGGAATGGAGTCATTAGCACTTATGGTTTGGAAATGGCACCCAGAATTATGTTGCACGAAGCACAATTTCACATCATTCTGGGTCCATTTGTGTGAAAACAAGGTCCAATCAGGATGAAACGTTACAAGAAGGTAGAATCTATTGAGTTGTAAGTGATCTGAACGTTTCATGATGATCGCACATTCCTATAGGGGGTCAAACCATGTCCCAAAGGTCACCGGGCCTGGTGTCACTTTAAAGAAGTAGTCCAGTTACACATTTGTGGGCTTATAACTTGGCTTCTGAATGTCCTAGAGAGGTCAGGTTTGTTTTAGAGTACTCCAATTAACAGCCCCCATTACCCCAAAAAGGAATGGAGTCATTAGCACTTATGGTTTTTAAATGGCACCCAGAATTATGTTGCACGAAGCACAATTTCACATCATTCGGGGTTCATTTGTGTGAAAACAAGGTCCAATCAGGCTGAAACGTTACAGGAAGGTAGAATCTATTGAGTTGTAAGTGATCTGAACGTTTCATGATGATAGCACTTTCCTAAGGGGGTCAAACCTTGTCTCAAAGGTCACCGGGCCTGGTGTCAATTTAAAGAAGTAGTCCAGTTACACCTTTGTGGGCTTATAACTTGTCTTCTGAATGCCCTAGAGAGGTCAGGTTTGTTTTAGTGTACTCCAATCAACAGCCCCTACAACCACAAAAAGGAATGGAGTCATTAGCACTTATGGTTTTTAAATGGCACCCAGAATTATGTTGCACGAAGCACAATTTCACATCATTCTGGGTTCATTTGTGTGAAAACAAGGTCCAATCAGGCTGAAATGTTACAAGAAGGTAGAATCTATTGAGTTGTAAATGATCTGAACTTTTCATGACGATCACACATTCCTATGGGGGTAAAACCATGTCCCAAAGGTCACCAGGCCTGGTGTCACTTTAAAGAAGTAGTCCAGTTATACATTTGTGGGCTTATAACTTGGCTTCTGAATGTCCTAGAGAGATCAGGTTTGTTTTAATGTACTCCAATCAACAGCCCCTACAACTACAAAAAGGAATGGAGTCATTAGCACTTATGGTTTGGAAATGGCACCCAGAATTATGTTGCACGAAGCACAATTTCACATCATTCTGGGTCCATTTGTGTGAAAACAAGGTCCAATCAGGCTGAAACGTTACAAGAAGGTAGAATCTATTGAGTTGTAAGTGATCTGAATGTTTCATGATGATCGCACATTCCTATAGGGGGTCAAACCATGACCCAAAGGTCACCGGGCCTGGTGTCACTTTAAAGAAGTAGTCCAGTTACACATTTGTGGGCTTATAACTTGGCTTCTGAATGTCCTAGAGAGGTCAGGTTTGTTTTAGAGTACTTCAATTAACAGCCCCCATTACCCCAAAAAGGAATGGAGTCATTAGCACTTATGGTTTTTAAATGGCACCCAGAATTATGTTGCACGAAGCACAATTTCACATCATTCGGGGTTCATTTGACTGAAAACAAGGTCCAATCAGGCTGAAACGTTACAGGAAGGTAGAATCTATTAAGTTGTAAGTGATCTGAACATTTCATGATGATAGCACTTTCCTAAGGGGGTCAAACCATGTCCCAGAGGTCACCGGATCTGGTGTCAATTTAAAGAAGTAGTCCAGTTACACATTTGTGGGCTTATAACTTGGCTTCTGAATGTCCTAGAGAGGTCCGGTTTGTTTTAGTGTACTCCAATCAACAGCCCCTACAACCACAAAAAGGAAAGGAGTCATTACCACTTATGGTTTGTAAATGGCACCCAGAATTATGTTGCACGAAGCACAATTTCACATCATTCTGGGTCCATTTGTGTGAAAACAAGGTCCAATCAGGCTGAAACGTTACAAGAAAGTAGAATCTATTGAGTTGTAAGTGATCTGAACGTTTCATGTTGATCGCACATGCCTATAGGGGGTCAAACCATGTCCCAAAGGTCACCGGGCCTGGTGTCACTTTAAAGAAGTAGTCCAGTTACACATTTGTGGGCTTATAACTTGGCTTCTGAATGTCCTAGAGAGGTCTGGTTTGTTTTAGAGTACTCCAATTAACAGCCCCCATTACCCCAAAAAGGAATGGAGTCATTAGCACTTATGGTTTTTAAATGGCATCCAGAATTATGTTGCACGAAGCACAATTTCACATCATTCGGGGTTCATTTGTGTGAAAACAAGGTCCAGTCAGGCTGAAACGTTACAGGAAGGTAGAATCTATTGAGTTGTAAGTGATCTGAACGTTTCATGATGATAGCACTTTCCTAAGGGGGTCAAACCATGTCCCAAAGGTCACCGGGCCTGGTGTCAATTTAAAGAAGTAGTCCAGTTACACCTTTGTGGGCTTATAACTGGGCTTCTGAATGCCCTAGAGAGGTCAGGTTTGTTTTAGTGTACTCCAATCAACAGCCCCTACAACCACAAAAAGGAATGGAGTCATTAGCACTTATGGTTTTTAAATGGCACCCAGAATTATGTTGCACGAAGCACAATTTCACATCATTCTGGGTTCATTTGTGTGAAAACAAGGTCCAATCAGGCTGAAATGTTACAAGAAGGTAGAATCTATTGAGTTGTAAGTGATCTGAACGTTTCATGACGATCACACATTCCTATAGGGGGTAAAACCATATCCCAAAGGTCACCAGGCCTGGTGTCACTTTAAAGAAGTAGTCCAGTTACACATTTGTGGGCTTATAACTTGGCTTCTGAATGTCCTAGAGAGATCAGGTTTGTTTTAATGTACTCCAATCAACAGCCCCTACAACCACAAAAAGGAATGGAGTCATTAGCACTTATGGTTTGGAAATGGCACCCAGAATTATGTTGCACGAAGCACAATTTCACATCATTCTGGGTCCATTTGTGTGAAAACAAGGTCCAATCAGGCTGAAACGTTACAAGAAGGTAGAATCTATTGAGTTGTTAGTGATCTGAACGTTTACTGAAGATCACACATTCCTATAGGGGGTCAAACCATGTCCCAAAGGTCACCGATCCTGGTGTCACTTTAAAGAAGTAGTCCAGTTACACCTTTGTTGGCTTGTAACTTGGCTTTTGAATATCCTAGAGAGGTAAGGTTTCTTTTAGAGTACTCCAATTAACAGCCCCCATTACCCCAAAAAGGAATGGAGTCATTAGCACTTATGGTTTTTAAATGGCACCCAGAATTATGTTGCACGAAGCACAATTTCACATCATTCTGGGTTCATTTGTGTGAAAACAAGGTCCAATCAGGCTGAAACGTTACAGGAAGGTAGAATCTATTGAGTTGTAAGTGATCTGAATGTTTCATGATGATAGCACATTCCTATAGGGGGTCAAACCATGTCCCAAAGGTCACCGGGCCTGGTGTCACTTTAAAGAAGTAGTCCAGTTACACATTTGTGGGCTTATAACTTGGCTTCTGAATGTCCTAGAGAGGTCAGGTTTGTTTTAGAGTACTCCAATTAACAGCCCCCATTACCCCAAAAAGGAATGGAGTCATTAGCACTTATGGTTTTTAAATGGCACCCAGAATTATGTTGCACGAAGCACAATTTCACATCATTCGGGGTTCATTTGTGTGAAAACAAGGTCCAATCAGGCTGAAACGTTACAGCAAGGTAGAATCTATTGAGTTGTAAGGGATCTGAACATTTCATGATAAAAGCACTTTCCTAAGGGGGTCAAACCATGTCCCAGAGGTCACCGGATCTGGTGTCAATTTAAAGTAGTCCAGTTACACATTTGTGGGCTTATAGCTTGGCTTCTGAATGTCCTAGAGAGATCAGGTTTGTTTTAGTGTACTCCAATCAACAGCCCCTACAACCACAAAAAGGAATGGAGTCATTAGCACTTATGGTTTGGAAATGGCACCCAGAATTATGTTGCACGAAGCACAATTTCACATCATTCTGGGTTCATTTGTGTGAAAACAAGGTCCAATCAGGCTGAAACCTTAAAAGAAGGTAGAATCTATTGAGTTGTAAGTGATCTGAACGTTTCATGATGATAGCACTTTCCTAAGGGGGTCAAACCATGTCCCAAAGGTCACCGGATCTGGTGTCAATTTAAAGAAGTGGTCCAGTTACACATTTGTGGGCTTATAACTTGGCTTCTGAATGTCCTAGAGAGGTCAGGTTTGTTTTAGTGTACTCCAATCAACAGCCCCTACAACCACAAAAAGGAATGGAGTCATTAGCACTTATGGTTTGTAAATGGCACCCAGAATTATGTTGCACAAAGCACAATTTCACATCATTCTGGGTCCATTTGTGTGAAAACAAGGTCCAATCAGGCTGAAACGTTATAAGAAAGTAGAATCTATTGAGTTGTAAGTGATCTGAATGTTTCATGATGATCGCACATTCCTATAGGGGGTCAAACCATGTCCCAAAGGTCACCGGGCCTGGTGTCACTTTAAAGAAGTAGTCCAGTTACACATTTGTGGGCTTATAACTTGGCTTCTGAATGTCCTAGAGAGGTCAGGTTTGTTTTAGAGTACTCCAATTAACAGCCCCCATTACCCCAAAAAGGAATGGAGTCATTAGCACTTATGGTTTTTAAATGGCACCCAGAATTATGTTGCACGAAGCACAATTTCACATCATTCGGGGTTCATTTGTGTGAAAACAAGGTCCAATCAGGCTGAAACGTTACAGGAAGGTAGAATCTATTGAGTTGTAAGTGATCTGAACATTTCATGATGATAGCACTTTCCTTAGGGGGTCAAACCATGTCCCAGAGGTCACCGGATCTGGTGTCAATTTAAAGAAGTAGTCCAGTTACACATTTGTGGGCTTATAACTTGGCTTCTGCATGTCCTAGAGAGATCAGGTTTGTTTTAATGTACTCCAATCAACAGCCCCTACAACCACAAAAAGGAATGGAGTCATTAGCACTTATGGTTTTTAAATGGCACCCAAAATTATGTTGCACGAATCACAATTTCACATCATTCTGGGTTCATTTGTGTGAAAACAAGGTCCAATCAGGCTGAAACGTTACAAGAAGGTAGAATCTATTGAGTTGTGAGTGATCTGAACGTTTCATGATGATAGCACTTTCCTAAGGGGGTCAAACCATGTCCCAAAGGTCACCGGATCTGGTGTCAATTTAAAGAAGTGGTCCAGTTACACATTTGTGGGCTTATAACTTGGCGTCTGAATGTCCTAGAGAGATCAGGTTTGTTTTAGTGTACTCCAATCAACAGCCCCTACAACCACAAAAAGGAATGGAGTCATTAGCACTTATGGTTTGGAAATGGCACCCAGAATTATGTTGCACGAAGCACAATTTCACATCATTCTGGGTCCATTTGTGTGAAAACAAGGTCCAATCAGGATGAAACGTTACAAGAAGGTAGAATCTATTGAGTTGTAAGTGATCTGAACGTTTCATGATGATCGCACATTCCTATAGGGGGTCAAACCATGTCCCAAAGGTCACCGGGCCTGGTGTCACTTTAAAGAAGTAGTCCAGTTACACATTTGTGGGCTTATAACTTGGCTTCTGAATGTCCTAGAGAGGTCAGGTTTGTTTTAGAGTACTCCAATTAACAGCCCCCATTACCCCAAAAAGGAATGGAGTCATTAGCACTTATGGTTTTTAAATGGCACCCAGAATTATGTTGCACGAAGCACAATTTCACATCATTCGGGGTTCATTTGTGTGAAAACAAGGTCCAATCAGGCTGAAACGTTACAGGAAGGTAGAATCTATTGAGTTGTAAGTGATCTGAACGTTTCATGATGATAGCACTTTCCTAAGGGGGTCAAACCTTGTCCCAAAGGTCACCGGGCCTGGTGTCAATTTAAAGAAGTAGTCCAGTTACACCTTTGTGGGCTTATAACTTGGCTTCTGAATGCCCTAGAGAGGTCAGGTTTGTTTTAGTGTACTCCAATCAACAGCCCCTACAACCACAAAAAGGAATGGAGTCATTAGCACTTATGGTTTTTAAATGGCACCCAGAATTATGTTGCACGAAGCACAATTTCACATCATTCTGGGTTCATTTGTGTGAAAACAAGGTCCAATCAGGCTGAAATGTTACAAGAAGGTAGAATCTATTGAGTTGTAAATGATCTGAACTTTTCATGACGATCACACATTCCTATGGGGGTAAAACCATGTCCCAAAGGTCACCAGGCCTGGTGTCACTTTAAAGAAGTAGTCCAGTTATACATTTGTGGGCTTATAACTTGGCTTCTGAATGTCCTAGACAGATCAGGTTTGTTTTAATGTACTCCAATCAACAGCCCCTACAACTACAAAAAGGAATGGAGTCATTAGCACTTATGGTTTGGAAATGGCACCCAGAATTATGTTGCACGAAGCACAATTTCACATCATTCTGGGTCCATTTGTGTGAAAACAAGGTCCAATCAGGCTGAAACGTTACAAGAAGGTAGAATCTATTGAGTTGTAAGTGATCTGAATGTTTCATGATGATCGCACATTCCTATAGGGGGTCAAACCATGACCCAAAGGTCACCGGGCCTGGTGTCACTTTAAAGAAGTAGTCCAGTTACACATTTGTGGGCTTATAACTTGGCTTCTGAATGTCCTAGAGAGGTCAGGTTTGTTTTAGAGTACTTCAATTAACAGCCCCCATTACCCCAAAAAGGAATGGAGTCATTAGCACTTATGGTTTTTAAATGGCACCCAGAATTATGTTGCACGAAGCACAATTTCACATCATTCGGGGTTCATTTGTGTGAAAACAAGGTCCAATCAGGCTGAAACGTTACAGGAAGGTAGAATCTATTGAGTTGTAAGTGATCTGAACGTTTCATGATGATAGCACTTTCCTAAGGGGGTCAAACCTTGTCCCAAAGGTCACCGGGCCTGGTGTCAATTTAAAGAAGTAGTCCAGTTACACCTTTGTGGGCTTATAACTTGGCTTCTGAATGCCCTAGAGAGGTCAGGTTTGTTTTAGTGTACTCCAATCAACAGCCCCTACAACCACAAAAAGGAATGGAGTCATTAGCACTTATGGTTTTTAAATGGCACCCAGAATTATGTTGCACGAAGCACAATTTCACATCATTCTGGGTTCATTTGTGTGAAAACAAGGTCCAATCAGGCTGAAATGTTACAAGAAGGTAGAATCTATTGAGTTGTAAATGATCTGAACTTTTCATGACGATCACACATTCCTATGGGGGTAAAACCATGTCCCAAAGGTCACCAGGCCTGGTGTCACTTTAAAGAAGTAGTCCAGTTATACATTTGTGGGCTTATAACTTGGCTTCTGAATGTCCTAGAGAGATCAGGTTTGTTTTAATGTACTCCAATCAACAGCCCCTACAACTACAAAAAGGAATGGAGTCATTAGCACTTATGGTTTGGAAATGGCACCCAGAATTATGTTGCACGAAGCACAATTTCACATCATTCTGGGTCCATTTGTGTGAAAACAAGGTCCAATCAGGCTGAAACGTTACAAGAAGGTAGAATCTATTGAGTTGTAAGTGATCTGAATGTTTCATGATGATCGCACATTCCTATAGGGGGTCAAACCATGACCCAAAGGTCACCGGGCCTGGTGTCACTTTAAAGAAGTAGTCCAGTTACACATTTGTGGGCTTATAACTTGGCTTCTGAATGTCCTAGAGAGGTCAGGTTTGTTTTAGAGTACTTCAATTAACAGCCCCCATTACCCCAAAAAGGAATGGAGTCATTAGCACTTATGGTTTTTAAATGGCACCCAGAATTATGTTGCACGAAGCACAATTTCACATCATTCGGGGTTCATTTGACTGAAAACAAGGTCCAATCAGGCTGAAACGTTACAGGAAGGTAGAATCTATTGAGTTGTAAGTGATCTGAACATTTCATGATGATAGCACTTTCCTAAGGGGGTCAAACCATGTCCCAGAGGTCACCGGATCTGGTGTCAATTTAAAGAAGTAGTCCAGTTACACATTTGTGGGCTTATAACTTGGCTTCTGAATGTCCTAGAGAGGTCCGGTTTGTTTTAGTGTACTCCAATCAACAGCCCCTACAACCACAAAAAGGAAAGGAGTCATTACCACTTATGGTTTGTAAATGGCACCCAGAATTATGTTGCACGAAGCACAATTTCACATCATTCTGGGTCCATTTGTGTGAAAACAAGGTCCAATCAGGCTGAAACGTTACAAGAAAGTAGAATCTATTGAGTTGTAAGTGATCTGAACGTTTCATGTTGATCGCACATGCCTATAGGGGGTCAAACCATGTCCCAAAGGTCACCGGGCCTGGTGTCACTTTAAAGAAGTAGTCCAGTTACACATTTGTGGGCTTATAACTTGGCTTCTGAATGTCCTAGAGAGGTCTGGTTTGTTTTAGAGTACTCCAATTAACAGCCCCCATTACCCCAAAAAGGAATGGAGTCATTAGCACTTATGGTTTTTAAATGGCATCCAGAATTATGTTGCACGAAGCACAATTTCACATCATTCGGGGTTCATTTGTGTGAAAACAAGGTCCAGTCAGGCTGAAACGTTACAGGAAGGTAGAATCTATTGAGTTGTAAGTGATCTGAACGTTTCATGATGATAGCACTTTCCTAAGGGGGTCAAACCATGTCCCAAAGGTCACCGGGCCTGGTGTCAATTTAAAGAAGTAGTCCAGTTACACCTTTGTGGGCTTATAACTGGGCTTCTGAATGCCCTAGAGAGGTCAGGTTTGTTTTAGTGTACTCCAATCAACAGCCCCTACAACCACAAAAAGGAATGGAGTCATTAGCACTTATGGTTTTTAAATGGCACCCAGAATTATGTTGCACGAAGCACAATTTCACATCATTCTGGGTTCATTTGTGTGAAAACAAGGTCCAATCAGGCTGAAATGTTACAAGAAGGTAGAATCTATTGAGTTGTAAGTGATCTGAACGTTTCATGACGATCACACATTCCTATAGGGGGTAAAACCATATCCCAAAGGTCACCAGGCCTGGTGTCACTTTAAAGAAGTAGTCCAGTTACACATTTGTGGGCTTATAACTTGGCTTCTGAATGTCCTAGAGAGATCAGGTTTGTTTTAATGTACTCCAATCAACAGCCCCTACAACCACAAAAAGGAATGGAGTCATTAGCACTTATGGTTTGGAAATGGCACCCAGAATTATGTTGCACGAAGCACAATTTCACATCATTCTGGGTCCATTTGTGTGAAAACAAGGTCCAATCAGGCTGAAACGTTACAAGAAGGTAGAATCTATTGAGTTGTAAGTGATCTGAACGTTTACTGAAGATCACACATTCCTATAGGGGGTCAAACCATGTCCCAAAGGTCACCGATCCTGGTGTCACTTTAAAGAAGTAGTCCAGTTACACCTTTGTTGGCTTGTAACTTGGCTTTTGAATATCCTAGAGAGGTAAGGTTTCTTTTAGAGTACTCCAATTAACAGCCCCCATTACCCCAAAAAGGAATGGAGTCATTAGCACTTATGGTTTTTAAATGGCACCCAGAATTATGTTGCACGAAGCACAATTTCACATCATTCTGGGTTCATTTGTGTGAAAACAAGGTCCAATCAGGCTGAAACGTTACAGGAAGGTAGAATCTATTGAGTTGTAAGTGATCTGAATGTTTCATGATGATAGCACATTCCTATAGGGGGTCAAACCATGTCCCAAAGGTCACCGGGCCTGGTGTCACTTTAAAGAAGTAGTCCAGTTACACATTTGTGGGCTTATAACTTGGCTTCTGAATGTCCTAGAGAGGTCAGGTTTGTTTTAGAGTACTCCAATTAACAGCCCCCATTACCCCAAAAAGGAATGGAGTCATTAGCACTTATGGTTTTTAAATGGCACCCAGAATTATGTTGCACGAAGCACAATTTCACATCATTCGGGGTTCATTTGTGTGAAAACAAGGTCCAATCAGGCTGAAACGTTACAGCAAGGTAGAATCTATTGAGTTGTAAGGGATCTGAACATTTCATGATAAAAGCACTTTCCTAAGGGGGTCAAACCATGTCCCAGAGGTCACCGGATCTGGTGTCAATTTAAAGTAGTCCAGTTACACATTTGTGGGCTTATAGCTTGGCTTCTGAATGTCCTAGAGAGATCAGGTTTGTTTTAGTGTACTCCAATCAACAGCCCCTACAACCACAAAAAGGAATGGAGTCATTAGCACTTATGGTTTGGAAATGGCACCCAGAATTATGTTGCACGAAGCACAATTTCACATCATTCTGGGTTCATTTGTGTGAAAACAAGGTCCAATCAGGCTGAAACCTTAAAAGAAGGTAGAATCTATTGAGTTGTAAGTGATCTGAACGTTTCATGATGATAGCACTTTCCTAAGGGGGTCAAACCATGTCCCAAAGGTCACCGGGCCTGGTGTCACTTTAAAGAAGTAGTCCAGTTACACATTTGTGGGCTTATAACTTGGCTTCTGAATGTCCTAGAGAGGTCAGGTTTGTTTTAGAGTACTCCAATTAACAGCCCCCATTACCCCAAAAAGGAATGGAGTCATTAGCACTTATGGTTTTTAAATGGCACCCAGAATTATGTTGCACGAAGCACAATTTCACATCATTCGGGGTTCATTTGTGTGAAAACAAGGTCCAATCAGGCTGAAACGTTACAGCAAGGTAGAATCTATTGAGTTGTAAGGGATCTGAACATTTCATGATAAAAGCACTTTCCTAAGGGGGTCAAACCATGTCCCAGAGGTCACCGGATCTGGTGTCAATTTAAAGTAGTCCAGTTACACATTTGTGGGCTTATAGCTTGGCTTCTGAATGTCCTAGAGAGATCAGGTTTGTTTTAGTGTACTCCAATCAACAGCCCCTACAACCACAAAAAGGAATGGAGTCATTAGCACTTATGGTTTGGAAATGGCACCCAGAATTATGTTGCACGAAGCACAATTTCACATCATTCTGGGTTCATTTGTGTGAAAACAAGGTCCAATCAGGCTGAAACCTTAAAAGAAGGTAGAATCTATTGAGTTGTAAGTGATCTGAACGTTTCATGATGATAGCACTTTCCTAAGGGGGTCAAACCATGTCCCAAAGGTCACCGGATCTGGTGTCAATTTAAAGAAGTGGTCCAGTTACACATTTGTGGGCTTATAACTTGGCTTCTGAATGTCCTAGAGAGGTCAGGTTTGTTTTAGTGTACTCCAATCAACAGCCCCTACAACCACAAAAAGGAATGGAGTCATTAGCACTTATGGTTTGTAAATGGCACCCAGAATTATGTTGCACAAAGCACAATTTCACATCATTCTGGGTCCATTTGTGTGAAAACAAGGTCCAATCAGGCTGAAACGTTATAAGAAAGTAGAATCTATTGAGTTGTAAGTGATCTGAATGTTTCATGATGATCGCACATTCCTATAGGGGGTCAAACCATGTCCCAAAGGTCACCGGGCCTGGTGTCACTTTAAAGAAGTAGTCCAGTTACACATTTGTGGGCTTATAACTTGGCTTCTGAATGTCCTAGAGAGGTCAGGTTTGTTTTAGAGTACTCCAATTAACAGCCCCCATTACCCCAAAAAGGAATGGAGTCATTAGCACTTATGGTTTTTAAATGGCACCCAGAATTATGTTGCACGAAGCACAATTTCACATCATTCGGGGTTCATTTGTGTGAAAACAAGGTCCAATCAGGCTGAAACGTTACAGGAAGGTAGAATCTATTGAGTTGTAAGTGATCTGAACATTTCATGATGATAGCACTTTCCTTAGGGGGTCAAACCATGTCCCAGAGGTCACCGGATCTGGTGTCAATTTAAAGAAGTAGTCCAGTTACACATTTGTGGGCTTATAACTTGGCTTCTGCATGTCCTAGAGAGATCAGGTTTGTTTTAATGTACTCCAATCAACAGCCCCTACAACCACAAAAAGGAATGGAGTCATTAGCACTTATGGTTTTTAAATGGCACCCAAAATTATGTTGCACGAATCACAATTTCACATCATTCTGGGTTCATTTGTGTGAAAACAAGGTCCAATCAGGTTGAAACGTTACAGGAAGGTAGATTCTATTGAGCTGTAAGTGATCTGAACGTTTCATGATGATAGCACTTTCCTAAGGGGGTCAAACCATGTCCCAAAGGTCACTGGATCTGGTGTCAATTTAAAGAAGTAGTCCAGTTACACATTTGTGGGCTTATAACTTGGCTTCTGAATGTCCTAGAGAGATCAGGTTTGTTTTAATGTATTCCAATCAACAGCCCCTACAACCACAAAAAGGAATGGAGTCATTAGCACTTATGGTTTGGAAATTGCACCCAGAATTATGTTGCACGAAGCACAATTTCACATCATTCTTTATCCATTTGTGTGAAAACAAGGTCCAATCAGGCTGAAACGTTACAAGAAGGTAGAATCTATTGAGTTGTAAGTGATCTGAACGTTTCATGAAGATCGCACATTCCTATAGGGGGTCAAACCATGTCCCAAAGGTCACCGGTCCTGGTGTCACTTTAAAGAAGTAGTCCAGTTACAACTTTGTTGGCTTGTAACTTGGCTTTTGAATATCCTAGAGAGGTCAGGTTTCTTTTAGAGTACTCCAATTAACAGCCCCCATTACCCCAAAAGGAATGGAGTCATTAGCACTTATGGTTTTTAAATGGCATCCAGAATTATTTTGCACGAAGCACAATTTCACATCATTCTGGGTTCATTTGTGTGAAAACAAGGTCCAATCAGGCTGAAACGTTACAGGAAGGTAGAATCTATTGAGTTGTAAGTGATCTGAACGTTTCATGATGATCGCACTTTCCTATAGGGGGTCAAACCATGTCCCAAAGGTCACCGGGCCTGGTGTCAATTTAAAGAAGTAGTCCAGTTACACATTTGTGGGCTTATAACTTGGCTTCTGAATGTCCTAGAGAGGTCAGGTTTGTTTTAGAGTACTCCAATTAACAGCCCCCATTACCCCAAAAAGGAATGGAGTCATTAGCACTTATGGTTTTTAAATGGCACCCAGAATTATGTTGCACGAAGCACAATTTCACATCATTCTGGGTCCATTTGTGTGAAAACAAGGTCCAATCAGGCTGACACGTTACAAGAAGGTAGAATCTATTGAGTTGTAAGTGATCTGAACGTTTCATGATGATCAAACTTTCCTATAAGGGGTCAAACCATGTCCCAAAGGTCACCGGGCCTGGTGTCACTTTAAAGAAAGAGTCCAGTTACACCTTTGTGGGCTTATAACTTGGCTTCTGAATGTCCTAGAGAGATCAGGTTTGTTTTAGTGTACTCCAATCAACACTCCCTACAACCACAAAAAGAAATGGAGTCATTAGCACTTATGGTTTTTAAATGGCACCCAGAATTATGTTGCACGAAGCACAATTTCACATCATTCTGGGTCCATTTGTGTGAAAACAAGGTCCAATCAGGATGAAACGTTACAAGAAGGTAGAATCTATTGAGTTGTAAGTGATCTGAACGTTTCATGATGATCGCACATTCCTATAGGGGGTCAAACCATGTCCCAAAGGTCACCGGGCCTGGTGTCACTTTAAAGAAGTAGTCCAGTTACACATTTGTGGGCTTATAACTTGGCTTCTGAATGTCCTAGAGAGGTCAGGTTTGTTTTAGAGTACTCCAATTAACAGCCCCCATTACCCCAAAAAGGAATGGAGTCATTAGCACTTATGGTTTTTAAATGGCACCCAGAATTATGTTGCACGAAGCACAATTTCACATCATTCGGGGTTCATTTGTGTGAAAACAAGGTCCAATCAGGCTGAAACGTTACAGGAAGGTAGAATCTATTGAGTTGTAAGTGATCTGAACGTTTCATGATGATAGCACTTTCCTAAGGGGGTCAAACCATGTCCCAGAGGTCACCGGATCTGGTGTCAATTTAAAGAAGTAGTCCAGTTACACATTTGTGGGCTTATAACTTGGCTTCTGAATGTCCTAGAGAGATCAGGTTTGTTTTAGTGTACTCCAATCAACAGCCCCTACAACCACAAAAATGAATGGAGTCATTAGCACTTATGGTTTTTAAATGGCACCCGAAATTATGTTGCACGAATCACAATTTCACATCATTCTGGGTTCATTTGTGTGAAAACAAGGTCCAATCAGGTTGAAACGTTACAGGAAGGTAGATTCTATTGAGCTGTAAGTGATCTGAACGTTTCATGATGATAGCACTTTCCTAAGGGGGTCAAACCATGTCCCAAAGGTCACTGGATCTGGTGTCAATTTAAAGAAGTAGTCCAGTTACACATTTGTGGGCTTATAACTTGGCTTCTGAATGTCCTAGAGAGATCAGGTTTGTTTTAATGTACTCCAATCAACAGCCCCTACAACCACAAAAAGGAATGGAGTCATTAGCACTTATGGTTTTTAAATGGCACCCAGAATTATGTTGCACGAAGCACAATTTCACATCATTCTTTATCCATTTGTGTGAAAACAAGGTCCAATCAGGCTTAAACGTTACAAGAAGGTAGAATCTATTGAGTTGTAAGTGATCTGAACGTTTCATGAAGATCGCACATTCCTATAGGGGGTCAAACCATGTCCCAAAGGTCACCGGTCCTGGTGTCACTTTAAAGAAGTAGTCCAGTTACACCTTTGTTGGCTTGTAACTTGGCTTTTGAATATCCTAGAGAGGTCAGGTTTCTTTTAGAGTACTCCAATTAACAGCCCCCATTACCCCAAAAGGAATGGAGTCATTAGCACTTATGGTTTTTAAATGGCATCCAGAATTATTTTGCACGAAGCACAATTTCACATCATTCTGGGTTCATTTGTGTGAAAACAAGGTCCAATCAGGCTGAAACGTTACAGGAAGGTAGAATCTATTGAGTTGTAAGTGATCTGAACGTTTCATGATGATCGCACTTTCCTATAGGGGGTCAAACCATGTCCCAAAGGTCACCGGGCCTGGTGTCACTTTAAAGAAGTAGTCCAGTTACACATTTGTGGGCTTATAACTTGGCTTCTGAATGTCCTAGAGAGGTCAGGTTTGTTTTAGAGTACTCCAATTAACAGCCCCCATTACCCCAAAAAGGAATGTAGTCATTAGCACTTATGGTTTTTAAATGGCACCCAGAATTATGTTGCACGAAGCACAATTTCACATCATTCTGGGTTCATTTGTGTGAAAACAAGGTCCAATCAGGCTGAAACGTTAAAAGAAGGTAGAATCTATTGAGTTGTAAGTGATCTGAACGTTTCATGATGATAGCACTTTCCTAAGGGGGTCAAACCATGTCCCAAAGGTCACCGGATCTGGTGTCAATTTAAAGAAGTGGTCCAGTTACACATTTGTGGGCTTATAACTTGGCTTCTGAATGTCCTAGAGAGATCAGGTTTGTTTTAGTGTACTCCAATCAACAGCCCCTACAACCACAAAAAGGAATGGAGTCATTAGCACTTTTGGTTTGGAAATGGCACCCAGAATTATGTTGCACGAAGCACAATTTCACATCATTCTGGGTCCATTTGTGTGAAAACAAGGTCCAATCAGGCTGACACGTTACAAGAAGGTAGAATCTATTGAGTTGTAAGTGATCTGAACGTTTCATGATGATCGCACTTTCCTATAAGGGGTCAAACCATGTCCCAAAGGTCACCGGGCCTGGTGTCACTTTAAAGAAAGAGTCCAGTTACACCTTTGTGGGCTTATAACTTGGCTTCTGAATGTCCTAGAGAGATCAGGTTTGTTTTAGTGAACTCCAATCAACAGACCCTACAACCACAAAAAGGAATGGAGTCATTAGCACTTATGGTTTTTAAATGGCACCCAGAATTATGTTGCACGAAGCACAATTTCACATCATTCTGGGTTCATTTGTGTGAAAACAAGGTCCAGTCAGGATGAAACGTTACAAGAAGGTAGAATCTATTGAGTTGTAAGTGATCTGAACGTTTCATGGTGATCGCACATTCCTATAGGGGGTAAAACCATGTCCCAAAGGTCACCAGGCCTGGTGTCAATTTAAAGAAGTAGACCAGTTACACATTTGTGGGCTTATAACTTGGCTTCTGAATGTCCTAGAGAGATCAGGTTTGTTTTAGTGTACTCCAATCAACACTCCCTACAACCACAAAAAGAAATGGAGTCATTAGCACTTATGGTTTTTAAATGGCACCCAGAATTATGTTGCACGAAGCACAATTTCACATCATTCTGGGTTCATTTGTGTGAAAACAAGGTCCAATCAGGCTGAAACGTTACAGGAAGGTAGAATCTATTGAGTTGTAAGTGATCTGAACGTTTCATGATGATCGCACTTTCCTATAGGGGGTCAAACCATGTCCCAAAGGTCACCGGGCCTGGTGTCACTTTAAAGAAGTAGTCCAGTTACACATTTGTGGGCTTATAACTTGGCTTCTGAATGTCCTAGAGAGGTCAGGTTTGTTTTAGAGTACTCCAATTAACAGCCCCCATTACCCCAAAAAGGAATGTAGTCATTAGCACTTATGGTTTTTAAATGGCACCCAGAATTATGTTGCACGAAGCACAATTTCACATCATTCTGGGTTCATTTGTGTGAAAACAAGGTCCAATCAGGCTGAAACGTTAAAAGAAGGTAGAATCTATTGAGTTGTAAGTGATCTGAACGTTTCATGATGATAGCACTTTCCTAAGGGGGTCAAACCATGTCCCAAAGGTCACCGGATCTGGTGTCAATTTAAAGAAGTGGTCCAGTTACACATCTGTGGGCTTATAACTTGGCTTCTGAATGTCCTAGAGAGATCAGGTTTGTTTTAGTGTACTCCAATCAACAGCCCCTACAACCACAAAAAGGAATGGAGTCATTAGCACTTTTGGTTTGGAAATGGCACCCAGAATTATGTTGCACGAAGCACAATTTCACATCATTCTGGGTCCATTTGTGTGAAAACAAGGTCCAATCAGGCTGACACGTTACAAGAAGGTAGAATCTATTGAGTTGTAAGTGATCTGAACGTTTCATGATGATCGCACTTTCCTATAAGGGGTCAAACCATGTCCCAAAGGTCACCGGGCCTGGTGTCACTTTAAAGAAAGAGTCCAGTTACACCTTTGTGGGCTTATAACTTGGCTTCTGAATGTCCTAGAGAGATCAGGTTTGTTTTAGTGAACTCCAATCAACAGACCCTACAACCACAAAAAGGAATGGAGTCATTAGCACTTATGGTTTTTAAATGGCACCCAGAATTATGTTGCACGAAGCACAATTTCACATCATTCTGGGTTCATTTGTGTGAAAACAAGGTCCAGTCAGGATGAAACGTTACAAGAAGGTAGAATCTATTGAGTTGTAAGTGATCTGAACGTTTCATGGTGATCGCACATTCCTATAGGGGGTAAAACCATGTCCCAAAGGTCACCAGGCTTGGTGTCAATTTAAAGAAGTAGACCAGTTACACATTTGTGGGCTTATAACTTGGCTTCTGAATGTCCTAGAGAGATCAGGTTTGTTTTAGTGTACTCCAATCAACACTCCCTACAACCACAAAAAGAAATGGAGTCATTAGCACTTATGGTTTTTAAATGGCACCCAGAATTATGTTGCACGAAGCACAATTTCACATCATTCTGGGTTCATTTGTGTGAAAACAAGGTCCAATCAGGCTGAAACGTTACAAGAAGGTAGAATCTATTGAGTTGTAAGTGATCTGAACGTTTCATGATGATCGCACATTCCTATAGGGGGTCAAACCATGTCCCAAAGGTCACCGGGCCTGGTGTCACTTTAAAGAAGTAGTCCAGTTACACCTTTGTGGGCTTATAACTTGGCTTCTGAATCTCCTAGAGAGATCAGGTTTGTTTTAATGTACTCCAATCAACAGCCCCTACAACCACAATAAGGAATGGAGTCATTAGCACTTATGGTTTGTAAATGGCACCCAGAATTATTTTGCACGAAGCACAATTTCACATCATTCTGGGTCCATTTGTGTGAAAACAAGGTCCAATCAGGCTGAAACGTTACAAGAAGGTAGAATCTATTGAGTTGTAAGTGATCTGAACGTTTCATGATGATCGCACATTCCTATAGGGTGTAAAACCATGTCCCAAAGGTCACCAGGCCTGGTGTCACTTTAAAGAAGTAGTCCAGTTACAAATTTGTGGGCTTATAACTTGGCTTCTGAATATCCTAGAGAGGTCAGGTTTGTTTTAGAGTACTCCAATTAACAGCCCCCATTACCCCCAAAAGGAATGGAGTCATTAGCACTTATGGTTTTTAAATGACACCCAGAATTATGTTGCACGAAGCACAATTTCACATCATTCTGGGTTTATTTGTGTGAAAACAAGGTCCAATCAGGCAGAAACGTTAAGGAAGGTAGAATCTATTGAGTTGTAAGTGATCTGAACGTTTCATGATGATAGCACTTTCCTAAGGGGGTCAAACCATGTCCCAAAGGTCACCGGATCTGGTGTCAATTTAAAGAAGTAGTCCAGTTACACATTTGTGGGCTTATAACTTGGCTTCTGAATGTCCCAGAGAGATCAGGTTTGTTTTAGTGTACTCCAATCAACAGCCCCTACAACCACAAAAAGGAATGGAGTCATTAGCACTTATGGTTTTTAAATGGCACCCAGAATTATGTTGCACGAAGCACAATTTCACATCATTCTGGGTTCATTTGTGTGAAAACAAGGTCCAATCAGGCTGAAACGTTACAAGAAGGTAGAATCTATTGAGTTGTAAGTGATCTGAACGTTTCATGATGATCGCACATTCCTATAGGGGGTAAAACCATGTCCCAAAGGTCACCAGGCCTGGTGTCACTTTAAAGAAGTAGTCCAGTTACACATTTCTGGGCTTATAACTTGGCTTCTGAATGTTCTAGAGAGATCATGTTTGTTTTAGTGTACTCCAATCAACAGACCCTACAACCACAAAAAGGAATGGAGTCATTAGCACTTATGGTTTGTAAATGGCACCCAGAATTATGTTGCACGAAGCCTAATTTCACATCATTCTGGGTCCATTTGTGTGAAAACAAGGTCCAATCAGGCTGAAACGTTACAAGAAGGTAGAATCTGTTGAGTTGTAAGTGATCTGAACGTTTCATGATGATCGCACATTCCTATAGGGGGTCAAACCATGTCCCAAAGGTCACCGGGCCTGGTGTCACCTTAAAGAAGTAGTCCAGTTACACATTTGTGGGCTTGTAACTTGGCTTCTGATCATCCTAGAGAGGTCCGGTTTGTTTTAGAGTACTCCAATTAACAGCCCCCAATACCCCAAAAAGGAATGGAGTCATTAGCACTTATGGTTTTTAAATGGCACCCAGAATTTTGTTGCACGAAGCACAATTTCACATCATTCTGGGTTCATTTGTGTGAAAACAAGGTCCAATCAGGCTGAAATGTTACAAGAAGGTAGAATCTATTGAGTTGTAAGTGATCTGAACGTTTCATGATGATCGCACATTCCTATAGGGGGTCAAACCATGTCCCAAAGGTCACCGGGCCTGGTGTCACTTTAAAGAAGTAGTCCAGTTACACCATTAATGGGCTTATAACTTGGCTTCTGAATGTCCTAGAGAGATCAGGTTTGTTTTAATGTACTCCAATCAACAGCCCCTACAACCACAAAAAGGAATGGAGTCATTAGCACTTATGGTTTGTAAAAGGCACACAGAATTATGTTGCACGAAGCAAATTTTCACATCATTCTGGGTCCATTTGTGTGAAAACAAGGTCCAGTCAGGCTGAAACGTTACAAGAAGGTAGAATCTATTGAGTTGTATGTGATCTGAACGTTTCATGATGATCGCACATTCCTATAGGGGGTCAAACCATGTCCCAAAGGTCACCAGGCCTCGTGTCACTTTAAAGAAGTAGTCCAGTTACACATTTGTGGGCTTATAACCTGGCTTCTGAATGTCCTAGAGAGATCAGGTTTGTTTAATGTACTCCAGTCAACAGCCCCTACAACCACAAAAAGGAATGGAGTCATTAGCACTTATGGTTTGTAAATGGCACCCAGAAGTATGTTGCACGAAGCACAATTTCACATCATTCTGGGTCCATTTGTGTGAAAACAAGGTCCAATCAGGCTGAAACGTTACAAGAAGGTAGAATCTATTGAGTTGTAAGTGATCTGAAGGTTTCATGATGATTGCACATTCCTATAGGGGGTAAAACCATGTCCCAAAGGTCAACAGGCCTGGTGTCACTTTAAAGAAGTAGTCCAGTTACACATTTGTGGGCTTATAACTTGGCTTCTGAATGTCCTAGAGAGATCAGGTTTGTTTTAGTGTACTCCAATCAACAGCCCCTACAACCACAAAAAGGAATGGAGTCATTAGCACTTATGGTTTTTAAATGGCACCCAGAATTATGTTGCACGAAGCACAATTTCACATCATTCTGGGTTCATTTGTGTGAAAACAAGGTCCAATCAGGCTGAAATGTTACAAGAAGGTAGAATCTATTGAGTTGTAAGTGATCTGAATGTTTCATGATGATCGCACATTCCTATAGGGGGTCAAACCATGTCCCAAAGGTCACCGGGCCTGGTGTCACTTTAAAGAAGTAGTCCAGTTACACCTTTGTGGGCTTATAACTTGGCTTCTGAATGTCCTAGAGAGATCAGGTTTGTTTTAGTGTACTCCAATCAACAGCCCCTACAACCACAAAAAGGAATGGAGTCATTAGCACTTATGGTTTGTAAATGGCACCCAGAATTATGTTGCACGAAGCACAATTTCACATCATTCTGGGTTCAATTGTGTGAAAACAAGGTCCAATCAGGCTGAAACGTTACAAGAAGGTAGAATCTATTGAGTTGTAAGTGAACTGAACGTTTCATGATGATCGCTCATTCCTATAGGGGGTCAAACCATGTCCCAAAGGTCACCGGGCCTGGTGTCACTTTAAAGAAGTAGTCCAGTTACACCTTTGTGGTCTTATAACTTGGCCTCTGAATGTCCTAGAGAGATCAGGTTTGTTTTAATGTACTCCAATCAACAGCCCCTACAACCACAAAAAGGAATGGAGTCATTAGCACTTATGGTTTGTAAATGGCACCCAGAATTATGTTGCACGAAGCACAATTTCACATCATTCTGGGTTCATTTGTGTGAAAACAAGGTCCAATCAGGCTGAAACGTTACAAGAAGGTAGAATCTATTGAGTTGTAAGTGATCTGAACGTTTCATGATGATCTCACATTCCTATAGGGGGTCAAACCATGTCCCAAAGGTCACCGGGCCTGGTGTCACTTTAAAGAAGTAGTCCAGTTACACCTTTGTGGGCTTATAACTTGGCTTCTGAATATCCTAGAGAGGTCAGGTTTGTTTGAGAGTACTCCAATAAACAGCTCCCATTACCACAAAAAGGAATGGAGTCATTAGCACTTATGGTTTGTAAATGGCACCCAGAATTATGTTGCACGAAGCACAATTTCACATCATTCTGGGTCCATTTGTGTGAAAACAAGGTCCAATCAGGCTGAAACATTACAAGAAGGTAGAATCTATTGAGTTGTAAGTGATCTGAACGTTTCATGATGATCGCATATTCCTATAGGGGGTCAAACCATGTCCCAAAGGTCACCAGGCCTGGTGTCAATTTAAAGAAGTAGTCCAGTTACACATTTGTGGGCTTATAACTTGGCTTCTGAATGTCCTAGAGAGGTCAGGTTTGTTTTAGAGTACTCCAATTAACAGCCCCCATTACCCCAAAAAGGAATGGAGTCATTAGCACTTATGGTTTGCAATTGGCACCCAGAATTATGTTGCACGAAGCACAATTTCACATCATTCTGGGTTCATTTGTGTGAAAACAAGGTCCAATCAGGCAGAAACGTTACAGGAAGGTAGAATCTATTGAGTTGTAAGGGATCTGAACGTTTCATGATGATAGCACTTTCCTAAGGGGGTAAAACCATGTCCCAAAGGTCACCAGGCCTGGTGTCACTTTAAAGAAGTAGTCCAGTTACACATTTGTGGGCTTATAACTTGGCTTCTGAATGTCCTAGAGAGATCAGGTTTGTTTTAGTGTACTCCAATCAACAGCCCCTTCAACCACAAAAAGGAATTGAGTCATTAGCACTTATGGTTTGTAAATGGCACCCAGAATTATGTTGCACGAAGCACAATTTAACATCATTCTTTGTCCATTTGTGTGAAAACAAGGTCCAATCAGGCTGAAACGTTACAAGAAGGTAGAATCTATTGAGTTGTAAGTGATCTGAACGTTTCATGATGATCGCACATTCCTATAGGGGGTCAAACCATGTCCCAAAGGTCACCGGGCCTGGTGTCACTTTAAAGAAGTAGTCCAGTTACACATTTGTGGGCTTATAACTTGGCTTCTGAATATCCTAGAGAGGTCAGGTTTGTTTTAGAGTACTCTAATTAACAGCCCCCATTACCCCAAAAAGGAATGGAGTCATTAGCACTTATGGTTTTAAAATGGCACCCAGAATTATGTTGCATGAAGCACAATTTCACATCATTCTGGGTTCATTTGTGTGAAAACAAGATCCAATCAGGCAGAAACGTTACAGGAAGGTAGAATCTATTGAGTTGTAAGTGATCTGAACGTTTCATGATGATAGCACTTTCCTAAGGGGGTCAAACCATGTCCCAAAGGTCACCGGATCTGGTGTCAATTTAAAGAAGTAGTCCAGTTACACATTTGTGGGCTTATAACTTGGCTTCTGAATATCCTAGAGAGGTCAGGTTTGTTTTAGAGTACTCCAATTAACAGCCCCCATTACCCCAAAAAGGAATGGAGTCATTAGCACTTATGGTTTGTAAATGGCACCCAGAATTATGTTGCACAAAGCACAATTTAACATCATTCTGGGTCCATTTGTGTGAAAACAAGGTCCAATCAGGCTGAAATGTTAAAAGAAGGTAGAATCTATTGAGTTGTAAGTGATCTGAACGTTTCATGATGATCGCATATTCCTATAGGGGGTCAAACCATGTCCCAAAGGTCACCAGGCCTGGTGTCAATTTAAAGAAGTAGTCCAGTTACACATTTGTGGGCTTATAACTTCTCGTCTCGTCTCGTCTCGTCTCGTCTTCCTCCGCTTATCCGGGTCCGGGTCGCGGGGGCAGCAACCCAACTAGGGAGCTCCAGGCCGTCCTCTCCCCGGCCTTGTCCACCAGCTCCTCCGGCAGGACCCCAAGGCGTTCCCGGACCAGATTGGAGATGTAACTTCTCCAACGTGTCCTGGGTCGACCCGGGGGCCTTCTGCCGGCAGGACATGCCCGAAACACCTCCCCAGGGAGGCGTCCAGGAGGCATCCTGACCAGATGCCCAAACCACCTCAACTGGCTCCTTTCGATCCGGAGGAGCAGCGGTTCTACTCCGAGTCCCTCCCGAATGTCCGAGCTCCTCACCCTATCTCTAAGGCTGAGCCCGGCCACCCTACGGAGGAAACTCATTTCGGCCGCTTGTATCCGCGATCTCGTTCTTTCGGTCATTACCCAAAGCTCATGACCATAGGTGAGGATTGGGACGTAGATCGACCGGTAAATCGAGAGCCTGGCTTTCTGGCTCAGCTCCCTCTTCCCCACGACAGATCGGCTCAGCGTCCGCATCACTGCAGACGCCGAACCAATCCGCCTGTCGATCTCCCGATCCCTCCTACCCTCACTCGTGAACAAGACCCCGAGATACTTAAACTCCTCCACTTGAGGTAGGACCTCTCCCCCGACCCGGAGGTGGCAAGCCACCCTTTTCCGGTCGAGAACCATGGTCTCAGATTTGGAGGTGCTGATCCTCATCCCAGCCGCTTCACATTCGGCCGCGAACCTACCCAGCAAGAGCTGAAGGTCAGAGCTGGATGAAGCTAGGAGGACCACATCATCCGCAAAAAGCAGAGACGAGATTCTCCTGCCACCAAACTCGACACACTCCACACCACGGCTGCGTCTAGAAATTCTGTCCATAAAAGTGATGAACAGAACCGGTGACAAAGGGCAGCCCTGGCGGAGTCCAACCCTCACTGGGAACAGGCCCGACTTACTACCGGCTATGCGGACCAAACTCACGCTCCTTTGGTAAAGGGACTGAATGGCCCTTAACAGAAAGCCACCCACCCCATACTCCTGGAGCGTCCCCCACAGGGTGCCCCTGGGGACACGGTCATAAGCCTTCTCCAAATCCACAAAGCACATGTGGATTGGTTGGGCAAACTCCCATGCCCCCTCCATCACCCTTGCAAGGGTATAGAGCTGGTCCACAGTTCCACGGCCAGGACGAAAACCACATTGCTCCTCCTCTATCTGAGATTCAACTATCGATCGGACCCTCCTCTCCAGTACCTTGGAGTAGACCTTTCCAGGGAGGCTGAGGAGTGTGATCCCCCTTTAGTTGGAACACACCCTCAGGTCACCCTTCTTAAAGATGGGGACCACCACCCCGGTCTGCCACTCCCTAGGAACTGCCCCCGATGACCACGCAATGTTGTAGAGACGTGTCAACCATGACAGCCCTACAACATCCATAGCCTTAAGATACCCAGGACGAACCTCATCCGCCCCCAGGGCTCCGCCGCTGTGTAGTTGTTTGACTACCTCAGCAACTTCTGCCCCCGAGATCGGACAGTCCATCCCCAGGCTTCCCAGCTCTGGTTCCTCCTCGGAATGCGCATTGGTGGGATTGAGGAGCTCCTCAAAGTATTCCTTCCACCGTCCGACTATAGCCTCAGTTGACGTCAGCAGCTCCCCATCCCCACTGTAAACAGTGTGAGCGAGTTGCTGCCTTCCTCTCCTGAGGCGCCGGACAGTTTGCCAGAACCTCTTTGGAGCCGATCGATAGTCTTTCTCCATGGCCTCACCAAACTCCTCCCACGCCCGAGATTTTGCCTCGGCAACTGCCACTGCTGCACCCCGCTTGGCTATCCGGTACCTGTCTGCTGCCTCCGGAGACCCACAGACCAGCCACGCCCTGTAGGCCTCCTTCTTCAGCCTGACGGCTCCACGAACCTCTGGTGTCCACCAGCGGGTACGGGGGTTGCCACCACGACTGGCACCGGCCACCTTACGACCACAGCTAGCAACAGCCGCCTCGACAATCGCAGAGTGGAACAAGGCCCACTCGGACTCAATGTCCCCCACTGCTCTCGGGACGTGGTCAAAGCTCTGCCGGAGGTAGGAGTTGAAGACCGTCTTGACAGGTTCTTCTGCCAGGCGTTCCCAGCAGACCCTCACTATGCGTTTGGGTCTGCCAGGTCTACGCGGCATGTTCCCTTGCCATCTGATCCAACTCACCACCAGGTGGTGATCAGTTGACAGCTCCGCCCCTCTCTTCACTCGGGTGTCCAAAACATACGGTCGCAGGTCAGATGATACGACTACAAAATCTATCATCGACCTGTGACCTAGGCTGCCCTGGTACCAAGTGTACCGGTGGGCATCCTTATGTTCGAACATGGTGTTCGTTATGGCCAAACTGCGGCTTGCACAGAAGTCCAATAACAAAACACCGCTCGAGTTCTGATCAGGTGGGCCGTTCCTCCCAATCACACCCCTCCAGGTCAAGCTGTCATTGCCCACGTGAGCATTGAAGTCCCCCAGCAGGACAATGGAGTCCCCTGATGGAGCACTATCTAGCACTCGTCCCAGGGACTCCAAAAAGGGTGGGTACTCTGAACTGATATTTGGCCCATAAGCACAAACAACAGTCAGGACCCGTTCCCCGACCCGAAGGCGCAAGGAAGCTACCCTCTTGTCCCCCGGGGTAAACCCCAACACACAGGCAGAGAGTCTCGGGGCTAACAAAAAGCCAACCCCAGCCCTCCGCCTCTCACCCGGAGCAACTCCAGCAAAGTAGAGTGTCCAACCCCTCTCCAGGTCTCGGGTTCCAGAGCCAATGCAATGTGTCGAGGTGAGTCCGACTATATCTAGCCGGTACCGCTCAACCTCTGCCACAAGCTCCGGCTCCTTCCCCGCCAGCGAGGTGACGTTCCATGTCCCAAAAACTAGTTTCCTTGTCCGGGGATTGGACCGCCAAGGCTCCCGCCTTGGTCTGCCACCCGATTCACATTGCACTGGACCCTTCATGTTCCTCCTGCGGGTGGTGGGTCCACAGTTGGACGAGCCCATGTATCCGGTTCGGGCTGGGCCCGGCCGGGCCCCATGGGCGAAAGCCCGGCCACCAGGCGCTCGCTCACGGGCCCCAACCCCAGGCCTGGCTCCAGGGTGGGACCCCGGTAACCCTCCGGGCCGGGTACTCCGACTCTTCGTTTTCACCACCATGAAAGATCCTTCGAACCGTTCTTTGTCTCACCCTTCACCTAAGACCAATTTGTCATGGGAGACCCTACCAGGGGCACTAAGTGCCCCAGACAACATAGCTCCTAGGATCATTAGGGCACTCAAACTCCTCCACCACGATAAGGTGACGGTTCAAGGAGGAGGGGCTTATAACTTGGCTTCTGAATATCCTAGAGAGGTCAGGGTTGTTTTAGAGTACTCCAATTAACAGCCCCCATTACCCCAAAAAGGAATGGAGTCATTAGCACTTATGGTTTGCAAATGGCACCCAGAATTATGTTGCACGAAGCACAATTTCACATCATTCTGGGTTCATTTGTGTGAAAACAAGGTCCAATCAGGCAGAAACGTTACAGGAAGGTAGAATCTATTGAGTTGTAAGTGATCTGAACGTTTCATGATGATAGCACTTTCCTAAGGGGGTCAAACCATGTCCCAAAGGTCACGGGATCTGGTGTCAATTTAAAGAAGTAGTCCAGTTACACATTTGTGGGCTTATAACTTGGCTTCTGAATGTCCTAGAGAGATCAGGTTTGTTTTAGTGTACTCCAATCAACAGCCCCAACAACCACAAAAAGGAATGGAGTCATTAACACTTATGGTTTGTAAATGGCACCCAGAAATATGTTGCACGGAGCACAATTTCACATCATTCTGGGTCCATTTGTGTGAAAACAAGGTCCAATCAGGCTGAAACGTTACAAGAAGGTAGAATCTATTGAGTTGTAAGTGATCTGAACGTTTCATGATTATCGCACATTCCTATAGGGGGTAAAACCATGTCCCAAAGGTCACCAGGCCTGGTGTCACTTTAAAGAAGTAGTCCAGTTTCACATTTGTGGGCTTATAACTTGGCTTCTGAATGTCCTAGAGAGATCAGGTTTGTTTCAGTGTACTCCAATCCACACCCCTACAACCACAAAAAGGAATGGAGTCATTAGCACTTATGGTTTGTAAATGGCATCCAGAATTATGTTGCACGAAGCATAATTTCACATCATTCTGGGTCCATTTGTGTGAAAACAAGGTCCAATCAGGCTGAAACGTTACAAGAAGGTAGAATCTATTGAGTTGTAAGTGATCTGAACATTTCATGATGATCGCACATTCCTATAGGGGGTAAAACCATGTCCCAAAGGTCACCAGGCCTGGTGTCACTTTAAAGAAGTAGTCCAGTTCCACATTTGTGGGCTTATAACCTGGCTTCTGAATGTCCTAGAGAGATCAGGTTTGTTTTAGTGTACTCCAATCAACAGCCCCTACAACCACAAAAAGGAATGGAGTCATTAGCACTTATGGTTTGTAAATGGCACCCAGAATTATGTTGCACGAAGCACAATTTCACATCATTCTGGGTCTATTTGTGTGAAAACAAGGTCCAATCAGGCTGAAACGTTACAAGAAGGTAGAATCTATTGAGTTGTAAGTGATCTGAATGTTTCATGATGGTCGCACATTCCTATAGGGGGTAAAACCATGTCCCAAAGGTCACCAGGCCTGGTGTCACTTTAAAGAAGTAGTCCAGTTACACATTTGTGGGCTTATAACTTGGCTTCTGAATGTCCTAGAGAGATCAGGTTTGTTTTAGTGTACTCCAATCAACAGCCCCTAAAACCACAAAAAGGAATGGAGTCATTAGCACTTATGGTTTGTAAATGGCACCCAGAATTATGTTGCACGAAGCACAATTTCACATCATTCTTTATCCATTTGTGTGAAAACAAGGTCCAATCAGGCTGAAGCGTTACAAGAAGGTAGAATCTATTGAGTTGTAAGTGATCTGAACGTTTCATGATGATCGCACATTCCTATAGGGGGTCAAACCATGTCCCAAAGGTCACCGGGCCTGGTGTCACTTTAAAGAAGTAGTCCAGTTACACCTTTGTGGGCTTATAACTTGGCTTCTGAATATCCTAGAGAGGTCAGGTTTGTTTTAGAGTACTCCAATTAACAGCCCCCATTACCACAAAAAGGAATGGAGTCATTAGCACTTATGGTTTTTAAATGGCACCCAGAATTATGTTGCATGAAGCACAATTTCACATCATTCTGGGTTCATTTGTGTGAAAACAAGGTCCAATCAGGCTGAAACGTTACAAGAAGGTAGAATCTATTGAGTTGTAAGTGATCTGAACGTTTCATGATGATCGCACATTCCTATAGGGGGTCAAACCATGTCCCAAAGGTCACCGGGCCTGGTGTCACTTTAAAGAAGTAGTCCAGTTACACCTTTGTGGGCTTATAACTTGGCTTCTGAATATCCTAGAGAGGTCAGGTTTGTTTTAGAGTACTCCAATAAACAGCCCCCATTACCACAAAAAGGAATGGAGTCATTAGCACTTATGGTTTGTAAATGGCATCCAGAATTATGTTGCACGAAGCACAATTTCACATCATTCTGGGTTCATTTGTGTGAAAACAAGGTCCAATCAGGCAGAAACGTTACAGGAAGGTAGAATCTATTGAGTTGTAAGTGATCTGAACGTTTCATGATGATAGCACTTTCCTAAGGGGGTCAAACCATGTCCCAAAGGTCACCGGATCTGGTGTCAATTTAAAGAAGTAGTCCAGTTACAAATTTGTGGGCTTATAACTTGGCTTCTGAATATCCTAGAGAGGTCAGGTTTGTTTTAGAGTACTCCAATTAACAGCCCCCATTACCCCAAAAAGGAATGGAGTCATTAGCACTTATGGTTTTAAAATGGCACCCAGAATTATCATGCACGAAGCACAATTTCACATCATTCTGGGTTCATTTGTGTGAAAACAAGGTCCAATAAGGCAGAAATGTTACAGGAAGGTAGAATCTATTGAGTTGTAAGTGATCTGAATGTTTCATGATGATAGCACTTTCCTAAGGGGGTTAAACCATGTCCCAAAGGTCACCGGATCTGGTGTCAATTTAAAGAAGTAGTCCAGTTACACATTTGTGGGCTTATAACTTGGCTTCTGAATGTCCTAGAGAGATCAGGTTTGTTTTAATGTACTCCAATCAACAGCCCCTACAACCACAAAAAGGAAAGGAGTCATTAGCACTTATGGTTTGTAAATGGCACACAGAATTATGTTGCACGAAGCACAATTTCACATCATTCTCGGTCCATTTGTGTGAAAACAAGGTCCAATCAGGCTGAAACGTTACAAGAAGGTAGAATCTATTGAGTTGTAAGTGATCTGAACGTTTCATGATGATCGCACATTCCTATAGGGGGTCAAACCATGTCCCAAAGGTCACCGGGCCTGGTGTCACTTTAAAGAAGTAGTCCAGTTACACCTTTGTGGGCTTATAACTTGGCTTCTGAATATCCTAGAGAGGTCAGGTTTGTTTTAGAGTACTCCAATAAACAGCCCCCATTACCACAAAAAGGAATGGAGTCATTAGCACTTATGGTTTGTAAATGGCATCCAGAATTATGTTGCACGAAGCACAATTTCACATCATTCTGGGTTCATTTGTGTGAAAACAAGGTCCAATCAGGCAGAAACGTTACAGGAAGGTAGAATCTATTGAGTTGTAAGTGATCTGAACGTTTCATGATGATAGCACTTTCCTAAGGGGGTCAAACCATGTCCCAAAGGTCACCGGATCTGGTGTCAATTTAAAGAAGTAGTCCAGTTACAAATTTGTGGGCTTATAACTTGGCTTCTGAATATCCTAGAGAGGTCAGGTTTGTTTTAGAGTACTCCAATTAACAGCCCCCATTACCCCAAAAAGGAATGGAGTCATTAGCACTTATGGTTTTAAAATGGCACCCAGAATTATCATGCACGAAGCACAATTTCACATCATTCTGGGTTCATTTGTGTGAAAACAAGGTCCAATAAGGCAGAAATGTTACAGGAAGGTAGAATCTATTGAGTTGTAAGTGATCTGAATGTTTCATGATGATAGCACTTTCCTAAGGGGGTTAAACCATGTCCCAAAGGTCACCGGATCTGGTGTCAATTTAAAGAAGTAGTCCAGTTACACATTTGTGGGCTTATAACTTGGCTTCTGAATGTCCTAGAGAGATCAGGTTTGTTTTAATGTACTCCAATCAACAGCCCCTACAACCACAAAAAGGAAAGGAGTCATTAGCACTTATGGTTTGTAAATGGCACACAGAATTATGTTGCACGAAGCACAATTTCACATCATTCTCGGTCCATTTGTGTGAAAACAAGGTCCAATCAGGCTGAAACGTTACAAGAAGGTAGAATTGTCATGAGCCGGGGTGAGTACTCCTGTTCTCATAACCATCTGTGAGTCTCTTGCCAGGAGAGGGAGTGGCCCAGCTGTTCCTGATCAGCAATCAGCGGGGTGCCTTCCTATTTAAGGTGGATGGTGGACAAACTTCGACGCCGGAAGATTGCCTCAGTTTTGGTAGTAACCAGCCACTCGTGAGATCTCTAGTGTTCTTAGGTTAAATGTTATTCGTAGTGTTTGCGCTCATATTGGATTTACCCTTCCTCAGGATTACTGTCAACCTCCTTGGATTCTGACCTCTACCATGATTTTGGATCTTCAGCACACGGACCATATCACCACCGCCATAACCCACCTCTCATCTCACCCAGTGCCCCCATCCACCAGGACGCCCCGCTTATCTCCACCTCTGCTCCCTCTCCTGCGCTTCCCCGGCTCTCTACCTCTCCCTCCTCCTGCCAACACAAACACCCACCACAGTAAGTCTGCTGAACACCTCTGCCTGCCTACAAAGGATTGTGACACCAGAACCTTTGCTCACCCGTGTTCTCCCTTCCCCAGACGCTGAACTGATTGTTGCAGTTTCAACCACAGAATTATCTGTGCATCTTAAGTCTCCCCTTATAAATAAATCTTTTTGTTTCATCCATTTTTGGTCAGTGTTGTGTTCTGCATGTCCTGGGTTAGGTACCTTCCCCCAATCATGACAGAATCTTCCGGCCAGAATATTAACCCCGCAGACGCAGCACTGACCAGTTTCTCCCACAGACTTTCACAGCAGGAACAAGTCATACCTCAACTCGTGGAACAACTCACCGCAGCCAATGCCCGCTATCAGCATTTGGAGAGTTTAGTTCAACAGATCCATGATCGGCTTCCCCAACAGCCTTCTCCAGCAGAATCCCAACCTTCCATTCCGCTTGCCTCCGCTGCACCTGGATCCGCGCATATGGAGATGAATCATTTCCGCCTGGCTTCCTCTCCACCTGCAGTCACGTATAGTGGTGAGTTCGAGGACTGTCGGAGTTTTCTCTTACAATGCCGTTTGGCGTTTGAGCGCTCACCAGGAGCTTTTACGTTGGACTCCGTTAAGATCTCTTATGTGATTGGACTTCTAAGAGGCAGAGCTTTAAGATGGGCTGAGGCCAAGAGCCACAATGACTCTTTCCTTACCGGCTCATATGCTGATTTTCTATCTGAGTTTACCCTGACTTTTGGTGTTACTGAATCCTTAGCGGACACCAGGAAGCAGCTCTGGTCCTTCTCTCAGGGGCGCAGATCCGTAGCTGAGATGTCAGTTGAGTTCCGAACCCTTGCAGCCAGAACTTCCTGGAAAGAGGACGCTTTAATTGCGGCTTTTACTGAGGCCTTGAATGATCGTGTCCGCGATCAACTTGCTCTTTGTCCTGAGCCTCGCTCCCTAGATGAGCTGATACATCTGGCCATTTCTATAGACCGCCGTCACCAGGAATTAAGACGACCCAGCGCCCGTTACAATGAATCCCAGTTTTCTGACCGCTCCAGACAGGCTGCTCAGCGATCGCCTCCTGAGAGCCACGCCCCCGAGGAGCCAATGCAAATGGGAAGGAACAGACTGACACAAGAGGAGCGGCAACACCGGTTAAGGTCAGGTCTCTGCATGTACTGTGGTGAGCCAGGTCACTTTGCTAGAAGCTGTCCGCAGTTAAAAGGCAGAGTCCACCTGTAAACAGGGGACTACTGGTGGGCGGTAATTCTAGTTCTGCAGTTCCCCGTTTTACCCTTCCTTGTTCTATCATGGTCGATTCTAAACAGATCCAGCTGGAGGCTCTTGTGGACTCTGGATGTTAGCGCTCCCTGCTGGATGCTGGGTTGATGAAGAGGTGGAACATACCCACCATCCGGCTGAACCCTCCGCTCTCCGTCACATCTCTGGATGAACGTTATCTGTCCTCAATCACTCACAAGACGCTTCCTCTTCATCTCCAGGTATCAGGAAACCACACCGAGCAAATTGAGTTTTTTGTGTTTCCTTCTCCCCAGTCCCTTGTGGTTCTCGGTCATTCCTGGCTAGAACTACATAACCCCCAACTGGACTGGAGCAGGAACCAAATCACGGGCTGGAGCCCCAACTGCTCGCAGAACTGTCTGCGTTCTGTATCCCCTTCCCCTCGCTGCCACCCAACGCCCTTGGAGGAGGAGCTTGATCTGTCTGCCGTTCCCCCAGCATATCACGATCTCAGGCAAGTGTTCAGTAAGACTCGAGCTTCGGCTCTGCCACCTCACCGTCCATTTGACTGTTCGATTGACCTTTTGCCCGGAGCTCCTTTACCCTCTAGCCGGCTGTACCAGCTTTCGAAGCCTGAGAGGGAGAGCATGGAGACTTATATTCAGGATGCCTTGTCTGCTGGCACAATCCGTCCTTCTACATCACCTCTGGGAGCCGGGTTTTTCTTTGTGCCCAAGAAGGATGGAACTTTAAGGCCCTGCATCGATTACAGAGGACTGAATCAGATTTCTGTGAAAAACAAGTATCCTTTACCTCTGCTGTCATCAACCTTCGAGCCCATCCAGGACTCGGTGATCTTTACCAGGTTGGACCTCAGAAACGCATACCATTTAGTGCGTATCTGTCAGGGTGATGAGTGGAAAACAGCTTTTAAGACACCCATGGGACATTTTGAATATTTAGTTATGCCATTTGGACAGACCAATGCACCCGCTGTTTTCCAGACTCTTGTAAACACTGTTTTGGGTGATTATTTAAATAAGTTTGTCACTGTCTACCTAGACGACATCCTTATTTTTTCCAGGACTGAGACTGAGCACGTTCAGCATGTTAGAGCGGTTCTGCAGCGGCTGCTGGAGAACCGTTTGTACGTGAAGGCGGAGAAGTGCGAGTTCCATGTTCCAACGGTAAAGTTCCTGGGTTTTGTGATCGAGTGTGGAAAGCTCAAGGCAGACCCAGAGAAGGTACGGGCAGTTCTGGAGTGGCCCACACCCACTTCCAGAAAACAGTTGCAGAGGTTTTTAGGCTTTGCTAACTTTTACCGAAGGTTCATAAGGAACTATAGTCAGACTGCCGCTCCTCTCACCTCACTCACCTCTGTTAAGAGACCTTTTGTTTGGTCCTCCGAAGCGGATGCCGCTTTTCAGGCGCTAAAGAGACGCTTCACTGAAGCCCCAGTGCTCCACAGACCAGATCCCCAACTGCAATTCACCCTTGAGGGGGATGCCTCTGACACTGGGGTGGGGGCAGTCCTGTCACAGGTTGCTCCATCAGACCACTGCTTGCATCCCTGCGCATTCTTCTCACGCCGTCTCACGCCGGCTGAGAGCAGATATGATGTTGGAGACCGGGAGTTACTGGCGGTCAAGCTGGCTATCGAAGAGTGGAGACACTGGTTGGAGGGAGCGGAAAAGCCGTTTGTCATTTGGACTGACCACAAGAACCTTGTGTACCTGCGGGAGGCAAAGAGACTCAACCCCCGACAGTATCGGTGTTCCCTCTTTTTCTCTCGGTTTAACTGTGTGATTTCTTTTCGACCAGGGCACAAGAACTCTAAACCCGATGCCCTTTCTCGGCAGTTCGCGCCCGATCAGGAGACTGAACCCGCCACCATCCTGCCTCCTGAGTGTGTCGTTGGTGGAGTGACTTGGGAGATCAGGGACCAAGTGCTTCAGGCCCAACGAACTGACCCTGACCCTGGAAATGGACCCCCGAAAAGACTGTTTGTGCCGCAGGGCATGCGGGGCAAGGTGATCCATTGGGGTCATACGGGGCGGTTCGCCATTCATCCCGGAGTAGGACGCACAGTGGCGCTCCTGCGGAGAACTTTTTGGTGGCCTACATTGTACCAGGACATTAAAAGTTATGTATCTGCTTGTCATATTTGTGCTCAACAGAAGGGGGATAACAAAACGCCTGCTGGTCTTTTAAATCCCCTACCCACACCCTCACGGCCGTGGTCTCACATAGCACTGGACTTTGTTTGTGGTTTACCTGTCTCTCATGGTTTTAACACTAATCTCACTGTTGTAGATAGGTTTTCAAAGGCATGTCACCTCGTTGTGTTAAAGTCTCTTCCCTCTGCTGCTGTTACCGCACAGTTACTGGTAAAACATGTGTTTCGCCTCCACGGCATTCCGGAGGAGATTTTGTCAGACCGAGGTCCCCAGTTCGTGGCACGGGTCTGGAAAGACTTTGCTGAGACTCTGGGGGCTCGTGTCGCGCTCACATCTGGCCATCATCCACAGACTAACGGCCAGTGTGAGCGCATGAATCAAGAACTGGGGGCAATACTTTGCTGTGTGTGCTCTACCCATCCTGCTACCTGGAGCTCTCATCTCGCCTGGGTGAAGTACGCGCATAACAGCCACACATCCACAGCCACAGGTCAGTGACCATTTGAGGCATCTTTAGGGTACCAGCCCTCTCTGTTTCCTCTGCAGTCTTCCACAGCCATTTCTGTGCCGCAGTTCCTCAGGGGTGCCAGACGTGCATGGGTTTCTACCCGGGCAGCGCTGGGACGGACGGCGAGCAGGAATAAGCAGCTGGCTGATCGCAGGCGACGACCAGCGCCTGCTTACTCCCCAGGTCAACGGGTTTGGCTGTCCTCCAAAGACATTCCCCTGAAGGCAGCCAACCGCAAGCTCACCCCTCGGTTTCTGGGACCATTTGAGATACTGGATGTACCAACCCCTTCCAACGTGTGCCTGGACCTTCCACAGACTCTAAAGGTACATCCAGTATTTCATGTTTCGTTGGTGAAACCTCTAGGCTCCAGTCCGCTGTGTCCGGTTCCTGCACCTCCCCCGCCGGCTAGGCTCTACAAGGGAGGTTTGCTGTACACGGTCAACCGGATTCTGGACTCTCGGCCCCGTGGGCAGGGCATGCAGTATCTGGTTGACTGGGAGGGATATGGACTGGAGGAACGTTCGTGGGTTCCTCGCTCCTTCATCGAAGACCCTTCCCTCATCCGGGAGTATGAAGAATCTGTTTTTTACGCCGTGGGGCATCCGTTGAGGGGGGGGTACTGTCATGAGCCGGGGTGAGTACTCCTGTTCTCATAACCATCTGTGAGTCTCTTGCCAGGAGAGGGAGTGGCCCAGCTGTTCCTGATCAGCAATCAGCGGGGTGCCTTCCTATTTAAGGTGGATGGTGGACACACTTCGACGCCGGAAGATTGCCTCAGTTTTGGTAGTAACCAGCCACTCGTGAGATCTCTAGTGTTCTTAGGTTAAATGTTATTCGTAGTGTTTGCGCTCATATTGGATTTACCCTTCCTTAGGATTACTGTCAACCTCCTTGGATTCTGACCTCTACCAGGATTTTGGATCTTCAGCACACGGACCATATCACCACCGCCATAACCCACCTCTCATCTCACCCAGTGCCCCCATCCACCAGGACGCCCCGCTTATCTCCACCTCTGCTCCCTCTCCTGCGCAACCCCGGCTCTCTACCTCTCCCTCCTCCTGCCAACACAAACACCCACCACAGTAAGTCTGCTGAACACCTCTGCCTGCCTACAAAGGATTGTGACACCACAACCTTTGCTCACCCGTGTTCTCAACTTCCCCAGACGCTGAACTGATTGTTGCAGTTTCAACCACAGAATTATCTGTGCATCTTAAGTCTCCCCTTATAAATAAATCTTTTTGTTTCATCCATTTTTGGTCAGTGTTGTGTTCTGCATGTCCTGGGTTAGGTACCTTCCCCCAATCATGACAAGAATCTATTTAGTTGTAAGTGATCTGAACGTTTCATGATGATCGCACATTCCTATAGGGGGTAAAACTATGTCCCAAAGGTCACCAGGCCTGGTGTCACTTTAAAGAAGTAGTCCAGTTACACATTTGTGGGCTTATAACTTGGCTTCTGAATATTCTAGAGAGATCAGGTTTGTTTTAATGTACTCCAATAAACAGCCCCTACAACCACAAAAAGGAATGGAGTCATTAGCACGTATGGTTTGTAAATGGCACCCAGAAATATGTTGCACGAAGCACAATTTCACATCATTCTGGGTCCATTTGTGTGAAAACAAGGTCCAATCAGGCTGAAACATTACAAGAAGGTAGAATCTATTGAGTTGTAAGTGATCTGAACGTTTCATGATGATTGCACATTCCTATAGGGGGAAAAACCATGTCCCAAAGGTCACCAGGCCTGGTGTCACTTTAAAGAAGTAGTCCAGTTACACATTTGTGGGCTTATAACTTGGCTTCTGAATGTCCTAGAGAGATCAGGTTTGTTTTAGTGTACTCCAATCAACAGACCCTACAACCACAAAAAGGAATGGAGTCATTAGCACTTATGGTTTGTAAATGGCACCCAGAATTATGTTGCACGAAGCACAATTTCACATCATTCTGGGTCCATTTGTTTGAAAACAAGGTCCAATCAGGCTAAAATGTTACAAGAAGGTAGAATCTATTGAGTTGTAAGTAATCTGAATGTTTCATGATGATCGCACATTCCTATAGGGGGTCAAACCATGTCCCAAAGGTCACCGGGCCTGGTGTCACCTTAAAGAAGTAGTCCAGTTACACATTTGTGGGCTTATAACTTGGCTTCCGAATATCCTAGAGAGGTCCGGTTTGTTTTAGAGTACTCCAATTAACAGCCCCCATTACCCCAAAAAGGAATGGAGTCATTAGCACTTATGGTTTTTAAATGGCACCCAGAATTATGTTGCACGAAGCACAATTTCACATCATTCTGGGTTCATTTGTTTGAAAACAAGGTCCAATCAGGCAGAAACGTTACAGGAAGGTAGAATCTATTGAGTTGTAAATGATCTGAACATTTCATGATGATAGCACTTTCCTAAGGGGGTCAAACAATGTCCCAAAGGTCACCGGATCTGGTGTCAATTTAAAGAAGTAGTCCAGTTACACATTTGTGGGCTTATAACTTGGCTTCTGAAAGTCCTAGAGAGATCAGGTTTGTTTTAGTGTACTCCAATCAACAGCCCCTACAACCACAAAAAGGAATGGAGTCATTAGCACTTATGGTTTGTAAATGGCACCCAGAATTATGTTGCACGAAGCACAATTTCACATCATTCTGGGTCCATTTGTGTGAAAACAAGTTCCAATCAGACTGAAACGTTACAAGAAGGTAGAATCTATTAAGTTGTAAGTGATCTGAACGTTTCATGATGATCGCACATTCCTATAGGGGGTAAAACCATGTCCCAAAGGTCATCAGGCCTGGTGTCACTTTAAAGAAGTAGTCCAGTTACACATTTGTGGGCTTATAACTTGGCTTCTGAATGTCCTAGAGAGATCAGGTTTGTTTTAGTGTACTCCAATCAACAGCCCCTACAACCACAAAAAGAAATGGAGTCATTAGCACTTATGGTTTGTAAATGGCACCCAGAATTATGTTGCACGAAGCACAATTTCACATCATTCTGGGTCCATTTGTGTGAAAACAAGGTCCAATCAGGCTGAAACATTACAAGAAGGTAGAATCTATTGAGGTGTAAGTGATCTGAACGTTTCATGATGATCGCACATTCCTATAGGGGGTAAAACCATGTCCCAAAGGTCACCAGGCCTGGTGTCACTTTAAAGAAGTAGTCAGGTTACACATTTGTGGGCTTATAACTTGGCTTCTGAATATCCTAGAGAGGTCAGGTTTGTTTTAGAGTACTCCAATTAACAGCCCCCATTACCCCAAAAAGGAATGGAGTCATTAGCACTTATGGTTTTTAAATGACACCCAGAATTATGTTGCACGAAGCACAATTTCACATCATTCTGGGTTCATTTGTGTGAAAACAAGGTCCAATCAGGCAGAAACATTACAGGAAGGTAGAATCTATTGAGTTGTAAGTGATCTGAACGTTTCATGATGATAGCACTTTCCTAAGGGGGTCAAACCATGTCCCAAAGGTCACCGGATCTTGTGTCAATTTAAAGAAGTAGTCCGGTTACACATTTGTGGGCTTATAACTTGGCTTCTGAATGTCCTAGAGAGATCAGGTTTGTTTTAGTGTACTCCAATCAACAGCCCCTACAACCACAAAACGGAATGGAGTCATTAGCACTTATGGTTTTTAAATGGCACCTAGAATTATGTTGCACGAAGCACAATTTCACATCATTCTGGGTTCATTTGTGTGAAAACAAGGTCCAATCAGGCTGAAACGTTACAAGAAGGTAGAATCTATTGAGTTGTAAGTGATCTGAACGTTTCATGGTGATCGCACATTCCTATAGGGGGTCAAACCATGTCCCAAAGGTCACCGGGCCTGGTGTCACTTTAAAGAAGTAGTCCAGTTACACCTTTGTGGGCTTATAACCTGGCTTCTGAATGTCCTAGAGAGATCAGGTTTGTTTTAATGTACTCCAATCAACAGCCCCTACAACCACAAAAAGGAATGGAGTCATTAGCACTTATGGTTTGTAAATGGCACCCAGAATTATGTTTCACGAAGCACAATTTCACATCATTCTGGGTCCATTTGTGTGAAAACAAGGTCCAATCAGGCTGAAACGTTACAAGAAGGTAGAATCTATTAAGTTGTAAGTGATCTGAACGTTTCATGATGATCGCACATTCCTATAGGGGGTAAAACCATGTCCCAAAGGTCACCAGGCCTGGTGTCACTTTAAAGAAGTAGTCCAGTTACACATTTGTGGGCTTATAACTTGGCTTCTGAATGTCCTAGAGAGATCAGGTTTGTTTTAGTGTACTCCAATCAACAGCCCCTACAACCACAAAAAGGAATGGAGTCATTAGCACTTATGGTTTTTAAATGGCACCCAGAATTATGTTGCACGAAGAACAATTTCACATCATTCTGGGTTCATTTGTGTGAAAACAAGGCCCAATCAGGCTGAAACGTTACAAGAAGGTAGAATCTATTGAGTTGTAAGTGATCTGAACGTTTCATGATGATCACACATTCCTATAGGGGGTCAAACCATGTCCCAAAGGTCACCGGGCCTGGTGTCACTTTAAAGAAGTAGTCCAGTTACACCTTTGTTGGGCTTATAACTTGGCTTCTGAATGTCCTAGAGAGATCAGGTTTGTTTTAATGTACTCCAATCAACAGCCCCTACAACCACAAAAAGGAATGGAGTCATTAGCACTTATGGTTTGTAAATGGCACCCAGAATTATGTTGCACGAAGCACAATTTCACATCATTCTGTGTCCATTTGTGTGAAAACAAGGTCCAATCAGGCTGAAACGTTACAAGAAGGTAGAATCTATTGAGTTGTAAGTGATCTGAACGTTTCATGATGATTGCACATTCCTATAGGGGGAAAAACCATGTCCCAAAGGTCACCAGGCCTGGTGTCACTTTAAAGAAGTAGTCCAGTTACACATTTGTGGGCTTATAACTTGGCTTCTGAATGTCCTAGAGAGATCAGGTTTGTTTTAGTGTACTCCAATCAACAGACCCTACAACCACAAAAAGGAATGGAGTCATTAGCACTTATGGTTTGTAAATGGCACCCAGAATTATGTTGCACGAAGCACAATTTCACATCATTCTGGGTCCATTTGTGTGAAAACAAGGTCCAATAGGGCTAAAATGTTACAAGAAGGTAGAATCTATTGAGTTGTAAGTGATCTGAATGTTTCATGATGATCGCACATTCCTATAGGGGGTCAAACCATGTCCCAAAGGTCACCGGGCCTGGTGTCACCTTAAAGAAGTAGTCCAGTTACATATTTGTGGGCTTATAACTTGGCTTCCGAATATCCTAGAGAGGTCCGGTTTGTTTTAGAGTACTCCAATTAACAGCCCCCATTACCCCAAAAAGGAATGGAGTCATTAGCACTTATGGTTTTTAAATGGCACCCAGAATTATGTTGCACGAAGCACAATTTCACATCATTCTGGGTTCATTTGTTTGAAAACAAGGTCCAATCAGGCAGAAACGTTACAGGAAGGTAGAATCTATTGAGTTGTAAGTGATCTGAACGTTTCATGATGATAGCACTTTCCTAAGGGGGTCAAACCATGTCCCAAAGGTCACCGGATCTGGTGTCAATTTAAAGAAGTAGTCCAGTTACACATTTGTGGGCTTATAACTTGGCTTCTGAAAGTCCTAGAGAGATCAGGTTTGTTTTAGTGTACTCCAATCAACAGCCCCTACAACCACAAAAAGGAATGGAGTCATTAGCACTTATGGTTTGTAAATGGCACCCAGAATTATGTTGCACGAAGCACAATTTCACATCATTCTGGGTCGATTTGTGTGAAAACAAGTTCCAATCAGACTGAAACGTTACAAGAAGGTAGAATCTATTAAGTTGTAAGTGATCTGAACGTTTCATGATGATCGCACATTCCTATAGGGGGTAAAACCATGTCCCAAAGGTCACCAGGCCTGGTGTCACTTTAAAGAAGTAGTCCAGTTACACATTTGTGGGCTTATAACTTGGCTTCTGAATGTCCTAGAGAGATCAGGTTTGTTTTAGTGTACTCCAATCAACATCCCCTACAACCACAAAAAGAAATGGAGTCATTAGCACTTATGGTTTTTAAATGGCACCCAGAATTATGTTGCACGAAGCACAATTTCACATCATTCTGGGTTCATTTGTGTGAAAACAAGGTCCAATCAGGCTGAAACGTTACAAGAAGGTAGAATCTATTGAGTTGTAAGTGATCTGAACGTTTCATGATGATCGCACATTCCTATAGGGGGTCAAACCATGTCCCGAAGGTCACCGGGCCTGGTGTCACTTTAAAGAAGTAGTCCAGTTACACCTTTGTGGGTTTATAACTTGGCTTCTGAATGTCCTAGAGAGATCAGGTTTGTTTTAATGTACTCCAATCATCAGCCCCTACAACCACAAAAAGGAATGGAGTCATTAGCACTTATGGTTTGTAAATGGCACCCAGAATTATGTTGCACGAAGCACAATTTCACATCATTCTGGGTCCATTTGTGTGAAAACAAGGTCCAATCAGGCTGAAACGTTACAAGAAGGTAGAATCTATTGAGTTGTAAGTGATCTGAACGTTTCATGATGATCGCACATTCCTATAGGGGGTAAAACCATGTCCCAAAGGTCACCAGGCCTGGTGTCACTTTAAAGAAGTAGTCCAGTTACACATTTGTGGGCTTATAACTTGGCTTCTGAATATCCTAGAGAGGTCAGGTTTGTTTTAGAGTACTCCAATTAACAGCCCCCATTACCCCAAAAAGGAATGGAGTCATTAGCACTTATGGTTTTTAAATGACACCCAGAATTATGTTGCACGAAGCACAATTTCACATCATTCTGGGTTCATTTGTGTGAAAACAAGGTCCAATCAGGCAGAAACATTACAGGAAGGTAGAATCTATTGAGTTGTAAGTGATCTGAACGTTTCATGATGATAGCACTTTCCTAAGGGGGTCAAACCATGTCCCAAAGGTCACCGGATCTTGTGTCAATTTAAAGAAGTAGTCCGGTTACACATTTGTGGGCTTATAACTTGGCTTCTGAATGTCCTAGAGAGATCAGGTTTGTTTTAGTTTACTCCAATCAACAGCCCCTACAACCACAAAACGGAATGGAGTCATTAGCACTTATGGTTTTTAAATGGCACCTAGAATTATGTTGCACGAAGCACAATTTCACATCATTCTGGGTTCATTTGTGTGAAAACAAGGTCCAATCAGGCTGAAACGTTACAAGAAGGTAGAATCTATTGAGTTGTAAGTGATCTGAACGTTTCATGGTGATCGCACATTCCTATAGGGGGTCAAACCATGTCCCAAAGGTCACCGGGCCTGGTGTCACTTTAAAGAAGTAGTCCAGTTACACCTTTGTGGGCTTATAACCTGGCTTCTGAATGTCCTAGAGAGATCAGGTTTGTTTTAATGTACTCCAATCAACAGCCCCTACAACCACAAAAAGGAATGGAGTCATTAGCACTTATGGTTTGTAAATGGCACCCAGAATTATGTTTCACGAAGCACAATTTCACATCATTCTGGGTCCATTTGTGTGAAAACAAGGTCCAATCAGGCTGAAACGTTACAAGAAGGTAGAATCTATTAAGTTGTAAGTGATCTGAACGTTTCATGATGATCGCACATTCCTATAGGGGGTAAAACCATGTCCCAAAGGTCACCAGGCCTGGTGTCACTTTAAAGAAGTAGTCCAGTTACACATTTGTGGGCTTATAACTTGGCTTCTGAATGTCCTAGAGAGATCAGGTTTGTTTTAGTGTACTCCAATCAACAGCCCCTACAACCACAAAAAGGAATGGAGTCATTAGCACTTATGGTTTTTAAATGGCACCCAGAATTATGTTGCACGAAGAACAATTTCACATCATTCTGGGTTCATTTGTGTGAAAACAAGGCCCAATCAGGCTGAAACGTTACAAGAAGGTAGAATCTATTGAGTTGTAAGTGATCTGAACGTTTCATGATGATCACACATTCCTATAGGGGGTCAAACCATGTCCCAAAGGTCACCGGGCCTGGTGTCACTTTAAAGAAGTAGTCCAGTTACACCTTTGTTGGGCTTATAACTTGGCTTCTGAATGTCCTAGAGAGATCAGGTTTGTTTTAATGTACTCCAATCAACAGCCCCTACAACCACAAAAAGGAATGGAGTCATTAGCACTTATGGTTTGTAAATGGCACCCAGAATTATGTTGCACGAAGCACAATTTCACATCATTCTGTGTCCATTTGTGTGAAAACAAGGTCCAATCAGGCTGAAACGTTACAAGAAGGTAGAATCTATTGAGTTGTAAGTGATCTGAACGTTTCATGATGATCGCACATTTCTATAGGGGGTAAAACCATGTCCCAAAGGTCACCAGGCCTGGTGTCACTTTAAAGAAGTAGTCCAGTTACACCTTTGTGGGCTTATAACCTGGCTTCTGAATGTCCTAGAGAGATCAGGTTTGTTTTAATGTACTCCAATCAACAGCCCCTACAACCACAAAAAGGAATGGAGTCATTAGCACTAATGGTTTGTAAATGGCACCCAGAATTATGTTGCACGAAGCACAATTTCACATCATTCTGGGTCCATTTGTGTGAAAACAAGGTCCAATCAGGCTGAAACGTTACAAGAAGGTAGAATCTATTAAGTTGTAAGTGATCTGAACGTTTCATGATGATCGCACATTCCTATAGGGGGTAAAACCATGTCCCAAAGGTCACCAGGCCTGGTGTCACTTTAAAGAAGTAGTCCAGTTACACATTTGTGGGCTTATAACTTGGCTTCTGAATGTCCTAGAGAGATCAGGTTTGTTTTAGTGTACTCCAATCAACAGCCCCTACAACCACAAAAAGGAATGGAGTCATTAGCACTTATGGTTTTTAAATGGCACCCAGAATTATGTTGCACGAAGAACAATTTCACATCATTCTGGGTTCATTTGTGTGAAAACAAGGCCCAATCAGGCTGAAACGTTACAAGAAGGTAGAATCTATTGAGTTGTAAGTGATCTGAACGTTTCATGATGATCGCACATTCCTATAGGGGGTCAAACCATGTCCCAAAGGTCACCGGGCCTGGTGTCACTTTAAAGAAGTAGTCCAGTTACACCTTTGTTGGGCTTATAACTTGGCTTCTGAATGTCCTAGAGAGATCAGGTTTGTTTTAATGTACTCCAATCAACAGCCCCTACAACCATAAAAAGGAATGGAGTCATTAGCACTTGTGGTTTGTAAATAGCACCCAGAATTATGTTGCACGAAGCACAATTTCACATCATTCTGTGTCCATTTGTGTGAAAACAAGGTCCAATCAGGCTGAAACGTTACAAGAAGGTAGAATCTATTGAGTTGTAAGTGATCTGAACGTTTCATGATGATCGCACATTTCTATAGGGGGTAAAACCATGTCCCAAAGGTCACCAGGCCTGGTGTCACTTTAAAGAAGTAGTCCAGTTACACATTTGTGGGCTTATAACTTGGCTTCTGAATATCCTAGAGAGGTCAGGTTTGTTTTAGAGTACTCCGATTAACAGCCCCCATTACCCCAAAAAGGAATGGAGTCATTAGCACTTATGGTTTTTAAATGGCACCCAGAATTATGTTGCACGAAGCACAATTTCACATCATTCTGGGTTCATTTGGGTGAAAACAAGGTCCAATCAGGCAGAAACGTTACAGGAAGGTAGAATCTATTGAGTTGTAAGTGATCTGAACGTTTCATGATGATAGCACTTTCCTAAGGGGGTCAAACCATGTCCCAAAGGTCACCGGATCTGGTGTCAATTTAAAGAAGTAGTCCAGTTACACATTTGTGGGCTTATAACTTGGCTTCTGAATGTCCTAGAGAGATCAGGTTTGTTTTAGTGAACTCCAATCAACAGCCCCTACAACCACAAAAAGGAATGGAGTCATTAGCACTTATGGTTTTTAAATGGCACCCAGAATTATGTTGCACGAAGCACAATTTCACATAATTCTGGGTTCATTTGTGTGAAAACAAGCTCCAATCAGGCTGAAACGTTACAAGAAGGGAGAATCTATTGAGTTGTAAGTGATCTGAACGTTTCATGGTGATCGCACATTCCTATAGGGGGTCAAACCATGTCCCAAAGGTCACCGGGCCTGGTGTCACTTTAAAGAAGTAGTCCAGTTACACCTTTGTGGGCTTATAACCTGGCTTCTGAATGTCCTAGAGAGATCAGGTTTGTTTTAATGTACTCCAATCAACAGCCCTTACGTCCACAAAAAGGAATGGAGTCATTAGCACTTATGGTTTGTAAATGGCACCCAGAATTATGTTGCACGAAGCACAATTTCACATCATTCTGGGTCCATTTGTGTGAAAACAAGGTCCAATCAGGCTGAAACGTTACAAGAAGGTAGAATCTATTGAGTTGTAAGTGATCTGAACGTTTCATGATGATCGCACATTCCTATAGGGGGTCAAACCATGTCCAAAAGGTCACCAGGCCTGGTGTCACTTTAAAGAATTAGTCCAGATACACATTTGTGGGCTTATAACTTGGCTTCTGAATGTCCTAGAGAGATCAGGTTTGTCTTAGTGTACTCCAATCAACAGCCCCTACAACCACAAAAAGAAATGGAGTCATTAGCACTTATGGTTTTTAAATGGCACCCAGAATTATGCTGCACGAAGCACAATTTCACATCATTCTGGGTTCATTTGTGTGAAAACAAGGTCCAATCAGGCTGAAACGTTACAAGAAGGTAGAATCTCTTGAGTTGTAAGTGATCTGAATGTTTCATGATGATCGCACGTTCCTATAGGGGGTCAAACCATGTCCCGAAGGTCACCGGGCCTGGTGTCACTTTAAAGAAGTAGTCCAGTTACACCTTTGTGGGCTTATAACTTGGCTTCTGAATGTCCTAGAGAGATCAGGTTTGTTTTAATGTACTCCAATCAACAGCCTCTACAACCACAAAAAGGAATGGAGTCATTAGCACTTATGGTTTGTAAATGGCACCCAGAATTATGTTAAACGAAGCACAATTTCACATCATTCTGGGTCCATTTGTGTGAAAACAAGGTCCAATCAGGCTGAAACGTTACAAGAAGGTAGAATCTATTGAGTTGTAAGTGATCTGAACGTTTCATGATGATCGCACATTCCTATAGGGGGTAAAACCATGTCCCAAAGGTCACCAGGCCTGGTGTCACTTTAAAGAAGTAGTCCAGTTACACATTTGTGGGCTTATAACTTGGCTTCTGAATATCCTAGAGAGGTCAGGTTTGTTTTAGAGTACTCCAATTAACAGCCCCCATTACCCCAAAAAGTAATGGAGTCAATAGCACTTATGGTTTTTAAATGGCACCCAGAATTATGTTGCACGAAGCACAATTTCACATCATTCTGGGTCCATTTGTGTGAAAACAAGGTCCAATCAGGCAGAAACGTTACAGGAAGGTAGAATCTATTGAGTTGTAAGTGATCTGAACGTTTCTTGATGATAGAACTTTTCTAAGGGGGTCAAACCATGTCCCAAAGGTCACCGGATCTGGTGTCAATTTAAAGAAGTAGTCCAGTTACACCTTTGTGGGCTTATAACCTGGCTTCTGAATGTCCTAGAGAGATCAGGTTTGTTTTAATGTACTCCAATCAACAGCCCCTACAACCACAAAAAGGAATGGAGTCATTAGCACTAATGGTTTGTAAATGGCACCCAGAGATATGTTGAAAGAAGCACAATTTCACATCATTCTGGGTTCATTTGTGTGAAAACAAGGTCCAATCAGGCAGAAACGTTACAGGAAGGTAGAATCTATTGAGTTGTAAGTGATCTGAACGTTTCATGATGATAGCACTTTCCTAAGGGGGTCAAACCATGTCCCAAAGGTCACCGGATCTGGTGTCAATTTAAAGAAGTAGTCCAGTTACACATTTGTGGGCTTATAACTTGGCTTCTGAATGTCCTAGAGAGATCAGGTTTGTTTTAGTGAACTCCAATCAACAGCCCCTACAACCACAAAAAGGAATGGAGTCATTAGCACTTATGGTTTTTAAATGGCACCCAGAATTATGTTGCACGAAGCACAATTTCACATCTTTCTGGGTTCATTTGTGTGAAAACAAGGTCCAATCAGGCTGAAACGTTACAAGAAGGTAGAATCTATTGAGTTGTAAGTGATCTGAACGTTTCATGGTGATCGCACATTCCTATAGGGGGTCAAAGCATGTCCCAAAGGACACCGGGCCTGGTGTCACTTTAAAGAAGTAGTCCAGTTACACCTTTGTGGGCTTATAACCTGGCTTCTGAATGTCCTAGAGAGATCAGGTTTGTTTTAATATACTCCAATCAACAGCCCCTACAACCACAAAAATGAATGGAGTCATTAGCACTTATGGTTTGTAAATGGCACCCAGAATTATGTTGCACGAAGCACAATTTCACATCATTCTGGGTCCATTTGTGTGAAAACAAGGTCCAATCAGGCTGAAACGTTACAAGAATGTAGAATCTATTGAGTTGTAAGTGATCTGAACGTTTCATGATGATCGCACATTCCTATAGGGGGTCAAACCATGTCCAAAAGGTCACCGGGCCTGGTGTCACTTTAAAGAATTAGTCCAGTTACACCTTTGTGGGCTTATAACTTGGCTTCTGAATGTCCTAGAGAGATCAGGTTTGTTTTAATGTACTCCAATCAACAGCCCCTACAACCACAAAAAGGAATGGAGTCATTAGCACTTATGGTTTGTAAATGGCACCCATAATTATGTTGCACGAAGCACAATTTCACATAATTCTGGGTCCATTTGTGTGAAAACAAGGTCCAGTCAGGCTGAAACGTTACAAGAAGGTAGAATCTATTGAGTTGTAAGTTATCTGAACGTTTCATGATGATCGCACATTCCTATAGGGGGTAAAACCATGTCCCAAAGGTCACCAGGCCTGGTGTCACTTTAAAGAAGTAGTCCAGTTACACATTTGTGGGCTTATAACTTGGCTTCTGAATGTCCTAGAGAGATCAGGTTTGTTTTAGTGTACTCCAATCAACAGCCCCTACAACCACAAAAAGGAATGGAGTCATTAGCACTTATGGTTTTTTTAATGGCACCCAGAATTATGTTGCACGAAGCACAATTTCACATCATTCTGGGTTCATTTGTGTGAAAACAAGGTCCAATCAGGCTGAAACGTTACAAGAAGGTAGAATCTATTGAGTTGTAAGTGATCTGAACGTTTCATGATGATCGCACATTCCTATAGGGGGTCAAACCATGTCCCAAAGGTCACCGGGCCTGGTGTCAATTTAAAGAAGTAGTCCAGTTACACATTTGTGGGCTTATAACTTGGCTTCTGAATGTCCTAGAGAGATCAGGTTTGTTTTAGTGTACTCCAATCAACAGCCCCTACAACCACAAAAAGCAATGGAGTCATTAGCACTTATGGTTTGTAAATGGCACCCAGAATTATGTTGCACGAAGCACAATTTCACATCATTCTGGGTCCATTTGTGTGAAAACAAGGTCCAATCAGGCTGAAACGTTACAAGAAGGTAGAATCGATTGAGTTGTAAGTGATCTGAACGTTTCATGATGATCGCACATTCCTATAGGGGGTCAAAACCATGTCCCAAAGGTCACCGGGCCTGGTGTCACTTTAAAGAAGTAGTCCAGTTACACCTTTGTGGGCTTATAACTTGGCTTCTGAATGTCCTAGAGAGATCAGGTTTGTATTAATGTACTCCAATCAACAGCCCCTACAACCACAAAAAGGAATGGAGTCATTAGCACTTTTGGTTTGTAAATGTTACCCAGAATTATGTTGCACGAAGCACAATTTCGCATCATTCTGGGTCCATTTGTGTGAAAACAAGGTCCAATCAGGCTGAAACGTTACAAGAAGGTAGAATCTATTGAGTTGTAAGTGATCTGAACGTTTCATGATGATCGCACATTCCTATAGGGGGTCAAACCATGTCCCAAATGTCACCGGGCCTGGTGTCAATTTAAAGAAGTAGTCCAGTTACACCTTTGTGGGCTTATAACTTGGCTTCTGAATGTCCTAGAGAGATCAGGTTTGTTTTAGTGTACTCCAATCAACAGCCCCTACAACCACAAAAAGGAATGGAGTCATAAGCACTTATGGTTTGTAAATGGCACCCAGAATTATGTTGCACGAAGCACAATTTCACATAATTCTGGGTCAATTTGTGTGCAAACAAGGTCCAATCAGGCTGAAACGTTACAAGAAGGTAGAATCTATTGAGTTGTAAGTGATCTGAACGTTTCATGATGATCACACATTCCTATAGGGGGTCAAACCATGTCCCAAAGGTCACCGGGCCTGGTGTCACTTTAAAGAAGTAGTCCAGTTACACATTTGTGGGCTTATAACTTGGCTTCTGAATATCCTAGAGAGGTCAGGTTTGTTTTAGAGTACTCCAATTAACAGCCCCCATTACCCCAAAAAGGAATGGAGTCATTAGCACTTATGGTTTTTAAATGGCACCCAGACTTATGTTGCACGAAGCACAATTTCACATCATTCTGGGTTCATTTGTGTGAAAACAAGGTCCAATCAGGAAGAAACGTTACAGGAAGGTAGAATCTATTGAGTTGTAAGTGATCTGAACATTTCATGATGATAGCACTTTCCTAAGGGGGTCAAACCATGTCCCAAAGGTCACCGGATCTGGTGTCAATTTAAAGAAGTAGTCCAGTTACACATTTGTGGGCTTATAACTTGGCTTCTGAATGTCCTAGAGAGATCATGTTTGTTTTAGTGTACTCCAATCTACAGCCCCTACAACCACAAAACGGAATGGAGTCATTAGCACTTATGGTTTTTAAATGGCACCCAGAATTATGTTGCAGGAAGCACAATTTCACATCATTCTGGGTTCATTTGTGTGAAAACAAGGTCCAATCAGGCTGAAACGTTACAAGAAGGTAGAATCTATTGAGTTGTAAGTGATCTGAACGTTTCATGATGATCGCACATTCCTATAGGGGGTCAAACCATGTCCTAAAGGTCACCAGGCCTTGTGTCACTTTAAAGAAGTAGTCCAGTTACACATTTGTGGGCTTATAACTTGGCTTCTGAATATCCTAGAGAGGTCCGGTTTGTTTTAGAGTACTCCAATTAACAGCCCCCATTACCCCAAAAAGGAATGGAGTCATTAGCACTTATGGTTTTTAAATGGCACCCAGAATTTTGTTGCACGAAGCACAATTTCACATCATTCTGGGTTCATTTGTGTGAAAACAAGGTCCAATCAGGCAGAAACGTTACAGGAAGGTAGAATCTATTGAGTTGTAAGTGATCTGAACGTTTCATGATGATAGCACTTTCCTAAGGGGGTCAAACCATGTCCCAAAGGTCACCGGATCTGGTGTCAATTTAAAGAAGTAGTCCAGTTACACATTTGTGGGCTTATAACTTGGCTTCTGAATGTCCTAGAGAGATCAGGTTTGTTTTAGTGTACTCCAATCAACAGCCCCTACAACCACAAAAAGGAATGGAGTCATTAGCACTTATGGTTTGTAAATGGCACCCAGAATTATGTTGCACGAAGCACAATTTCACATCATTCTGGGTCCATTTGTGTGAAAACAAGGTCCAATCAGGCTGAAACGTAACAAGAAGGTAGAATCTATTAAGTTGTAAGTGATCTGAACGTTTCATGATGATCGCACATTCCTATAGGGGGTAAAACCATGTCCCAAAGGTCACCAGGCCTGGTGTCACTTTAAAGAAGTAGTCCAGTTACACATTTGTGGGCTTATAACTTGGCTTCTGAATGTCCTAGAGAGATCAGGTTTGTTTTAGTGTACTCCAATCAACAGCCCCTACAACCACAAAAAGGAATGGAGTCATTAGCACTTATGGTTTTTAAATGGCACCCTGAATTATGTTGCACGAAGAACAATTTCACATCATTCTGGGTTCATTTGTGTGAAAACAAGGCCCAATCAGGCTGAAACGTTACAAGAAGGTAGAATCTATTGAGTTGTAAGTGATCTGAACGTTTCATGATGATCGCACATTCCTATAGGGGGTCGAACCATGTCCCAAAGGTCACCGGGCCTGGTGTCACTTTAAAGAAGTAGTCCAGTTACACCTTTGTTGGGCTTATAACTTGGCTTCTGAATGTCCTAGAGAGATCAGGTTTGTTTTAATGTACTGGAATCAACAGCCCCTACAACCACAAAAAGGAATGGAGTCATTAGCACTTATGGTTTGTAAATGGCACCCAGAATTATGTTGCACGAAGCACAATTTCACATCATTCTGGGTCCATTTGTGTGAAAACAAGGTCCAATCCGGCTGAAACGTTACAAGAAGGTAGAATCTATTGAGTTGTAAGTGATCTGAACGTTTCATGATGATCGCACATTCCTATAGGGGGTCAAACCATGTCCCAAAGGTCACCGGGCCTGGTGTCACTTTAAAGAAGTAGTCAAGTTACACCTTTGTGGGCTTATAACTTGGCTTCTGAATGTCCTAGAGAGATCAGGTTTGTATTAATGTACTCCAATCAACAGCCCCTACAACCACAAAAAGGAATGGAGTCATTAGCACTTATGGTTTGTAAATGGCACCCAGAACTATGTTGCACGAAGCACAATTTCACATCATTCTGGGTCCATTTGTGTGAAAACAAGGTCCAATCAGGCTGAAACGTTACAAGAAGGTAGAATCTATTGAGTTGTAAGTAATCTGAACATTTCATGATGATCGCACATTCCTATAGGGGGTAAAACCATGTCCCAAAGGTCACCAGGCCTGGTGTCACTTTAAAGAAGTAGTCCAGTTACACATTTGTGGGCTTATAACTTGGCTTCTGAATGTCCTAGAGAGATCAGGTTTGTTTTAGTGTACTCCAATCAACAGCCCCTACAACCACAAAAAGGAATGGAGTCATTAGCACTTATGGTTTGTAAATGGCACCCAGAATTATGTAACGTGAGGAAATATGGGTTTTATATCACAAAGGTGGTGTTGGACTCAGCTGTGTCAAAGCTGGGTCGCTGAGAACTTTCACCCACAGATTAAGACCTGAACGCCAGCGAGTCTGGGAGGAAACCATAACATCTGCCACCTGCAGTCTACCAGAAGATGTGTTTACATGAGTTGTACCCAGACCAAGTCAAAACATAAAGTTTAAACTTCTTTTTCTTGATTTTAATGTTAAAGTAACCATTATCATTTTGCTCATTATAAATGTGATTAATCAAATGAATGACTATTTAGCTTTGGGGTAATTATAATGGTTTAATGAATCCATTCTTAAATAATGTTGAGAATGTTTGTTACTGACCTTCACACACACTCAAGCACAAACATTCACACACATCCACACACACCTGCTCACAGTAAACTCCAGACACATTTGATGACGCACGTTTGCTTTGAGAAGAGAAAGGTTTTTGGTAAGTTTTCAGTCTTATGATGCAGTTCGTGTTGGACAACGAGAGAGAACAGACCTGAAAACCAAAGGGGGGGCAGAGCCTGTTGGCTCGTTCTTCCCCCCTTCTCTCACGCTGTTTCTGCCACGCCAGGCAGAATAGCTGAACCGCAACTTCTAACGCAGACTCATTACCGAGTCTTTTGATTTCTGAGTGAATTAACTTAAGAAAGCGCGTCGACAAAACGCTTTACCATCAACGTGTACCGAGGGGCAACTCTGGACCGGGTCGCAGCGCATCTTTGTCTTCTTTGCCAGCCAAGGTGACCTGGATGAAACATCCTAAGGTGACGTCCCGGGTCCAACAGAGGGTCCGATTTTCGGTGAGGCAAAACACGACAGATAGCGTTTTGATGCATCTTTTCCACTAAACCTAAGTTTATTCAAACCATCACTTCACTCAGACACCTGTTTCTTCCTGAAGCAACATCAGATGCACACATGCATTCATCTCATCTCATGTTCAATTCTCACTACACTTGGCACCCACACGCATCCATAATCACATCATATCACTCTCAATCTTCATTCACCTACAGAAGGTCTATTTGAGCATTAACAGCATATCAACTGTTAAAAAGATTGTCCCACAAAGTTATCAATGTTGAGTGTATTTCCTGTTTGTCAATTTCAAAATCATTAGTTTAATTTGAAGAATTAAAACTTTTAAACGTCAAACTGGTTTCCTCATTGAACTGAAACACAGACACTCAGATATTATCGGCAGTTTATGGATGAAAACAACCTTTGAGTCTTCTGAACAATATAAAATTTGGTTATTTATTTATTAAAATTAATATTCCGAATTAATACGTAGCATGGTTCCTCTTTCATAAAAGAGCATAAATCCATAACGCTACATTTAATGGCGAGCGTATCCAGTCTTCTATATCTGCGATATGTCTGATTTCTTACATCTAAAAGCTACAAACAACGCTTTTCTCTGTGTTTCACTTTGATGTCTTATTTTGAACTTAACCGGAAATTGTTCCGCTCACTAAATTCTCCGACCTCAGAACCGAGACTAAATTCTCGGACACCTTTCGTCTCAGTGTGTTGACACTGTGGGCGAGCTATTGTGGAAAATATCTCCATTGCATGAGCGACTTATAGAAGCCGAATCTAAACGGAATGCCCGTAGGCACCTACTGTTGCTTGATTGCACGGTAAACGTCGTAAGCCGGGTTATGGCCGTCACGCGTTACTGCATTCAGATTGCGTGCGCTTTTTAAACGGAATGCTCGGTGACACCTGCCGGAGCTTGACTGCTCGGTAAACGTCGTAAAGCGAGGCACAGCCGTTACGCGTTACTGCATTCAGATTGCGTACGTTTTTTTTAAAGTCCGTATTAAAAGTGGAGTGAGATGCCTACTTGTTAATCGGGGAAATTTCAGTCTGGCCGCTACAGACAAAGAACGCTAGGCCTGGCCGGGGAGCTAAGCTAGCGCCACAGTTAGACAAATAGGGCACGCGTCCCGTTAAATTGTCATCATTTCTGGCACAGTCAGTCTGTGTCCTCACAAAACCCGCATTGGCGGTGATTCTTGTAAATCGCTACGGTGTGTAGAATCTACATTTTGCTACGTTTGTCCGTCTGATACCAACACGGCAGCGTAGGGTTTGTTATTTTTTTATTATTTTTATTTTGGACCGGTGAACGGGTCGGCTTTCACAGCCTCCGTTGCTCGGTTCCATGCCTTTTTCTTCCATCTTGTGAAGTAGTGTGTATTCATTTCTCTATCAACAATTCCTTGTTTTACCCTGTGTCATAAAGTTAAGTAGGCTACGGACAGTCCTTGTTGTGTGAGACATATTAAGGAATCTGCCCGGAGTTTTACGTCGGCTCAGAAGGTAGAAACGCGAGTTGCTCTGAACTTAATGGGAGATGGACGAGACACGACAAAATCTTTCTTGCACTGTTACACCTGATGTAAGGTTCTCTGACGTTCTGCTTCCAGAACATGCCAAGACGCAGGAAATTCACCGGCCGAGCATCGCTGGTCCCTCCGCCCGCCCGAACGGGCCCGTTTTAGGCGGGTGCCGCCGGTCGGGAACAGTGGGGACTAGTGGCTGCGGTTCGGTGCCAGCTGCACTGGGTCGGAGGTGGTTCTGGTCTGCACTTCATGTCGTGAATTCGAGCAGCATGCTGTTTACAGTCATAACGCTTTTTCTTTACCTTTGTTTCTTCCAGGGGGTCAAAAACCCACCATCAACATCAAGGTTTGAAATAAACAACACTTTCTCTGCTGCTTTTAAGCTGAATAAATCTCTTGAGCCTATGGTTAACCTCTCTGACAAACAGGTTGTGCTTAACCCTTTGGTTCCTAATGCTTCTCCTCTGTCATCCATGTTAAAGGCTGAACATCTCTCCAGCATGGGTGTGCAATCTTCAGGCTGTGATCCACCGCTTCAGTCAGAGGTCCGTTTTACTCGTCAGTCCGCTTCATGCACAAACCAGCTTCTTTATCGGGGCGTGATGGAAACGTCAGCCGCCGTGAAACGCTTGTGGTCTCCGGACGGAGCTACCAGGCCATTTGGGGGGTTTGTGCCCGGACATCTTGACCTTTATGTGAATGACCTTGTCACTTTTCAGTTTGTGACCTCTGCTAATACGGTGGCCAATTCTTTTCTCCTTTCACAGGGGTGTGACTTAGTCTCGGGCGTCTGTGCTCTCTTTCCTGTGATTTCTCTTACAGGTGACCGCGACGACGCAGAAAACCCTGCGGTTTCCAGCAGTCCTGTGGTCAGTGGCGATATTAAAGGTGGCTCGGTGGTTGCTGCGCACACCTCTCTCACGGGCTCGGGAAGGCAACCCGGCCCGGGAGGTGTAGGTGCGTGCAGTGATGCTCTGCTCGGGGCCCCTCCTGACAAAGGGGGGGTGCTGAGTGGCTCTGAGTTTTCCGTTGCGGACTTCAACCGGTTCGGGGGAACGCCTCCTCCGAGCGGGCGGGTCATTGCAGAAATCGACACTGACCTTCCACCAATTCAGCTGACAACATTGACCTCCGACCCGGAGTTAGGTGCTGCACCTTCTACGGGGCGGAGTTCTAGTCAGTCTGTAAATAATCTGGTTAAACCGGGTTTTTCTGATTCTGTGTGGGAACCTCCATCATTCTTGGGAATAAAGTATTCTTGGTTTCAGTTTTCAGGACAGACCATGTTCCTAAAGCTAGCGACATGTCTGTATCTGATTCTAAACATGGCTAGGTTTGCTTTGACACCCGTGACACAACCATCCTTGGATTACTCCTTTTCAGAACCTCCAAGTCCAACACCTCCAGGTCTTTGGACATCTGAACACCTACTCTTTCAGCACGATTCAGGTGACACTGTGCATCTTCTTGGTAATAGAGCTTTTAAGAGCTTAAGAACTGTTCTTTGTTATGCTTCTCCTGTCTCACAGACACGGCATACGTTTGAGAAACAAAAGGGGGGTGGGGAGCCTCCTCCCGCTTTGCGAGCATCGGTTTCGCATTTCCAGTTCACTACCATTTCTGATCACAACAAAGTCGCCTCCGTAAAGCTGCAACACAACTTTGAGCAGGTAAAATCAGGTTCTGATCTAACAGCTAAACCATCAGCTTCGCTCCAGTTCCAAACGGAACCCTCAGGTAAATTCAAACAAGTTTCCCTGTGGGTTCGTAACACCAGATACAAACAGTTTGATAACCAAATCGCTTATGAGCCTGCTCCCACAGATACGTCCAAACTCGTGTCTCTGTGGGTCCGCAATACCAGATTCAAAACTCTATTCTGACCGGATTCTTTTCCACTGACTGGTGGACCGTTACAAATTCTCTCGTTTGTGGGATGAATTTTTAACAAATGTGATATCCTTTGAGTTTTTTTTTTTTTTCAGGTTACCTGCCTCCAGCCAGGGTCCTGTTACTAACTCACATTTTTAGGGGTTACTAACCTACTGAGTTACATTTTTAGAACTGATTTACATCTCTATCTTTTCTTAGTGCTTTGTGTAGCATGATTATATTTGATTATAAATTTAATTTTATTTTGTTACTATTTCCCTTAAAGGGCCACAAGCCAATTTGCCCTTCATTTTCATGATTATTTCCTTTATATATATGCCTTTAATTAATGCAGCCTGCTGAGTTTCACATATCAGTTAGGATTTACTTTCTTTTATTTGTGTTTTCACTGCATCACGTTTTTACATGACGCGTAGAACAGGGTGCAGAACATTTCTTCTTTAGATAATTCACAAAAGGCACCCACATTTTCCCAGAGGCACCCATAGATAGGTTTTGATTGATTTCTTTGTTTTGCATCAAATGCTATCTGTCGTGTGGGCTGTCTCACTTTGTCTCCTTCTCCGAGCTCGTATGGACTACATCCCATCAGAGGGGCCGTCTTCACCATCCTTCAACTGGTTTTCTGTCGCATGGGGCTTCGGTCGTGATTCGAGATGGGTCGAGGTCGTCACTGGACTTCGCCTGGACTACGCCTGAGGAATACTTCATCTGCCCAGCTCTGTGTGGCACACGAGCTGCTTATCCTTTGCATACCTTTGCATTATTGCTGATGAAATTAACTGCTATTGAAATAGCTCTGCTTTCAAGATTTCCTAAGTGGATTACTTTACAATGATTGCAACAGTTTTGGCCTTAATCATCTGATCAGGATAGACTCCCTTCTACACGAGACCTGTGGAGACGCTTCATCGTTCCTGCCTTCATCTGGGATGTCTACCTTCACGAGTACATCACGTTATTGTGTTTGTAACGGCAGGTGGCCTGTGCTTGACCACCATGTCGTCACAAAAAGGGGGGGTATGTAACGTGAGGAAATATGGGTTTTCTATCACAAAGGTGGTGTTGGACTCAGCTGTGTCAAAGCTGGGTCGCTGAGAACTTTCACCCACAGATTAAGACCTGAACGCCAGCGAGTCTGGGAGGAAACCATAACATCTGCCACCTGCAGTCTACCAGAAGATGTGTTTACATGAGTTGTACCCAGACCAAGTCAAAACATAAAGTTTAAACTTCTTTTTCTTGATTTTAATGTTAAAGTAACCATTATCATTTTGCTCATTATAAATGTGATTAATCAAATGAATGACTATTTAGCTTTGGGGTAATTATAATGGTTTAATGAATCCATTCTTAAATAATGTTGAGAATGTTTGTTACTGACCTTCACACACACTCAAGCACAAACATTCACACACATCCACACACACCTGCTCACAGTAAACTCCAGACACATTTGATGACGCACGTTTGCTTTGAGAAGAGAAAGGTTTTTGGTAAGTTTTCAGTCTTATGATGCAGTTCGTGTTGGACAACGAGAGAGAACAGACCTGAAAACCAAAGGGGGGCAGAGCCTGTTGGCTCGTTCTTCCCCCCTTCTCTCACGCTGTTTCTGCCACGCCAGGCAGAATAGCTGAACCGCAACTTCTAACGCAGACTCATTACCGAGTCTTTTGATTTCTGAGTGAATTAACTTAAGAAAGCGCGTCGACAAAACGCTTTACCATCAACGTGTACCGAGGGGCAACTCTGGACCGGGTCGCAGCGCATCTTTGTCTTCTTTGCCAGCCAAGGTGACCTGGATGAAACATCCTAAGGTGACGTCCCGGGTCCAACAGAGGGTCCGATTTTCGGTGAGGCAAAACACGACAGATAGCGTTTTGATGCATCTTTTCCACTAAACCTAAGTTTATTCAAACCATCACTTCACTCAGACACCTGTTTCTTCCTGAAGCAACATCAGATGCACACATGCATTCATCTCATCTCATGTTCAATTCTCACTACACTTGGCACCCACACGCATCCATAATCACATCATATCACTCTCAATCTTCATTCACCTACAGAAGGTCTATTTGAGCATTAACAGCATATCAACTGTTAAAAAGATTGTCCCACAAAGTTATCAATGTTGAGTGTATTTCCTGTTTGTCAATTTCAAAATCATTAGTTTAATTTGAAGAATTAAAACTTTTAAACGTCAAACTGGTTTCCTCATTGAACTGAAACACAGACACTCAGATATTATCGGCAGTTTATGGATGAAAACAACCTTTGAGTCTTCTGAACAATATAAAATTTGGTTATTGATTTATTAAAATTAATATTCCGAATTAATACGTAGCATGGTTCCTCTTTCATAAAAGAGCATAAATCCATAACGCTACATTTAATGGCGAGCGTATCCAGTCTTCTATATCTGCGATATGTCTGATTTCTTACATCTAAAAGCTACAAACAACGCTTTTCTCTGTGTTTCACTTTGATGTCTTATTTTGAACTTAACCGGAAATTGTTCCGCTCACTAAATTCTCCGACCTCAGAACCGAGACTAAATTCTCGGACACCTTTCGTCTCAGTGTGTTGACACTGTGGGCGAGCTATTGTGGAAAATATCTCCATTGCATGAGCGACTTATAGAAGCCGAATCTAAACGGAATGCCCGTAGGCACCTACTGTTGCTTGATTGCACGGTAAACGTCGTAAGCCGGGTTATGGCCGTCACGCGTTACTGCATTCAGATTGCGTGCGCTTTTTAAACGGAATGCTCGGTGACACCTGCCGGAGCTTGACTGCTCGGTAAACGTCGTAAAGCGAGGCACAGCCGTTACGCGTTACTGCATTCAGATTGCGTACGTTTTTTTTAAAGTCCGTATTAAAAGTGGAGCGAGATGCCTACTTGTTAATCGGGGAAATTTCAGTCTGGCCGCTACAGACAAAGAACGCTAGGCCTGGCCGGGGAGCTAAGCTAGCGCCACAGTTAGACAAATAGGGCACGCGTCCCGTTAAATTGTCATCATTTCTGGCACAGTCAGTCTGTGTCCTCACAAAACCCGCATTGGCGGTGATTCTTGTAAATCGCTACGGTGTGTAGAATCTACATTTTGCTACGTTTGTCCGTCTGATACCAACACGGCAGCGTAGGGTTTGTTATTTTTTTTATTATTTTTATTTTGGACCGGTGAACGGGTCGGCTTTCACAGCCTCCGTTGCTCGGTTCCATGCCTTTTTCTTCCATCTTGTGAAGTAGTGTGTATTCATTTCTCTATCAACAATTCCTTGTTTTACCCTGTGTCATAAAGTTAAGTAGGCTACGGACAGTCCTTGTTGTGTGAGACATATTAAGGAATCTGCCCGGAGTTTTACGTCGGCTCAGAAGGTAGAAACGCGAGTTGCTCTGAACTTAATGGGAGATGGACGAGACACGACAAAATCTTTCTTGCACTGTTACACCTGATGTAAGGTTCTCTGACGTTCTGCTTCCAGAACATGCCAAGACGCAGGAAATTCACCGGCCGAGCATCGCTGGTCCCTCCGCCCGCCCGAACGGGCCCGTTTTAGGCGGGTGCCGCCGGTCGGGAACAGTGGGGACTAGTGGCTGCGGTTCGGTGCCAGCTGCACTGGGTCGGAGGTGGTTCTGGTCTGCACTTCATGTCGTGAATTCGAGCAGCATGCTGTTTACAGTCATAACGCTTTTTCTTTACCTTTGTTTCTTCCAGGGGGTCAAAAACCCACCATCAACATCAAGGTTTGAAATAAACAACACTTTCTCTGCTGCTTTTAAGCTGAATAAATCTCTTGAGCCTATGGTTAACCTCTCTGACAAACAGGTTGTGCTTAACCCTTTGGTTCCTAATGCTTCTCCTCTGTCATCCATGTTAAAGGCTGAACATCTCTCCAGCATGGGTGTGCAATCTTCAGGCTGTGATCCACCGCTTCAGTCAGAGGTCCGTTTTACTCGTCAGTCCGCTTCATGCACAAACCAGCTTCTTTATCGGGGCGTGATGGAAACGTCAGCCGCCGTGAAACGCTTGTGGTCTCCGGACGGAGCTACCAGGCCATTTGGGGGGTTTGTGCCCGGACATCTTGACCTTTATGTGAATGACCTTGTCACTTTTCAGTTTGTGACCTCTGCTAATACGGTGGCCAATTCTTTTCTCCTTTCACAGGGGTGTGACTTAGTCTCGGGCCTCTGTGCTCTCTTTCCTGTGATTTCTCTTACAGGTGACCACGACGACGCAGAAAACCCTGCGGTTTCCAGCAGTCCTGTGGTCAGTGGCGATATTAAAGGTGGCTCGGTGGTTGCTGCGCACACCTCTCTCACGGGCTCGGGAAGGCAACCCGGCCCGGGAGGTGTAGGTGCGTGCAGTGATGCTCTGCTCGGGGCCCCTCCTGACAAAGGGGGGGTGCTGAGTGGCTCTGAGTTTTCCGTTGCGGACTTCAACCGGTTCGGGGGAACGCCTCCTCCGAGCGGGCGGGTCATTGCAGAAATCGACACTGACCTTCCACCAATTCAGCTGACAACATTGACCTCCGACCCGGAGTTAGGTGCTGCACCTTCTACGGGGCGGAGTTCTAGTCAGTCTGTAAATAATCTGGTTAAACCGGGTTTTTCTGATTCTGTGTGGGAACCTCCATCATTCTTGGGAATAAAGTATTCTTGGTTTCAGTTTTCAGGACAGACCATGTTCCTAAAGCTAGCGACATGTCTGTATCTGATTCTAAACATGGCTAGGTTTGCTTTGACACCCGTGACACAACCATCCTTGGATTACTCCTTTTCAGAACCTCCAAGTCCAACACCTCCAGGTCTTTGGACATCTGAACACCTACTCTTTCAGCACGATTCAGGTGACACTGTGCATCTTCTTGGTAATAGAGCTTTTAAGAGCTTAAGAACTGTTCTTTGTTATGCTTCTCCTGTCTCACAGACACGGCATACGTTTGAGAAACAAAAGGGGGGTGGGGAGCCTCCTCCCGCTTTGCGAGCATCGGTTTCGCATTTCCAGTTCACTACCATTTCTGATCACAACAAAGTCGCCTCCGTAAAGCTGCAACACAACTTTGAGCAGGTAAAATCAGGTTCTGATCTAACAGCTAAACCATCAGCTTCGCTCCAGTTCCAAACGGAACCCTCAGGTAAATTCAAACAAGTTTCCCTGTGGGTTCGTAACACCAGATACAAACAGTTTGATAACCAAATCGCTTATGAGCCTGCTCCCACAGATACGTCCAAACTCGTGTCTCTGTGGGTCCGCAATACCAGATTCAAAACTCTATTCTGACCGGATTCTTTTCCACTGACTGGTGGACCGTTACAAATTCTCTCGTTTGTGGGATGAATTTTTAACAAATGTGATATCCTTTGAGTTTTTTTTTTTTTTTTCAGGTTACCTGCCTCCAGCCAGGGTCCTGTTACTAACTCACATTTTTAGGGGTTACTAACCTACTGATTTACATTTTTAGAACTGATTTACATCTCTATCTTTTCTTAGTGCTTTGTGTAGCATGATTATATTTGATTATAAATTTAATTTTATTTTGTTACTATTTCCCTTAAAGGGCCACAAGCCAATTTGCCCTTCATTTTCATGATTATTTCCTTTATATATATGCCTTTAATTAATGCAGCCTGCTGAGTTTCACATATCAGTTAGGATTTACTTTCTTTTATTTGTGTTTTCACTGCATCACGTTTTTACATGACGTGTAGAACAGGGTGCAGAACATTTCTTCTTTAGATAATTCACAAAAGGCACCCACATTTTCCCAGAGGCACCCATAGATAGGTTTTGATTGATTTCTTTGTTTTGCATCAAATGCTATCTGTCGTGTGGGCTGTCTCACTTTGTCTCCTTCTCCGAGCTCGTATGGACTACATCCCATCAGAGGGGCCGTCTTCACCATCCTTCAACTGGTTTTCTGTCGCATGGGGCTTCGGTCGTGATTCGAGATGGGTCGAGGTCGTCACTGGACTTCGCCTGGACTACGCCTGAGGAATACTTCATCTGCCCAGCTCTGTGTGGCACACGAGCTGCTTATCCTTTGCATACCTTTGCATTATTGCTGATGAAATTAACTGCTATTGAAATAGCTCTGCTTTCAAGATTTCCTAAGTGGATTACTTTACAATGATTGCAACAGTTTTGGCCTTAATCATCTGATCAGGATAGACTCCCTTCTACACGAGACCTGTGGAGACGCTTCATCGTTCCTGCCTTCATCTGGGATGTCTACCTTCACGAGTACATCACGTTATTGTGTTTGTAACGGCAGGTGGCCTGTGCTTGACCACCATGTCGTCACAAAAAGGGGGGGTATGTAACGTGAGGAAATATGGGTTTTCTATCACAAAGGTGGTGTTGGACTCAGCTGTGTCAAAGCTGGGTCGCTGAGAACTTTCACCCACAGATTAAGACCTGAACGCCAGCGAGTCTGGGAGGAAACCATAACATCTGCCACCTGCAGTCTACCAGAAGATGTGTTTACATGAGTTGTACCCAGACCAAGTCAAAACATAAAGTTTAAACTTCTTTTTCTTGATTTTAATGTTAAAGTAACCATTATCATTTTGCTCATTATAAATGTGATTAATCAAATGAATGACTATTTAGCTTTGGGGTAATTATAATGGTTTAATGAATCCATTCTTAAATAATGTTGAGAATGTTTGTTACTGACCTTCACACACACTCAAGCACAAACATTCACACACATCCACACACACCTGCTCACAGTAAACTCCAGACACATTTGATGACGCACGTTTGCTTTGAGAAGAGAAAGGTTTTTGGTAAGTTTTCAGTCTTATGATGCAGTTCGTGTTGGACAACGAGAGAGAACAGACCTGAAAACCAAAGGGGGGGGCAGAGCCTGTTGGCTCGTTCTTCCCCCCTTCTCTCACGCTGTTTCTGCCACGCCAGGCAGAATAGCTGAACCGCAACTTCTAACGCAGACTCATTACCGAGTCTTTTGATTTCTGAGTGAATTAACTTAAGAAAGCGCGTCGACAAAACGCTTTACCATCAACGTGTACCGAGGGGCAACTCTGGACCGGGTCGCAGCGCATCTTTGTCTTCTTTGCCAGCCAAGGTGACCTGGATGAAACATCCTAAGGTGACGTCCCGGGTCCAACAGAGGGTCCGATTTTCGGTGAGGCAAAACACGACAGATAGCGTTTTGATGCATCTTTTCCACTAAACCTAAGTTTATTCAAACCATCACTTCACTCAGACACCTGTTTCTTCCTGAAGCAACATCAGATGCACACATGCATTCATCTCATCTCATGTTCAATTCTCACTACACTTGGCACCCACACGCATCCATAATCACATCATATCACTCTCAATCTTCATTCACCTACAGAAGGTCTATTTGAGCATTAACAGCATATCAACTGTTAAAAAGATTGTCCCACAAAGTTATCAATGTTGAGTGTATTTCCTGTTTGTCAATTTCAAAATCATTAGTTTAATTTGAAGAATTAAAACTTTTAAACGTCAAACTGGTTTCCTCATTGAACTGAAACACAGACACTCAGATATTATCGGCAGTTTATGGATGAAAACAACCTTTGAGTCTTCTGAACAATATAAAATTTGGTTATTGATTTATTAAAATTAATATTCCGAATTAATACGTAGCATGGTTCCTCTTTCATAAAAGCACGAAGCACAATTTCACATCATTCTGGGTCCATTTGTGTGAAAACAAGGTCCAATCAGGCTGAAACGTTACAAGAAGGTAGAATCTATTAAGTTGTAAGTGATCTTAACGTTTCATGATGATCCCACATTCCTATAGGGGGTAAAACCATGTCCCAAAGGTCATCAGGCCTGGTGTAACTTTAAAGAAGTAGTCCAGTTACACATTTGTGGGCTTATAACTTGGCTTCTGAATGTCCTAGAGAGATCAGGTTTGTTTTAGTGTACTCCAATTAACAGCCCTTACAACCACAAAAGGAATGGAGTCATTAGCACTTATGGTTTTTAAATGGCACCCAGAATTATGTTGCACGAAGCACAATTTCACATCATTCTGGGTTCATTTGTGTGAAAACAAGGTCTAATCAGGCTGAAACGTTACAAGAAGGTAGAATCTATTGAGTTGTAAGTGATCTGAACATTTCTTGATAATCGCACATTCCTATAGCGGGTCAAACCATGTCCCAAAGGTCACCGGGCCTGGTGTCACTTTAAAGAAGTAGTCCAGTTACACATTTGTGGGCTTATAACTTGGCTTCTGAATGTCCTAGAGAGATCAGGTTTGTTTTAATGTACTCCAATCAACAGCCCCTACAACCACAAAAAGGAATGGAGTCATTAGCACTTATGGTTTGTAAATGGCACCCAGAATTATGTTGCACGAAGGACAATTTCACATCATTCTGGGTCCATTTGTGTGAAAACAAGGTCCTATCAGGCTGAGACGTTACAAGAAGGTAGAATCTATTGAGTTGTAAATGTTCTGAACGTTTCATGATGATCGCACATTCCTATAGGGTGTAAAAACATGTCCCAAAGGTCACCAGGCCTGGTGTGACTTTAAAGAAGTAGTCCAGTTACACATTTGTGGGCTTATAACTTGGCTTTTGAATATCCTAGAGAGGTCAGGTTTGTTTTAGAGTACTCCAATTAACAGCCCCCATTACCCCAAAAAGGAATGGAGTCATTAGCACTTATGGTTTTTAAATGGCACCCAGAATTATGTTGCACGAAGCACAATTTCACATCATTCTGGGTTCATTTGTGTGAAAACAAGGTCCAATCAGGCAGAAATGTTACAGGAAGGTAGAATCTATTGAGTTGTAAGTGATCTGAACGTTTCTTGATGATAGCACTTTCCTAAGGGGGTCAAACCATGTCCCAAAGGTCACCGGATCTGGTGTCAATTTAAAGAAGTAGTCCAGTTACACATTTGTGGGCTTATAACTTGGCTTCTGAATGTCCTAGAGAGATCAGGTTTGTTTTAGTGTACTCCAATCAACAGCCCCTACAACCACAAAACGGAATGGAGTCATTAGCACTTATGGTTTGTAAATGGCACCCAGAATTATGTTGCATGAAGCACAATTTCACATCATTCTGGGTCCATTTGTGTGAAAACAAGGTCCAATCAGGCTGAAACGTTACAAGAAGGTAGAATCTATTGAGTTGTAAGTGATCTGAACGTTTCATGATGATCGCACATTCCTATAGGGGGTAAAACCATGTCCCAAAGAATACCAGGCCTGGTGTCACTTTAAAGAAGTAGTCCAGTTACACATTTGTGGGCTTATAACTTGGCTTCTAAATATCCTAGAGAGGTCAGGTTTGTTTAGGAGTACTCCAATTAACAGCCCCCATTACCCCAAAAAGGTATGGAGTCATTAGCACTTATGGTTTTTAAATGGCACCCAGACTTATGTTGCACGAAGCACAATTTCACATCATTCTGGGTTCATTTGTGTGAAAACAAGGTCCAATCAGGCAGAAACGTTACAGGAAGGTAGAATCTATTGAGTTGTAAGTGATCTGAACGTTTCATGATGATAGCACTTTCCTAAGGGGGTCAAACCATGTCCCAAAGGTCACCGGATCTGGTGTCAATTTAAAGAAGTAGTCCAGTTACACATTTGTGGGCTTATAACTTGGCTTCTGAATGTCCTAGAGAGATCAGGTTTGTTTTAGTGTACTCCAATCTACAGCCCCTACAACCACAAAACGGAATGGAGTCATTAGCACTTATGGTTTTTAAATGGCACCCAGAATTATGTTGCAGGAGGCACAATTTCACATCATTCTGGGTTCATTTGTGTGAAAACAAGGTCCAATCAGGCTGAAACGTTACAAGAAGGTAGAATCTATTGAGTTGTAAGTGATCTGAACGTTTCATGATGATCGCACATTCCTATAGGGGGTAAAACCATGTCCCAAAGGTCACCAGGCCTGGTGTCACTTTAAAGAAGTAGTCCAGTTACACATTTGTGGGCTTATAACTTGGCTTCTGAATGTCCTAGAGAGATCAGGTTTGTTTTAGTGTACTCCAATCAACAGCCCCTACAACCACAAAAAGGAATGGAGTCATAAGCACTTATGGTTTGTAAATGGCACCCAGAATTATGTTGCACGAAGCACAATTTCACATCATTCTGGGTCCATTTGTGTGAAAACAAGGTCCAATCAGGCTGAAACGTTACAAGAAGGTAGAATCTATTGAGTTGTAAGTGATCTGAACGTTTCATGATGATCGCACATTCCTATAGGGGGTAAAACCATGTCCCAAAGGTCACCAGGCCTCTTGTCACTTTAAAGAAGTAGTCCAGTTACACATTTCTGGGCTTATAACTTGGCTTCTGAATGTCCTAGAGAGATCAGGTTTTTTTTAGTGTACTCCAATCAACAGACCCTACAACCACAAAAAGGAATGGAGTCATTAGCACTTATGGTTTGTAAATGGCACCCAGAATTATGTTGCACGAAGCACAATTTCACATCATTCTGGGTCCATTTGTGTGAAAACAAGGTCCAATCAGGCTGAAACGTTACAAGAAGGTAGAATCTATTGAGTTGTAAGTGATCTGAACGTTTCATGATGATCGCACATTCCTATAGGGGGTCAAACCATGTCCCAAAGGTCACCAGGCCTGGTGTCACTTTAAAGAAGTAGTCCAGTTACACATTTGTGGGCTTATAACTTGGCTTCTGAATATCCTAGAGAGGTCCGGTTTGTTTTAGAGTACTCCAATTAACAGCCCCCATTACACCAAAAAGGAATGGAGTCATTAGCACTTATGGTTTTTAAATGGCACCAAGAATTTTGTTGCACGAAGCACAATTTCACATCATTCTGGGTTCATTTGTGTGAAAACAAGGTCCAATCAGGCAGAAACGTTACAGGAAGGTAGAATCTATTGAGTTGTAAGTGATCTGAACGTTTCATGATGATAGCACTTTCCTAAGGGGGTCAAACCATGTCCCAAAGGTCACCGGATCTGGTGTCAATTTAAAGAAGTAGTCCAGTTACACATTTGTGGGCTGATAACTTGGCTTCTGAATGTCCTAGAGAGATCAGGTTTGTTTTAGTGTACTCCAATCAATACCCCCTACAACCACAAAAAGGAATGGAGTCATTAGCACTTATGGTTTGTAAATGGCACCCAGAATTATGTTTGCACGAAGCACAATTTCACATCATTCTGGGTCCATATGTGTGAAAACAAGGTCCAATCAGGCTGAAACGTTACAAGAAGGTAGAATCTATTAAGTTGTAAGTGATCTGAACGTTTCATGATGATCGCACATTCCTATAGGGGGTAAAACCATGTCCCAAAGGTCACCAGGCCTGGTGTCACTTTAAAGAAGTAGTCCAGTTACACATTTGTGGGCTTATAACTTGGCTTCTGAATGTCCTAGAGAGATCAGGTTTGTTTTAGTGTACTCCAATCAACAGCCCCTACAACCACAAAAAGGAATGGAGTCATTAGCACTTATGGTTTTTAAATGGCACCCTGAATTACGTTGCACGAAGAACAATTTCACATCATTCTGGGTTCATTTGTGTGAAAACAAGGCCCAATCAGGCTGAAACGTTACAAGAAGGTAGAATCTATTGAGATGTAAGTGATCTGAACGTTTCATGATGATCGCACATTCCTATAGGGGGTAAAACCATGTCCCAAAGGTCACCAGGCCTGGTGTCACTTTAAAGAAGTAGTCCAGTTACACCTTTGTGGGCTTATAACTTGGCTTCTGAATATCCTAGAGAGGTCAGGTTTGTTTTAGTGTACTCCGATTAACAGCCCCCATTACCCCAAAAAGGAATGGAGTCATTAGCACTTATGGTTTTTAAATGGCACCCAGAATTATGTTGCACGAAGCACAATTTCACATCATTCTGGGTTCATTTGTGTGAAAACAAGGTCCAATCAGGCAGAAACATTACAGGAAGGTAGAATCTATTGAGTTGTAAGGGATCCAAACGTTTCATGATGATAGCACTTTCCTAAGGGGGTCAAACCATGTCCCAAAGGTCACCGGATCTGGTGTCAATTTAAAGAAGTAGTCCAGTTACACATTTGTGGGCTTATAACTTGGCTTCTGAATGTCCTAGAGAGATCAGGTTTGTTTTAGTGAACTCCAATCAACAGCCCCTACAACCACAAAAAGGAATGGAGTCATTAGCACTTATGGTTTTTAAATGGCACCCAGAATTATGTTGCACGAAGCACAATTTCACATCATTCTGGGTTCATTTGTGGGAAAACAAGGTCCAATCAGGCTGAAACGTTACAAGAAGGTAGAATCTATTGAGTTGTAAGTGATCTGAACGTTTCATGGTTATCGCACATTCCTATAGGGGGTCAAACCATGTCCCAAAGGTCACCGGGACTGGTGTCACTTTAAATAAGTAGTCCAGTTACACCTTTGTGGGCTTATAACCTGGCTTCTGAATGTCCTAGAGAGATCAGGTTTGTTTTAATGTACTCCAATCAACAGCCCCTACAACCACAAAAAGGAATGGAGTCATTAGCACTTATGGTTTGTAAATGGCACCCAGAATTATGTTGCACGAAGCACAATTTCACATCATTCTGGGTCCATTTGTGTGAAAACAAGGTCCAATCAGGCTGAAACGTTACAAGAAGGTAGAATCTATTGAGTTGTGAGTGATCTGAACGTTTCATGATGATCGCACATTCCTATAGGGGGTCAAACCATGTCCAAAAGGTCACCGGGCCTGGTGTCACTTTAAAGAATTAGTCCAGTTACACATTTCTGGGCTTATAACTTGGCTTCTGAATGTCCTAGAGAGATCAGGTTTGTTTTAATGTACTCCAATCAACAGCCCCTACAACCACAAAAAGGAATGGAGTCATTAGCACTTATGGTTTGTAAATGGCACCCAGAATTATGTTGCACGAAGCACAATTTCACATAATTCTGGGTCCATTTGTGTGAAAACAAGGTCCAATCAGGCTGAAACATTACAAGAAGGTAGAATCTATTGAGTTGTAAGTGATCTGAACGTTTCATGATGATCGCACATTCCTATAGGGGGTAAAACCATGTCCCAAAGGTCACCAGGCCTGGTGTCACTTTAAAGAAGTAGTCCAGTTACACATTTGTGGGCTTATAACTTGGCTTCTGAATGTCCTAGAGAGATCAGGTTTGTTTTAGTGTACTCCAATCAACAGCCCCTACAACCACAAAAAGGAATGGAGTCATTAGCACTTATGGTTTTTTAATGGCACCCAGAATTATGTTGCACGAAGCACAATTTCACATCATTCTGGGTTCATTTGTGGGAAAACAAGGTCCAATCAGGCTGAAACGTTACAAGAAGGTAGAATCTATTGAGTTGTAAGTGATCTGAACGTTTCATGATGATCGCACATTCCTATAGGGGGTCAAACCATGTCCCAAAGGTCACCGGATCTTGTGTCAATTTAAAGAAGTAGTCCAGTTACACATTTGTGGGCTTATAACTTGGCTTCTGAATGTCCTAGAGAGATCAGGTTTGTTTTAGTGTACTCCAATCAACAGCCCCTACAACCACAAAAAGGAATGGAGTCATTAGCACTTATGGTTTTTAAATGGTACCCAGAATTATGTTGCACGAAGCACAATTTCACATCATTCTGGGTTCATTTGTGTGAAAACAAGGTCCAATCAGGCTGAAACGTTACAAGAAGGTAGAATCTATTGAGTTGTAAGTGATCTGAACGTTTCATGGTGATCGCACATTCCTATAGGGGGTCAAACCATGTCCCAAAGGTCACCGGGCCTGGTGTCACTTTAAAGAAGTAGTCAAGTTACACCTTTGTGTGCTTATAAACTGGCTTCTGAATGTCCTAGAGAGATCAGGTTTGTTTTAATGTTCTCCAATCAACAGCCCCTACAACCACAAAAAGCAATGGAGTCATTAGCACTTATGGTTTGTAAATGGCACCCAGAATTATGTTGCACGAAGCACAATTTCACATCATTCTGGGTCCATTTGTGTGAAAACAAGGTCCAATCCGGCTGAAACGTTACAAGAAGATAGAATCTATTGAGTTGTAAGTGATCTGAACGTTTCATGATGATCGCACATTCCTATAGGGGGTCAAACCATGTCCCAAAGGTCACCGGGCCTGGTGTCACTTTAAAGAAGTAGTCAAGTTACACATTTCTGGGCTTATAACTTGGCTTCTGAATGTCCTAGAGAGATCAGGTTTGTTTTAATGTACTCCAATCAACAGCCCCTACAACCACAAAAAGGAATGGAGTCATTAGCACTTATGGTTTGTAAATGGCACCCAGAATTATGTTGCACGAAGCACAATTTCACATAATTCTGGGTCCATTTGTGTGAAAACAAGGTCCAATCAGGCTGAAACATTACAAGAAGGTAGAATCTATTGAGTTGTAAGTGATCTGAACGTTTCATGATGATCCCACATTCCTATAGGGGGTAAAACCATGTCCCAAAGGTCACCAGGCCTGGTGTCACTTTAAAGAAGTAGTCCAGTTACACATTTCTGGGCTTATAACTTGGCTTCTGAATGTCCTAGAGAGATCAGGTTTGTTTTAGTGTACTCCAATCAACAGCCCCTACAACCACAAAAAGGAATGGAGTCATTAGCACTTATGGTTTTTTAATGGCACCCAGAATTATGTTGCACGAAGCACAATTTCACATCATTCTGGGTTCATTTGTGGGAAAACAAGGTCCAATCAGGCTGAAACGTTACAAGAAGGTAGAATCTATTGAGTTGTAAGTGATCTGAACGTTTCATGATGATCGCACATTCCTATAGGGGGTCAAACCATGTCCCAAAGGTCACCGGATCTTGTGTCAATTTAAAGAAGTAGTCCAGTTACACATTTGTGGGCTTATAACTTGGCTTCTGAATGTCCTAGAGAGATCAGGTTTGTTTTAGTGTACTCCAATCAACAGCCCCTACAACCACAAAAAGGAATGGAGTCATTAGCACTTATGGTTTTTAAATGGTACCCAGAATTATGTTGCACGAAGCACAATTTCACATCATTCTGGGTTCATTTGTGTGAAAACAAGGTCCAATCAGGCTGAAACGTTACAAGAAGGTAGAATCTATTGAGTTGTAAGTGATCTGAACGTTTCATGGTGATCGCACATTCCTATAGGGGGTCGAACCATGTCCCAAAGGTCACCGGGCCTGGTGTCACTTTAAAGAAGTAGTCAAGTTACACCTTTGTGTGCTTATAAACTGGCTTCTGAATGTCCTAGAGAGATCAGGTTTGTTTTAATGTTCTCCAATCAACAGCCCCTACAACCACAAAAAGCAATGGAGTCATTAGCACTTATGGTTTGTAAATGGCACCCAGAATTATGTTGCACGAAGCACAATTTCACATCATTCTGGGTCCATTTGTGTGAAAACAAGGTCCAATCAGGCTGAAACGTTACAAGAAGGTAGAATCTATTGAGTTGTAAGTGATCTAAACGTTTCATGATGATCGCACATTCCTATAGGGGGTCAAACCATGTCCCAAAGGTCACCGGGCCTGGTGTCACTTTAAAGAAGTAGTCAAGTTACACCTTTGTGGGCTTATAACTTGGCTTCTGAATGTCCTAGAGAGATCAAGTTTGTATTAATGTACTCCAATCAACAGCCCCTACAACCACAAAAAGGAATGGAGTCATTAGCACTTATGGTTTGTAAATGGCACCCAGAACTATGTTGCACGAAGCACAATTTCACATCATTCTGGGTCCATTTGTGTGAAAACAAGGTCCAATCAGGCTGAAACGTTACAGGAAGGTAGAATCTATTGAGTTGTAAGTGATCTGAACGTTTCATGATGATAGCACTTTCCTAAGGGGGTCAAACCATGTCCCAAAGTTCACCGGATCTGGTGTCAATTTAAAGAAGTAGTCCAGTTACACATTTGTGGGCTTATAACTTGGCTTCTGAATGTCCTAGAGAGATCAGGTTTGTTTTAATATACTCCAATCAACAGCCCCTACAACCACAAAAAGGAATGGAGTCATTAGCACTTATGGTTTGTAAATGGCACCCAGATTTATGTTGCACGAAGCACAATTTCACATCATTCTGGGTCCATTTGTGTGAAAACAAGGTCCAATCAGGCTGAAACGTTACAAGAATGTAGAATCTATTGAGTTGTAAGTTATCTGAACGTTTCATGATGATCGCACATTCCTATAGGGGGTCAAACCATGTCCAAAAGGTCACCGGGCCTGGTGTCACTTTAAAGAATTAGTCCAGTTACACCTTTGTTGGGCTTATAACTTGGCTTCTGAATGTCCTAGAGAGATCAGGTTTGTTTTAATGTACTCCAATCAACAGCCCCTACAACCACAAAAAGGAATGGAGTCATTAGCACTTATGGTTTGTAAATGGCACCCAGAATTATGTTGCAGGAAGCACAATTTCACATCATTCTGGGTCCATTTGTGTGAAAACAAGGTCCAATCAGGCTGAAACGTTACAAGAAGGTAGAATCTATTGAGTTGTAAGTGATCTGAACGTTTCATGATGATCGCACATTCCTATAGGGGGTAAAACCATGTCCCAAAGGTCACCAGGCCTGGTGTCACTTTAAAGAAGTAGTCCAGTTACACATTTGTGGGCTTATAACTTGGCTTCTGAATATCCTAGAGAGGTCAGGTTTGTTTTAGAGTACTCCGATTAACAGCCCCCATTACCCCAAAATGGAATGGAGTCATTAGCACTTATGGTTTTTAAATGGCACCCAGAATTATGTTGCACGAAGCACAATTTCACATCATTCTGGGTTCATTTGTGTGAAAACAAGGTCCAATCAGGCAGAAACATTACAGGAAGGTAGAATCTATTGAGTTGTAAGTGATCTGAACGTTTCATGATGATAGCACTTTCCTAAGGGGGTCAAACCATGTCCCAAAGGTCACCGGATCTGGTGTCAATTTAAAGAAGTAGTCCAGTTACACATTTGTGGGCTTATAACTTGGCTTCTGAATGTCCTAGAGAGATCAGGTTTGTTTTAGTGAACTCCAATCAACAGCCCCTACAACCACAAAAAGGAATGGAGTCATTAGCACTTATGGTTTTTAAATGGTACCCAGAATTATGTTGCACGAAGCACAATTTCACATCATTCTGGGTTCATTTGTGTGAAAACAAGGTCCAATCAGGCTGAAACGTTACAAGAAGGTAGAATCTATTGAGTTGTAAGTGATCTGAACGTTTCATGGTGATCGCACATTCCTATAGGGGGTCGAACCATGTCCCAAAGGTCACCGGGCCTGGTGTCACTTTAAAGAAGTAGTCAAGTTACACCTTTGTGTGCTTATAAACTGGCTTCTGAATGTCCTAGAGAGATCAGGTTTGTTTTAATGTTCTCCAATCAACAGCCCCTACAACCACAAAAAGCAATGGAGTCATTAGCACTTATGGTTTGTAAATGGTACCCAGAATTATGTTGCACGAAGCACAATTTCACATCATTCTGGGTTAATTTGTGTGAAAACAAGGTCCAATCAGGCTGAAACGTTACAAGAAGGTAGAATCTATTGAGTTGTAAGTGATCTGAACGTTTCATGGTGATCGCACATTCCTATAGGGGGTCGAACCATGTCCCAAAGGTCACCGGGCCTGGTGTCACTTTAAAGAAGTAGTCAAGTTACACCTTTGTGTGCTTATAAACTGGCTTCTGAATGTCCTAGAGAGATCAGGTTTGTTTTAATGTTCTCCAATCAACAGCCCCTACAACCACAAAAAGCAATGGAGTCATTAGCACTTATGGTTTGTAAATGGCACCCAGAATTATGTTGCACGAAGCACAATTTCACATCATTCTGGGTCCATTTGTGTGAAAACAAGGTCCAATCCGGCTGAAACGTTACAAGAAGATAGAATCTATTGAGTTGTAAGTGATCTGAACGTTTCATGATGATCGCACATTCCTATAGGGGGTCAAACCATGTCCCAAAGGTCACCGGGCCTGGTGTCACTTTAAAGAAGTAGTCAAGTTACACCTTTGTGGGCTTATAACTTGGCTTCTGAATGTCCTAGAGAGATCAAGTTTGTATTAATGTACTCCAATCAACAGCCCCTACAACCACAAAAAGGAATGGAGTCATTAGCACTTATGGTTTGTAAATGGCACCCAGAACTATGTTGCACGAAGCACAATTTCACATCATTCTGGGTCCATTTGTGTGAAAACAAGGTCCAATCAGGCTGAAACGTTACAGGAAGGTAGAATCTATTGAGTTGTAAGTGATCTGAACGTTTCATGATGATAGCACTTTCCTAAGGGGGTCAAACCATGTCCCAAAGGTCACCGGATCTGGTGTCAATTTAAAGAAGTAGTCCAGTTACACATTTGTGGGCTTATAACTTGGCTTCTGAATGTCCTAGAGAGATCAGGTTTGTTTTAGTGTACTCCAATCAACAGCCCCTACAACCACAAAAAGGAATGGAGTCATTAGCACTTATGGTTTGTAAATGGCACCCAGAATTATGTTGCACGAAGCACAATTTCACATCATTCTGGGTTCATTTGTGTGAAAACAAGGTCCAATCAGGCTGAAACGTTACAAGAAGGTAGAATCTATTGAGTTGTAAGTGATCTGAACGTTTCATGGTGATCGCACATTCCTATAGGGGGTAAAACCATGTCCCAAAGGTCACCAGGCCTGGTGTCACTTTAAAGAAGTAGTCCAGTTACACATTTGTGGGCTTATAACTTGGCTTCTGAATGTCCTAGAGAGATCAGGTTTGTTTTAATATACTCCAATCAACAGCCCCTACAACCACAAAAAGGAATGGAGTCATTAGCACTTATGGTTTGTAAATGGCACCCAGATTTATGTTGCACGAAGCACAATTTCACATCATTCTGGGTCCATTTGTGTGAAAACAAGGTCCAATCAGGCTGAAACGTTACAAGAATGTAGAATCTATTGAGTTGTAAGTGATCTGAACGTTTCATGATGATCGCACATTCCTATAGGGGGTCAAACCATGTCCAAAAGGTCACCGGGCCTGGTGTCACTTTAAAGAATTAGTCCAGTTACACCTTTGTTGGGCTTATAACTTGGCTTCTGAATGTCCTAGAGAGATCAGGTTTGTTTTAATGTACTCCAATCAACAGCCCCTACAACCACAAAAAGGAATGGAGTCATTAGCACTTATGGTTTGTAAATGGCACCCAGAATTATGTTGCACGAAGCACAATTTCACATCATTCTGGGTCCATTTGTGTGAAAACAAGGTCCAATCAGGCTGAAACGTTACAAGAAGGTAGAATCTATTGAGTTGTAAGTGATCTGAACGTTTAATGATGATCGCACATTCCTATAGGGGGTAAAACCATGTCCCAAAGGTCACCAGGCCTGGTGTCACTTTAAAGAAGTAGTCCAGTTACACATTTGTGGGCTTATAACTTGGCTTCTGAATATCCTAGAGAGGTCAGGTTTGTTTTAGAGTACTCCGATTAACAGCCCCCATTACCCCAAAAAGGAATGGAGTCATTAGCACTTATGGTTTTTAAATGGCACCCAGAATTATGTTGCACGAAGCACAATTTCACATCATTCTGGGTTCATTTGTGTGAAAACAAGGTCCAATCAGGCAGAAACATTACAGGAAGGTAGAATCTATTGAGTTGTAAGTGATCTGAACGTTTCATGATGATAGCACTTTCCTAAGGGGGTCAAACCATGTCCCAAAGGTCACCGGATCTGGTGTCAATTTAAAGAAGTAGTCCAGTTACACATTTGTGGGCTTATAACTTGGCTTCTGAATGTCCTAGAGAGATCAGGTTTGTTTTAGTGAACTCCAATCAACAGCCCCTACAACCACAAAAAGGAATGGAGTCATTAGCACTTATGGTTTTTAAATGGCACCCAGAATTATGTTGCACGAAGCACAATTTCACATCATTCTGGGTTCATTTGTGGGAAAACAAGGTCCAATCAGGCTGAAACGTTACAAGAAGGTAGAATCTATTGAGTTGTAAGTGATCTGAACGTTTCATGGTTATCGCACATTCCTATAGGGGGTCAAACCATTTCCCAAAGGTCACCGGGCCTGGTGTCACTTTAAAGAAGTAGTCCAGTTACACATTTGTGGGCTTATAACCTGGCTTCTGAATGTCCTAGAGAGATCAGGTTTGTTTTAATGTACTCCAATCAACAGCCCCTACAACCACAAAAAGGAATGGAGTCATTAGCACTTATGGTTTGTAAATGGCACCCAGAATTATGTTGCACGAAGCACAATTTCACATCATTCTGGGTCCATTTGTGTGAAAACAAGGTCCAATCAGGCTGAAACGTTACAAGAAGGTAGAATCTATTGAGTTGTAAGTGATCTGAACGTATCATGATTATCGCACATTCCTATAGGGGGTAAAACCATGTCCCAAAGGTCATCAGGCCTGGTGTAACTTTAAAGAAGTAGTCCAGTTACACATTTGTGGGCTTATAACTTGGCTTCTGAATGTCCTAGAGAGATCAGGTTTGTTTTAGTGTACTCCAATCAACAGCCCCTACAACCACAAAAAGGAATGGAGTCATTAGCACTTATGGTTTTTAAATGGCACCCAGAATTAAGTTGCACGAAGCACAATTTCACATCATTCTGGGTTCATTTGTGTGAAAACAAGGTCCAATCAGGCTGAAATGTTACAAGAAGGTAGAATCTATTGAGTTGTAAGTGATCTGAACATTTCTTGATGATCGCACATTCCTATAGGGGGTCAAACCATGTCCCAAAGGTCACCGGGCCTGGTGTCACTTTAAAGAAGTAGTCCAGTTACACCTTTGTGGGCTTATAACTTGGCTTCTGAATGTCCTAGAGAGGTCAGGTTTGTTTTAGAGTACTCCAATTAACATCCCCCATTACCGCAAAAAGGAATGGAGTCATTAGCACTTATGGTTTTTAAATGGCACACAGAATTATGTTGCACGAAGCACAATTTCACATCATTCTGGGTTCATTTGTGTGAAAACAAGGTCCAATCAGGCAGAAACGTTACAGGAAGGTAGAATCTATTGAGTTGTAAGGGATCTGAATGTTTCATGATGATAACACTTTCCTAAGGGGGTCAAACCATGTCCCAAAGGTCACCGGATCTGGTGTCAATTTAAAGAAGTAGTCCAGTTACACATTTGTGGGCTTATAACTTGGCTTCTGAATGTCCTAGAGAGATCAGGTTTGTTTTAGTGTACTCCAATCAACAGCCCCTACAACCACAAAAAGGAATGGAGTCATTAGCACTTATGGTTTTTTAATGGCACCCAGAATTATGTTGCACGAAGCACAATTTCACATCATTCTGGGTTCATTTGTGTGAAAACAAGGTCCAATCAGGCTGAAACGTTACAAGAAGGTAGAATCTATTGAGTTGTAAGTGATCTGAACGTTTCATGATGATCGCACATTCCCATAGGGGGTCAAACCATGTCCCAAAGGTCACCGGGCCTGGTGTCAATTTAAAGAAGTAGTCCAGTTACACATTTGTGGGCTTATAACTTGGCTTCTGAATGTCCTAGAGAGATCAGGTTTGTATTAATGTACTCCAGTCAACAGCCCCTACAACCACAAAAAGGAATGGAGTCATTAGCACTTTTGGTTTGTAAATGGCACCCAGAATTATGTTGCACGAAGCACAATTTCACATCATTCTGGGTCCATTTGTGTGAAAACAAGGTCCAATCAGGCTGAAACGTTACAAGAAGGTAGAATCTATTGAGTTGTAAGTGATCTGAACGTTTCATGATGATCGCACATTCCTATAGGGGGTCAAACCATGTCCCAAATGTCACCGGGCCTGGTGTCAATTTAAAGAAGTAGTCCAGTTACACCTTTGTGGGCTTATAACTTGGCTTTTGAATGTCCTAGAGAGATCAGGTTTGTTTTAGTGTACTCCAATCAACAGCCCCTACAACCACAAAAAGGAATGGAGTCATTAGCACTTATGGTTTGTAAATGGCACCCAGAATTATGTTGCACGAAGCACAATTTCACATCATTCTCGGTCAATTTGTGTGAAAACAAGGTCCAATCAGGCTGAAACGTTACAAGAAGGTAGAATCTATTGAGTTGTAAGTGATCTGAACGTTTCATGATGATCGCACATTCCTATAGGGGGTCAAACCATGTCCCAAAGGTCACCGGGCCTGGTGTCACTTTAAAGAAGTAGTCCAGTTACACATTTGTGGGCTTATAACTTGGCTTCTGAATATCCTAGAGAGGTCAGGTTTGTTTTAGAGTACTCCAATTAACAGCCCCCATTACCCCAAAAAGGAATGGAGTCATTAGCACTTATGGTTTTTAAATGGCACCCAGACTTATGTTGCACGAAGCACAATTTCACATCATTCTGGGTTCATTTGTGTGAAAACAAGGTCCAATCAGGAAGAAACGTTACAGGAAGGTAGAATCTATTGAGTTGTAAGTGATCTGAACATTTCATGATGATAGCACTTTCCTAAGGGGGTCAAACCATGTCCCAAAGGTCACCGGATCTGGTGTCAATTTAAAGAAGTAGTCCAGTTACACATTTGTGGGCTTATAACTTGGCTTCTGAATGTCCTAGAGAGATCATGTTTGTTTTAGTGTACTCCAATCTACAGCCCCTACAACCACAAAACGGAATGGAGTCAATAGCACTTATGGTTTTTAAATGGCACCCAGAATTATGTTGCAGGAAGCACAATTTCACATCATTCTGGGTTCATTTGTGTGAAAACAAGGTCCAATCAGGCTGAAACGTTACAAGAAGGTAGAATCTATTGAGTTGTAAGTGATCTGAACGTTTCATGATGATCGCACATTCCTATAGGGTGTAAAACCATGTCCCAAAGGTCACCAGGCCTGGTGTCACTTTAAAGAAGTAGTCCAGTTACACATTTGTGGGCTTATAACTTGGCTTCTGAATGTCCTAGAGAGATCAGGTTTGTTTTAGTGTACTCCAATCAACAGCCCCTACAACCACAAAAAGGAATGGAGTCATTAGCACTTATGGTTTGTAAATGGCACCCAGAATTATGTTGCACGAAGCACAATTTCACATCATTCTGGGTCCATTTGTGTGAAAACAAGGTCCAATCAGGCTGAAACGTTACAAGAAGGTAGAATCTATTGAGTTGTAAGTGATCTGAACGTTTCATGATGATCGCACATTCCTATAGGGGGTAAAACCATGTCCCAAAGGTCACCAGGCCTGGTGTCACTTTAAAGAAGTAGTCCAGTTACACATTTCTGGGCTTATAACTTGGCTTCTGAATGTCCTAGAGAGATCAGGTTTTTTTAGTGTACTCCAATCAACAGACCCTACAACCACAAAAAGGAATGGAGTCATTAGCACTTATGGTTTGTAAATGGCACCCAGAATTATGTTGCACGAAGCACAATTTCACATCATTCTGGGTCCATTTGTGTGAAAACAAGGTCCAATCAGGCTGAAACGTTACAAGAAGGTAGAATCTATTGAGTAGTAAGTGATCTGAACGTTTCATGATGATCGCACATTCCTATAGGGGGTCAAACCATGTCCTAAAGGTCACCAGGCCTGGTGTCACTTTAAAGAAGTAGTCCAGTTACACATTTGTGGGCTTATAACTTGGCTTCTGAATATCCTAGAGAGGTCCGGTTTGTTTTAGAGTACTCCAATTAACAGCCCCCATTACCCCAAAAAGGAATGGAGTCATTAGCACTTATGGTTTTTAAATGGCACCCAGAATTTTGTTGCACGAAGCACAATTTCACATCATTCTGGGTTCATTTGTGTGAAAACAAGGTCCAATCAGGCAGAAACGTTACAGGAAGGTAGAATCTATTAAGTTGTAAGTGATCTGAACGTTTCATGATGATCGCACATTCCTATAGGGGGTAAAACCATGTCCCAAAGGTCACCAGGCCTGGTGTCACTTTAAAGAAGTAGTCCAGTTACACATTTGTGGGCTTATAACTTGGCTTCTGAATGTCCTAGAGAGATCAGGTTTGTTTTAGTGTACTCCAATCAACAGCCCCTACAACCACAAAAAGGAATGGAGTCATTAGCACTTATGGTTTGTAAATGGCACCCAGAATTATGTTGCACGAAGCACAATTTCACATCATTCTGGGTCCATTTGTGTGAAAACAAGGTCCAATCAGGCTGAAACGTTACAAGAAGGTAGAATCTATTGAGTTGTAAGTGATCTGAACGTTTCATGATGATCGCACATTCCTATAGGGGGTCAAACCATGTCCTAAAGGTCACCAGGCCTGGTGTCACTTTAAAGAAGTAGTCCAGTTACACATTTGTGGGCTTATAACTTGGCTTCTGAATATCCTAGAGAGGTCCGGTTTGTTTTAGAGTACTCCAATTAACAGCCCCCATTACCCCAAAAAGGAATGGAGTCATTAGCACTTATGGTTTTTAAATGGCACCCAGAATTTTGTTGCACGAAGCACAATTTCACATCATTCTGGGTTCATTTGTGTGAAAACAAGGTCCAATCAGGCAGAAACGTTACAGGAAGGTAGAATCTATTAAGTTGTAAGTGATCTGAACGTTTCATGATGATCGCACATTCCTATAGGGGGTAAAACCATGTCCCAAAGGTCACCGGATCTGGTGTCAATTTAAAGAAGTAGTCCAGTTACACATTTGTGGGCTTATAACTTGGCTTCTGAATGTCCTAGAGAGATCAGGTTTGTTTTAGTGTACTCCAATCAACAGCCCCTACAACCACAAAAAGGAATGGAGTCATTAGCACTTATGGTTTTTAAATGGCACCCTGAATTATGTTGCACGGAGAACAATTTCACATCATTCTGGGTTCATTTGTGTGAAAACATGGGCCCAATCAGGCTGAAACGTTACAAGAAGGTAGAACCTATTGAGTTGTAAGTGATCTGAACGTTTCATGATGATCGCACATTCCTATAGGGGGTCGAACCATGTCCCAAAGGTCACCGGGCCTGGTGTCACTTTAAAGAAGTAGTCCAGTTACACCTTTGTTGGGCTTATAACTTGGCTTCTGAATGTCCTAGAGAGATCAGGTTTGTTTTAATGTACTCCAATCAACAGCCCCTACAACCACAACAAGGAATGGAGTCATTAGCACTTATGGTTTGTAAATGGCACCCAGAATTATGTTGCACGAAGCACAATTTCACATCATTCTGGGTCCATTTGTGTGAAAACAAGGTCCAATCAGGCTGAAACGTTACAAGAAGGTAGAATCTATTGAGTTGTAAGTGATCTGAACGTTTCATGGTGATCGCACATTCCTATAGGGGGTCGAACCATGTCCCAAAGGTCACCGGGCCTGGTGTCACTTTAAAGAAGTAGTCAAGTTACACCTTTGTGGGCTTATAACCTGGCTTCTGAATGTCCTAGAGAGATCAGGTTTGTTTTAATGTACTCCAATCAACAGCCCCTACAACCACAAAAAGCAATGGAGTCAATAGCACTTATGGTTTGTAAATGGCACCCAGAATTATGTTGCACGAAGCACAATTTCACATCATTCTGGGTCCATTTGTGTGAAAACAAGGTCCAATCCGGCTGAAACGTTACAAGAAGGTAGAATCTATTGAGTTGTAAGTGATCTGAACGTTTCATGGTTATCGCACATTCCTATAGGGGGTCAAACCATTTCCCAAAGGTCACCGGGCCTGGTGTCACTTTAAATAAGTAGTCCAGTTACACCTTTGTGGGCTTATAACCTGGCTTCTGAATGTCCTAGAGAGATCAGGTTTGTTTTAATGTACTCCAATCAACAGCCCCTACAACCACAAAAAGGAATGGAGTCATTAGCACTTATGGTTTGTAAATGGCACCCAGAATTATGTTGCACGAAGCACAATTTCACATCATTCTGGGTCCATTTGTGTGAAAACAAGGTCCAATCAGGCTGAAACGTTACAAGAAGGTAGAATCTATTGAGTTGTAAGTGATCTGAACGTTTCATGATGATCGCACATTCCTATAGGGGGTCAAACCATGTCCAAAAGGTCACCGGGCCTGGTGTCACTTTAAAGAATTAGTCCAGTTACACATTTCTGGGCTTATAACTTGGCTTCTGAATGTCCTAGAGAGATCAGGTTTGTTTTAATGTACTCCAATCAACAGCCCCTACAACCACAAAAAGGAATGGAGTCATTAGCACTTATGGTTTGTAAATGGCACCCAGAATTATGTTGCACGAAGCACAATTTCACATCATTCTGGGTCCATTTGTGTGAAAACAAGGTCCAATCAGGCTGAAACGTTACAAGAAGGTAGAATCTATTGAGTTGTAAGTAATCTGAACATTTCATGATGATCGCACATTCCTATAGGGGGTAAAACCATGTCCCAAAGGTCACCAGGCCTGGTGTCACTTTAAAGAAGTAGTCCAGTTACACATTTGTGGGCTTATAACTTGGCTTCTGAATGTCCTAGAGAGATCAGGTTTGTTTTAGTGTACTCCAATCAACAGCCCCTACAACCACAAAAAGGAATGGAGTCATTAGCACTTATGGTTTGTAAATTGCACCCAGAATTATGTTGCACGAAGCACAATTTCACATCATTCTGGGTCCATATGTGTGAAAACAAGGTCCAATCAGGCTGAAACGTTACAAGAAGGTAGAATCTATTAAGTTGTAAGTGATCTGAACGTTTCATGATGATCGCACATTCCTATAGGGGGTAAAACCATGTCCCAAAGGTCACCAGGCCTGGTGTCACTTTAAAGAAGTAGTCCAGTTACACATTTGTGGGCTTATAACTTGGCTTCTGAATGTCCTAGAGAGATCAGGTTTGTTTTAGTGTACTCCAATCAACAGCCCCTACAACCACAAAAAGGAATGGAGTCATTAGCACTTATGGTTTGTAAATGGCACCCAGAATTATGTTGCACGAAGCACAATTTCACATCATTCTGGGTCCATTTGTGTGAAAACAAGGTCCAATCAGGCTGAAACGTTACAAGAAGGTAGAATCTATTGAGTTGTAAGTGATCTGAACGTTTCATGATGATCGCACATTCCTATAGGGGGTCAAACCATGTCCTAAAGGTCACCAGGCCTGGTGTCACTTTAAAGAAGTAGTCCAGTTACACATTTGTGGGCTTATAACTTGGCTTCTGAATATCCTAGAGAGGTCCGGTTTGTTTTAGAGTACTCCAATTAACAGCCCCCATTACCCCAAAAAGGAATGGAGTCATTAGCACTTATGGTTTTTAAATGGCACCCAGAATTTTGTTGCACGAAGCACAATTTCACATAATTCTGGGTCCATTTGTGTGAAAACAAGGTCCAATCAGGCTGAAACGTTACAAGAAGGTAGAATCTATTGAGTTGTAAGTGATCTGAACGTTTCATGATGATCGCACATTCCTATAGGGGGTCAAACCATGTCCTAAAGGTCACCAGGCCTGGTGTCACTTTAAAGAAGTAGTCCAGTTACACATTTGTGGGCTTATAACTTGGCTTCTGAATATCCTAGAGAGGTCCGGTTTGTTTTAGAGTACTCCAATTAACAGCCCCCATTACCCCAAAAAGGAATGGAGTCATTAGCACTTATGGTTTTTAAATGGCACCCAGAATTTTGTTGCACGAAGCACAATTTCACATCATTCTGGGTTCATTTGTGTGAAAACAAGGTCCAATCAGGCAGAAACGTTACAGGGAGGTAGAATCTATTAAGTTGTAAGTGATCTGAACGTTTCATGATGATCGCACATTCCTATAGGGGGTAAAACCATGTCCCAAAGGTCACCGGATCTGGTGTCACTTTAAAGAAGTAGTCCAGTTACACATTTGTGGGCTTATAACTTGGCTTCTGAATGTCCTAGAGAGATCAGGTTTGTTTTAGTGTACTCCAATCAACAGCCCCTACAACCACAAAAAGGAATGGAGTCATTAGCACTTATGGTTTGTAAATGGCACCCAGAATTATGTTGCACGAAGCACAATTTCACATCATTCTGGGTCCATTTGTGTGAAAACAAGGTCCAATCAGGCTGAAACGTTACAAGAAGGTAGAATCTATTGAGTTGTAAGTGATCTGAACGTTTCATGATGATCGCACATTCCTATAGGGGGTCAAACCATGTCCTAAAGGTCACCAGGCCTGGTGTCACTTTAAAGAAGTAGTCCAGTTACACATTTGTGGGCTTATAACTTGGCTTCTGAATATCCTAGAGAGGTCCGGTTTGTTTTAGAGTACTCCAATTAACAGCCCCCATTACCCCAAAAAGGAATGGAGTCATTAGCACTTATGGTTTTTAAATGGCACCCAGAATTTTGTTGCACGAAGCACAATTTCACATCATTCTGGGTTCATTTGTGTGAAAACAAGGTCCAATCAGGCAGAAACGTTACAGGAAGGTAGAATCTATTAAGTTGTAAGTGATCTGAACGTTTCATGATGATCGCACATTCCTATAGGGGGTAAAACCATGTCCCAAAGGTCACCGGATCTGGTGTCAATTTAAAGAAGTAGTCCAGTTACACATTTGTGGGCTTATAACTTGGCTTCTGAATGTCCTAGAGAGATCAGGTTTGTTTTAGTGTACTCCAATCAACAGCCCCTACAACCACAAAAAGGAATGGAGTCATTAGCACTTATGGTTTTTAAATGGCACCCTGAATTATGTTGCACGAAGAACAATTTCACATCATTCTGGGTTCATTTGTGTGAAAACATGGGCCCAATCAGGCTGAAACGTTACAAGAAGGTAGAACCTATTGAGTTGTAAGTGATCTGAACGTTTCATGATGATCGCACATTCCTATAGGGGGTCGAACCATGTCCCAAAGGTCACCGGGCCTGGTGTCACTTTAAAGAAGTAGTCCAGTTACACCTTTGTTGGGCTTATAACTTGGCTTCTGAATGTCCTAGAGAGATCAGGTTTGTTTTAATGTACTCCAATCAACAGCCCCTACAACCACAACAAGGAATGGAGTCATTAGCACTTATGGTTTGTAAATGGCACCCAGAATTATGTTGCACGAAGCACAATTTCACATCATTCTGGGTCCATTTGTGTGAAAACAAGGTCCAATCAGGCTGAAACGTTACAAGAAGGTAGAATCTATTGAGTTGTAAGTGATCTGAACGTTTCATGGTGATCGCACATTCCTATAGGGGGTCGAACCATGTCCCAAAGGTCACCGGGCCTGGTGTCACTTTAAAGAAGTAGTCAAGTTACACCTTTGTGGGCTTATAACCTGGCTTCTGAATGTCCTAGAGAGATCAGGTTTGTTTTAATGTACTCCAATCAACAGCCCCTACAACCACAAAAAGCAATGGAGTCAATAGCACTTATGGTTTGTAAATGGCACCCAGAATTATGTTGCACGAAGCACAATTTCACATCATTCTGGGTCCATTTGTGTGAAAACAAGGTCCAATCCGGCTGAAACGTTACAAGAAGGTAGAATCTATTGAGTTGTAAGTGATCTGAACGTTTCATGGTTATCGCACATTCCTATAGGGGGTCAAACCATTTCCCAAAGGTCACCGGGCCTGGTGTCACTTTAAATAAGTAGTCCAGTTACACCTTTGTGGGCTTATAACCTGGCTTCTGAATGTCCTAGAGAGATCAGGTTTGTTTTAATGTACTCCAATCAACAGCCCCTACAACCACAAAAAGGAATGGAGTCATTAGCACTTATGGTTTGTAAATGGCACCCAGAATTATGTTGCACGAAGCACAATTTCACATCATTCTGGGTCCATTTGTGTGAAAACAAGGTCCAATCAGGCTGAAACGTTACAAGAAGGTAGAATCTATTGAGTTGTAAGTGATCTGAACGTTTCATGATGATCGCACATTCCTATAGGGGGTCAAACCATGTCCAAAAGGTCACCGGGCCTGGTGTCACTTTAAAGAATTAGTCCAGTTACACATTTCTGGGCTTATAACTTGGCTTCTGAATGTCCTAGAGAGATCAGGTTTGTTTTAATGTACTCCAATCAACAGCCCCTACAACCACAAAAAGGAATGGAGTCATTAGCACTTATGGTTTGTAAATGGCACCCAGAATTATGTTGCACGAAGCACAATTTCACATCATTCTGGGTCCATTTGTGTGAAAACAAGGTCCAATCAGGCTGAAACGTTACAAGAAGGTAGAATCTATTGAGTTGTAAGTAATCTGAACATTTCATGATGATCGCACATTCCTATAGGGGGTAAAACCATGTCCCAAAGGTCACCAGGCCTGGTGTCACTTTAAAGAAGTAGTCCAGTTACACATTTGTGGGCTTATAACTTGGCTTCTGAATGTCCTAGAGAGATCAGGTTTGTTTTAGTGTACTCCAATCAACAGCCCCTACAACCACAAAAAGGAATGGAGTCATTAGCACTTATGGTTTGTAAATTGCACCCAGAATTATGTTGCACGAAGCACAATTTCACATCATTCTGGGTCCATATGTGTGAAAACAAGGTCCAATCAGGCTGAAACGTTACAAGAAGGTAGAATCTATTAAGTTGTAAGTGATCTGAACGTTTCATGATGATCGCACATTCCTATAGGGGGTAAAACCATGTCCCAAAGGTCACCAGGCCTGGTGTCACTTTAAAGAAGTAGTCCAGTTACACATTTGTGGGCTTATAACTTGGCTTCTGAATGTCCTAGAGAGATCAGGTTTGTTTTAGTGTACTCCAATCAACAGCCCCTACAACCACAAAAAGGAATGGAGTCATTAGCACTTATGGTTTTTAAATGGCACCCTGAATTATGTTGCACGAAGAACAATTTCACATCATTCTGGGTTCATTTGTGTGAAAACAAGGCCCAATCAGGCTGAAACGTTACAAGAAGGTAGAATCTATTGAGTTGTAAGTGATCTGAACGTTTCATGATGATCGCACATTCCTATAGGGGGTCAAACCATGTCCCAAAGGTCACCGGGCCTGGTGTCACTTTAAAGAAGTAGTCCAGTTACACCTTTGTTGGGCTTATAACTTGGCTTCTGAATGTCCTAGAGAGATCAGGTTTGTTTTAATGTACTCCAATCAACAGCCTCTACAACCACAAAAAGGAATGGAGTCATTAGCACTTATGGTTTGTAAATGGCACCCAGAATTATGTTGCACGAAGCACAATTTCACATCATTCTGGGTCCATTTGTGTGAAAACAAGGTCCAATCAGGCTGAAACGTTACAAGAAGGTAGAATCTATTGAGTTGTAAGTGATCTGAACGTTTCATGATGATCGCACATTCCTATAGGGGGTAAAACCATGTCCCAAAGGTCACCAGGCCTGGTGTCACTTTAAAGAAGTAGTCCAGTTACACATTTGTGGGCTTATAACCTGGCTTCTGAATGTCCTAGAGAGATCAGGTTTGTTTTAATGTACTCCAATCAACAGCCCCTACAACCACAAAAAGGAATGGAGTCATTAGCACTTATGGTTTGTAAATGGCACCCAGAATTATGTTGCACGAAGCACAATTTCACATCATTCTGGGTCCATTTGTGTGAATACAAGGTCCAATCAGGCTGAAACGTTACAAGAAGGTAGAATCTATTGAGTTGTAAGTGATCTGAACGTTTCATGATGATCGCACATTCCTATAGGGGGTCAAACCATGTCCAAAAGGTCACCGGGCCTGGTGTCACTTTAAAGAATTAGTCCAGTTACACATTTCTGGGCTTATAACTTGGCTTCTGAATGTCCTAGAGAGATCAGGTTTGTTTTAATGTACTCCAATCAACAGCCCCTACAACCACAAAAAGGAATGGAGTCATTAGCACTTATGGTTTGTAAATGGCACCCAGAATTATGTTGCACGAAGCACAATTTCACATAATTCTGGGTCCATTTGTGTGAAAACAAGGTCCAATCAGGCTGAAACGTTACAAGAAGGTAGAATCTATTGAGTTGTAAGTGATCTGAACGTTTCATGATGATCGCACATTCCTATAGGGGTAAAACCATGTCCCAAAGGTCACCAGGCCTGGTGTCACTTTAAAGAAGTAGTCCAGTTACACATTTGTGGGCTTATAACTTGGCTTCTGAATGTCCTAGAGAGATCAGGTTTGTTTTAGTGTACTCCAATCAACAGCCCCTACAACCACAAAAAGGAATGGAGTCATTAGCACTTATGGTTTTTTAATGGCACCCAGAATTATGTTGCACGAAGCACAATTTCACATCATTCTGGGTTCATTTGTGGGAAAACAAGGTCCAATCAGGCTGAAACGTTACAAGAAGGTAGAATATATTGAGTTGTAAGTGATCTGAACGTTTCATGATGATCGCACATTCCTATAGGGGGTCAAACCATGTCCCAAAGGTCACCGGATCTGGTGTCAATTTAAAGAAGTAGTCCAGTTACACATTTGTGGGCTTATAACTTGGCTTCTGAATGTCCTAGAGAGATCAGGTTTGTTTTAGTGTACTCCAATCAACAGCCCCTACAACCACAAAAAGGAATGGAGTCATTAGCACTTATGGTTTTTAAATGGTACCCAGAATTATGTTGCACGAAGCACAATTTCACATCATTCTGGGTTCATTTGTGTGAAAACAAGGTCCAATCAGGCTGAAACGTTACAAGAAGGTAGAATCTATTGAGTTGTAAGTGATCTGAACGTTTCATGGTGATCTCACATTCCTATAGGGGGTCGAACCATGTCCCAAAGGTCACCGGGCCTGGTGTCACTTTAAAGAAGTAGTCAAGTTACACCTTTGTGTGCTTATAAACTGGCTTCTGAATGTCCTAGAGAGATCAGGTTTGTTTTAATGTTCTCCAATCAACAGCCCCTACAACCACAAAAAGCAATGGAGTCATTAGCACTTATGGTTTGTAAATGGCACCCAGAATTATGTTGCACGAAGCACAATTTCACATCATTCTGGGTCCATTTGTGTGAAAACAAGGTCCAATCCGGCTGAAACGTTACAAGAAGATAGAATCTATTGAGTTGTAAGTGATCTGAACGTTTCATGATGATCGCACATTCCTATAGGGGGTCAAACCATGTCCCAAAGGTCACCGGGCCTGGTGTCACTTTAAAGAAGTAGTCAAGTTACACCTTTGTGGGCTTATAACTTGGCTTCTGAATGTCCTAGAGAGATCAGGTTTGTATTAATGTACTCCAATCAACAGCCCCTAAAACCACAAAAAGGAATGGAGTCATTAGCACTTATGGTTTGTAAATGGCACCCAGAACTATGTTGCACGAAGCACAATTTCACATCATTCTGGGTCCATTTGTGTGAAAACAAGGTCCAATCAGGCTGAAACGTTACAAGAAGGTAGAATCTATTGAGTTGTAAGTAATCTGAACATTTCATGATGATCGCACATTCCTATAGGGGGTAAAACCATGTCCCAAAGGTCACCAGGCCTGGTGTCACTTTAAAGAAGTAGTCCAGTTACACATTTGTGGGCTTATAACTTGGCTTCTGAATGTCCTAGAGAGATCAGGTTTGTTTTAGTGTACTCCAATCAACAGCCCCTACAACCACAAAAAGGAATGGAGTCATTAGCACTTATGGTTTGTAAATGGCACCCAGAATTATTTTGCACGAAGCACAATTTCACATCATTCTGGGTCCATTTGTGTGAAAACAAGGTCCAATCAGGCTGAAACGTTACAAGAAGGTAGAATCTATTGAGTTGTAAGTGATCTGAACGTTTCATGATGATCGCACATTCCTATAGGGGGTAAAACCATGTCCCAAAGGTCACCAGGCCTGGTGTCACTTTAAAGAAGTAGTCCAGTTACACATTTGTGGGCTTATAACTTGGCTTCTGAAAATCCTAGAGAGGTCAGGTTTGTTTTAGAGTACTCCGATTAACAGCCCCCATTACCCCAAAAAGGAATGGAGTCATTAGCACTTATGGTTTTTAAATGGCACCCAGAATTATGTTGCACGAAGCACAATTTCACATCATTCTGGGTTCATTTGTGTGAAAACAAGGTCCAATCAGGCAGAAACATTACAGGAAAGTAGAATCTATTGAGTTGTAAGTGATCTGAACGTTTCATGATGATAGCACTTTCCTAAGGGGGTCAAACCATGTCCCAAAGGTCACCGGATCTGGTGTCAATTTAAAGAAGTAGTCCAGTTACACATTTGTGGGCTTATAACTTGGCTTCTGAATGTCCTAGAGAGATCAGGTTTGATTTAGTGAACTCCAATCAACAGCCCCTACAACCACAAAAAGGAATGGAGTCATTAGCACTTATGGTTTTTAAATGGCACCCAGAATTATGTTGCACGAAGCACAATTTCACATCATTCTGGGTTCATTTGTGGGAAAACAAGGTCCAATCAGGCTGAAACGTTACAAGAAGGTAGAATCTATTGAGTTGTAAGTGATCTGAACGTTTCATGGTTATCGCACATTCCTATAGGGGGTCAAACCATGTCCCAAAGGTCACCGGACCTGGTGTCACTTTAAATAAGTAGTCCAGTTACACCTTTGTGGGCTTATAACCTGGCTTCTGAATGTCCTAGAGAGATCAGGTTTGTTTTAATGTACTCCAATCAACAGCCCCTACAACCACAAAAAGGAATGGAGTCATTAGCACTTATGGTTTGTAAATGGCACCCAGAATTATGTTGCACGAAGCACAATTTCACATCATTCTGGGTCCATTTGTGTGAAAACAAGGTCCAATCAGGCTGAAACGTTACAAGAAGGTAGAATCTATTGAGTTGTAAGTGATCTGAACGTTTCATGATGATCGCACATTCATATAGGGGATCAAACCATGTCCAAAAGGTCACCGGGCCTGGTGTCACTTTAAAGAATTAGTCCAGTTACACATTTCTGGGCTTATAACTTGGCTTCTGAATGTCCTAGAGAGATCAGGTTTGTTTTAATGTACTCCAATCAACAGCCCCTACAACCACAAAAAGGAATGGAGTCATTAGCACTTATGGTTTGTAAATGGCACCCAGAATTATGTTGCACGAAGCACAATTTCACATAATTCTGGGTCCATTTGTGTGAAAACAAGGTCCAATCAGGCTGAAACGTTACAAGAAGGTAGAATCTATTGAGTTGTAAGTGATCTGAACGTTTCATGATGATCGCACATTCCTATAGGGGGTAAAACCATGTCCCAAAGGTCACCAGGCCTGGTGTCACTTTAAAGAAGTAGTCCAGTTACACATTTGTGGGCTTATAACTTGGCTTCTGAATGTCCTAGAGAGATCAGGTTTGTTTTAGTGTACTCCAATCAACAGCCCCTACAACCACAAAAAGGAATGGAGTCATTAGCACTTATGGTTTGTAAATTGCACCCAGAATTATGTTGCACGAAGCACAATTTCACATCATTCTGGGTCCACATGTGTGAAAACAAGGTCCAATCAGGCTGAAACGTTACAAGAAGGTAGAATCTATTAAGTTGTAAGTGATCTGAACGTTTCATGATGATCGCACATTCCTATAGGGGGTAAAACCATGTCCCAAAGGTCACCAGGCCTGGTGTCACTTTAAAGAAGTAGTCCAGTTACACATTTGTGGGCTTATAACTTGGCTTCTGAATGTCCTAGAGAGATCAGGTTTGTTTTAGTGTACTCCAATCAACAGCCCCTACAACCACAAAAAGGAATGGAGTCATTAGCACTTATGGTTTTTAAATGGCACCCTGAATTATGTTGCACGAAGAACAATTTCACATCATTCTGGGTTCATTTGTGTGAAAACAAGGCCCAATCAGGCTGAAACGTTACAAGAAGGTAGAATCTATTGAGTTGTAAGTGATCTGAACGTTTCATGATGATCGCACATTCCTATAGGGGGTCAAACCATGTCCCAAAGGTCACCGGGCCTGGTGTCACTTTAAAGAAGTAGTCCAGTTACACCTTTGTTGGGCTTATAACTTGGCTTCTGAATGTCCTAGAGAGATCAGGTTTGTTTTAATGTACTCCAATCAACAGCCTCTACAACCACAAAAAGGAATGGAGTCATTAGCACTTATGGTTTGTAAATGGCACCCAGAATTATGTTGCACGAAGCACAATTTCACATCATTCTGGGTCCATTTGTGTGAAAACAAGGTCCAATCAGGCTGAAACGTTACAAGAAGGTAGAATCTATTGAGTTGTAAGTGATCTGAACGTTTCATGATGATCGCACATTCCTATAGGGGGTAAAACCATGTCCCAAAGGTCACCAGGCCTGGTGTCACTTTAAAGAAGTAGTCCAGTTACACATTTGTGGGCTTATAACCTGGCTTCTGAATGTCCTAGAGAGATCAGGTTTGTTTTAATGTACTCCAATCAACAGCCCCTACAACCACAAAAAGGAATGGAGTCATTAGCACTTATGGTTTGTAAATGGCACCCAGAATTATGTTGCACGAAGCACAATTTCACATCATTCTGGGTCCATTTGTGTGAAAACAAGGTCCAATCAGGCTGAAACTTTACAAGAAGGTAGAATCTATAGAGTTGTAAGTGATCTGAACGTTTCATGATGATCGCACATTCCTATAGGGGGTCAAACCATGTCCAAAAGGTCACCGGGCCTGGTGTCACTTTAAAGAATTAGTCCAGTTACACATTTCTGGGCTTATAACTTGGCTTCTGAATGTCCTAGAGAGATCAGGTTTGTTTTAATGTACTCCAATCAACAGCCCCTACAACCACAAAAAGGAATGGAGTCATTAGCACTTATGGTTTGTAAATGGCACCCAGAATTATGTTGCACGAAGCACAATTTCACATAATTCTGGGTCCATTTGTGTGAAAACAAGGTCCAATCAGGCTGAAACGTTACAAGAAGGTAGAATCTATTGAGTTGTAAGTGATCTGAACGTTTCATGATGATCGCACATTCCTATAGGGGTAAAACCATGTCCCAAAGGTCACCAGGCCTGGTGTCACTTTAAAGAAGTAGTCCAGTTACACATTTGTGGGCTTATAACTTGGCTTCTGAATGTCCTAGAGAGATCAGGTTTGTTTTAGTGTACTCCAATCAACAGCCCCTACAACCACAAAAAGGAATGGAGTCATTAGCACTTATGGTTTTTTAATGGCACCCAGAATTATGTTGCACGAAGCACAATTTCACATCATTCTGGGTTCATTTGTGGGAAAACAAGGTCCAATCAGGCTGAAACGTTACAAGAAGGTAGAATATATTGAGTTGTAAGTGATCTGAACGTTTCATGATGATCGCACATTCCTATAGGGGGTCAAACCATGTCCCAAAGGTCACCGGATCTGGTGTCAATTTAAAGAAGTAGTCCAGTTACACATTTGTGGGCTTATAACTTGGCTTCTGAATGTCCTAGAGAGATCAGGTTTGTTTTAGTGTACTCCAATCAACAGCCCCTACAACCACAAAAAGGAATGGAGTCATTAGCACTTATGGTTTTTAAATGGTACCCAGAATTATGTTGCACGAAGCACAATTTCACATCATTCTGGGTTCATTTGTGTGAAAACAAGGTCCAATCAGGCTGAAACGTTACAAGAAGGTAGAATCTATTGAGTTGTAAGTGATCTGAACGTTTCATGGTGATCTCACATTCCTATAGGGGGTCGAACCATGTCCCAAAGGTCACCGGGCCTGGTGTCACTTTAAAGAAGTAGTCAAGTTACACCTTTGTGTGCTTATAAACTGGCTTCTGAATGTCCTAGAGAGATCAGGTTTGTTTTAATGTTCTCCAATCAACAGCCCCTACAACCACAAAAAGCAATGGAGTCATTAGCACTTATGGTTTGTAAATGGCACCCAGAATTATGTTGCACGAAGCACAATTTCACATCATTCTGGGTCCATTTGTGTGAAAACAAGGTCCAATCCGGCTGAAACGTTACAAGAAGATAGAATCTATTGAGTTGTAAGTGATCTGAACGTTTCATGATGATCGCACATTCCTATAGGGGGTCAAACCATGTCCCAAAGGTCACCGGGCCTGGTGTCACTTTAAAGAAGTAGTCAAGTTACACCTTTGTGGGCTTATAACTTGGCTTCTGAATGTCCTAGAGAGATCAGGTTTGTATTAATGTACTCCAATCAACAGCCCCTAAAACCACAAAAAGGAATGGAGTCATTAGCACTTATGGTTTGTAAATGGCACCCAGAACTATGTTGCACGAAGCACAAGTTCACATCATTCTGGGTCCATTTGTGTGAAAACAAGGTCCAATCAGGCTGAAACGTTACAAGAAGGTAGAATCTATTGAGTTGTAAGTAATCTGAACATTTCATGATGATCGCACATTCCTATAGGGGGTAAAACCATGTCCCAAAGGTCACCAGGCCTGGTGTCACTTTAAAGAAGTAGTCCAGTTACACATTTGTGGGCTTATAACTTGGCTTCTGAATGTCCTAGAGAGATCAGGTTTGTTTTAGTGTACTCCAATCAACAGCCCCTACAACCACAAAAAGGAATGGAGTCATTAGCACTTATGGTTTGTAAATGGCACCCAGAATTATGTTGCACGAAGCACAATTTCACATCATTCTGGGTCCATATGTGTGAAAACAAGGTCCAATCAGGCTGAAACGTTACAAGAAGGTAGAATCTATTAAGTTGTAAGTGATCTGAACGTTTCATGATGATCGCACATTCCTATAGGGGGTAAAACCATGTCCCAAAGGTCACCAGGCCTGGTGTCACTTTAAAGAAGTAGTCCAGTTACACATTTGTGGGCTTATAACTTGGCTTCTGAATGTCCTAGAGAGATCAGGTTTGTTTTAGTGTACTCCAATCAACAGCCCCTACAACCACAAAAAGGAATGGAGTCATTAGCACTTATGGTTTTTAAATGGCACCCTGAATTATGTTGCACGAAGAACAATTTCACATCATTCTGGGTTCATTTGTGTGAAAACAAGGCCCAATCAGGCTGAAACGTTACAAGAAGGTAGAATCTATTGAGTTGTAAGTGATCTGAACGTTTCATGATGATCGCACATTCCTATAGGGGGTCAAACCATGTCCCAAAGGTCACCGGGCCTGGTGTCACTTTAAAGAAGTAGTCCAGTTACACCTTTGTTGGGCTTATAACTTGGCTTCTGAATGTCCTAGAGAGATCAGGTTTGTTTTAATGTACTCCAATCAACAGCCTCTACAACCACAAAAAGGAATGGAGTCATTAGCACTTATGGTTTGTAAATGGCACCCAGAATTATGTTGCACGAAGCACAATTTCACATCATTCTGGGTCCATTTGTGTGAAAACAAGGTCCAATCAGGCTGAAACGTTACAAGAAGGTAGAATCTATTGAGTTGTAAGTGATCTGAACGTTTCATGATGATCGCACATTCCTATAGGGGGTAAAACCATGTCCCAAAGGTCACCAGGCCTGGTGTCACTTTAAAGAAGTAGTCCAGTTACACATTTGTGGGCTTATAACTTGGCTTCTGAAAATCCTAGAGAGGTCAGGTTTGTTTTAGAGTACTCCGATTAACAGCCCCCATTACCCCAAAAAGGAATGGAGTCATTAGCACTTATGGTTTTTAAATGGCACCCAGAATTATGTTGCACGAAGCACAATTTCACATCATTCTGGGTTCATTTGTGTGAAAACAAGGTCCAATCAGGCAGAAACATTACAGGAAAGTAGAATCTATTGAGTTGTAAGTGATCTGAACGTTTCATGATGATAGCACTTTCCTAAGGGGGTCAAACCATGTCCCAAAGGTCACCGGATCTGGTGTCAATTTAAAGAAGTAGTCCAGTTACACATTTGTGGGCTTATAACTTGGCTTCTGAATGTCCTAGAGAGATCAGGTTTGTTTTAGTGAACTCCAATCAACAGCCCCTACAACCACAAAAAGGAATGGAGTCATTAGCACTTATGGTTTTTAAATGGCACCCAGAATTATGTTGCACGAAGCACAATTTCACATCATTCTGGGTTCATTTGTGGGAAAACAAGGTCCAATCAGGCTGAAACGTTACAAGAAGGTAGAATCTATTGAGTTGTAAGTGATCTGAACGTTTCATGGTTATCGCACATTCCTATAGGGGGTCAAACCATGTCCCAAAGGTCACCGGACCTGGTGTCACTTTAAATAAGTAGTCCAGTTACACCTTTGTGGGCTTATAACCTGGCTTCTGAATGTCCTAGAGAGATCAGGTTTGTTTTAATGTACTCCAATCAACAGCCCCTACAACCACAAAAAGGAATGGAGTCATTAGCACTTATGGTTTGTAAATGGCACCCAGAATTATGTTGCACGAAGCACAATTTCACATCATTCTGGGTCCATTTGTGTGAAAACAAGGTCCAATCAGGCTGAAACGTTACAAGAAGGTAGAATCTATTGAGTTGTAAGTGATCTGAACGTTTCATGATGATCGCACATTCATATAGGGGGTCAAACCATGTCCAAAAGGTCACCGGGCCTGGTGTCACTTTAAAGAATTAGTCCAGTTACACATTTCTGGGCTTATAACTTGGCTTCTGAATGTCCTAGAGAGATCAGGTTTGTTTTAATGTACTCCAATCAACAGCCCCTACAACCACAAAAAGGAATGGAGTCATTAGCACTTATGGTTCTTAAATGGCACCCAGAATTATGTTGCACGAAGCACAATTTCACATAATTCTGGGTCCATTTGTGTGAAAACAAGGTCCAATCAGGCTGAAACGTTACAAGAAGGTAGAATCTATTGAGTTGTAAGTGATCTGAACGTTTCATGATGATCGCACATTCCTATGGGGGTAAAACCATGTCCCAAAGGTCACCAGGCCTGGTGTCACTTTAAAGAAGTAGTCCAGTTACACATTTGTGGGCTTATAACTTGGCTTCTGAATGTCCTAGAGAGATCAGGTTTGTTTTAGTGTACTCCAATCAACAGCCCCTACAACCACAAAAAGGAATGGAGTCATTAGCACTTATGGTTTTTTAATGGCACCCAGAATTATGTTGCACGAAGCACAATTTCACATCATTCTGGGTTCATTTGTGTGAAAACAAGGTCCAATCAGGCTGAAACGTTACAAGAAGGTAGAATATATTGAGTTGTAAGTGATCTGAACGTTTCATGGTGATCGCACATTCCTATAGGGGGTCGAACCATGTCCCAAAGGTCACCGGGCCTGGTGTCACTTTAAAGAAGTAGTCAAGTTACACATTTGTGTGCTTATAAACTGGCTTCTGAATGTCCTAGAGAGATCAGGTTTGTTTTAATGTTCTCCAATCAACAGACCCTACAACCACAAAAAGCAATGGAGTCATTAGCACTTATGGTTTGTAAATGGCACCCAGAATTATGTTGCACGAAGCACAATTTCACATCATTCTGGGTCCATTTGTGTGAAAACAAGGTCCAATCCGGCTGAAACGTTACAAGAAGATAGAATCTATTGAGTTGTAAGTGATCTGAACGTTTCATGATGATAGCACATTCCTATAGGGGGTCAAACCATGTCCCAAAGGTCACCGGGCCTGGTGTCACTTTAAAGAAGTAGTCCAGTTACACATTTGTGGGCTTATAACTTGGCTTCTGAATGTCCTAGAGAGATCAGGTTTGTTTTAGTGTACTCCAATCAACAGCCCCTACAACCACAAAAAGGAATGGAGTCATTAGCACTTATGGTTTTTAAATGGCACCCAGAATTATGTTGCACGAAGCACAATTTCACATCATTCTGGGTTCATTTGTGTGAAAACAAGGTCCAATCAGGCTGAAACGTTACAAGAAGGTAGAATCTATTGAGTTGTAAGTGATCTGAACATTTCTTGATGATCGCACATTCCTATAGGGGGTCAAACCATGTCCCAAAGGTCACCGGGCCTGGTGTCACTTTAAAGAAGTAGTCCAGTTACACCTTTGTGGGCTTATAACTTGGCTTCTGAATGTCCTAGTGAGATCAGGTTTGTTTTAATGTACTCCAATCAACAGCCCCTACAACCACAAAAAGGAATGGAGTCATTAGCACTTATGGTTTGTAAATGGCACCCAGAATTATGTTGCACGAAGGACAATTTCACATCATTCTGGGTCCATTTGTGTGAAAACAAGGTCCTATCAGGCTGAAACGTTACAAGAAGGTAGAATCTATTGAGTTGTAAATTTTCTGAACGTTTCATGATGATCGCACATTCCTATAGGGTGTAAAAACATGTCCCAAAGGTCACCAGGCCTGGTGTGACTTTAAAGAAGTAGTCCAGTTACACATTTGTGGGCTTATAACTTGGCTTTTGAATATCCTAGAGAGGTCAGGTTTGTTTTAGAGTACTCCAATTAACAGCCCCATTACCCCAAAAAGGAATGGAGTCATTAGCACTTATGGTTTTTAAATGGCACCCAGACTTATGTTGCACGAAGCACAATTTCACATCATTCTGGGTTCATTTGTGTGAAAACAAGGTCCAATCAGGCAGAAACGTTACAAGAAGGTAGAATCTATTGAGTTGTAAGGGATCTGAATGTTTCATGATGATAACACTTTCCTAAGGGGGTCAAACCATGTCCCAAAGGTCACCGGATCTGGTGTCAATTTAAAGAAGTAGTCCAGTTACACATTTGTGGGCTTTTAACTTGGCTTCTGAATGTCCTAGAGAGATCAGGTTTGTTTTAGTGTACTCCAATCAACAGCCCCTACAACCACAAAACGGAATGGAGTCATTAGCACTTATGGTTTTTAAATGGCACCCAGAATTATGTTGCAGGAAGCACAATTTCACATCATTCTGGGTTCATTTGTGTGAAAACAAGGTCCAATCAGGCTGAAACGTTACAAGAAGGTAGAATCTATTGAGTTGTAAGTGATCTGAACGTTTAATGATGATCGCACATTCCTATAGGGGGTAAAACCATGTCCCAAAGGTCACCAGGCCTGGTGTCACTTTAAAGAAGTAGTCCAGTTACACATTTGTGGGCTTATAACTTGGCTTCTGAATGTCCTAGAGAGATCAGGTTTGTTTTAATGTACTCCAATCAACAGCCCCTACAACCACAAAAAGGAATGGAGTCATAAGCACTTATGGTTTGTAAATGGCACCCAGAATTATGTTGCACGAAGCACAATTTCACATCATTCTGGGTCCATTTGTGTGAAAACAAGGTCCAATCAGGCTGAAACGTTACAAGAAGGTAGAATCTATTGAGTTGTAAGTGATCTGAACGTTTCATGATGATCGCACATTCCTATAGGGGGTAAAACCATGTCCCAAAGGTCACCAGGCCTGGTGTCACTTTAAAGAAGTAGTCCAGTTACACATTTCTGGGCTTATAACTTGGCTTCTGAATGTCCTAGAGAGATCAGGTTTTTTTTAGTGTACTCCAATCAACAGACCCTACAACCACAAAAAGGAATGGAGTCATTAGAACTTATGGTTTGTAAATGGCACCCAGAATTATGTTGCACGAAGCACAATTTCACATCATTCTGGGTCCATTTGTGTGAAAACAAGGTCCAATCAGGCTGAAACGTTACAAGAAGGTAGAATCTATTGAGTTGTAAGTGATCTGAACGTTTCATGATGATCGCACATTCCTATAGGGGGTCAAACCATGTCCCAAAGGTCACCAGGCCTGGTGTCACTTTAAAGAAGTAGTCCAGTTACACATTTGTGGGCTTATAACTTGGCTTCTGAATATCCTAGAGAGGTCCGGTTTGTTTTAGAGTACTCCAATTAACAGCCCCCATTACCCCAAAAAGGAATGGAGTCATTAGCACTTATGGTTTTTAAATGGCACCCAGAATTTTGTTGCACGAAGCACAATTTCACATCATTCTGGGTTCATTTGTGTGAAAACAAGGTCCAATCAGGCAGAAACGTTACAGGAAGGTAGAATCTATTGAGTTGTAAGTGATCTGAACGTTTCATGATGATAGCACTTTCCTAAGGGGGTCAAACCATGTCCCAAAGGTCACCGGATCTGGTGTCAATTTAAAGAAGTAGTCCAGTTACACATTTGTGGGCTTATAACTTGGCTTCTGAATGTCCTAGAGAGATCAGGTTTGTTTTAGTGTACTCCAATCAACAGCCCCTACAACCACAAAAAGGAATGGAGTCATTAGCACTTATGGTTTTTAAATGGCACCCTGAATTATGTTGCACGAAGAACAATTTCACATCATTCTGGGTTCATTTGTGTGAAAACAAGGCCCAATCAGGCTGAAACGTTACAAGAAGGTAGAATCTATTGAGTTGTAAGTGATCTGAACGTTTCATGATGATCGCACATTCCTATAGGGGGTCAAACCATGTCCCAAAGGTCACCGGGCCTGGTGTCACTTTAAAGAAGTAGTCCAGTTACACCTTTGTTGGGCTTATAACTTGGCTTCTGAATGTCCTAGAGAGATCAGGTTTGTTTTAATGTACTCCAATCAACAGCCTCTACAACCACAAAAAGGAATGGCGTCATTAGCACTTATGGTTTGTAAATGGCACCCAGAATTATGTTGCACGAAGCACAATTTCACATCATTCTGGGTCCATTTGTGTGAAAACAAGGTCCAATCAGGCTGAAACGTTACAAGAAGGTAGAATCTATTGAGTTGTAAGTGATCTGAACGTTTCATGATGATCGCACATTCCTATAGGGGGTAAAACCATGTCCCAAAGGTCACCAGGCCTGGTGTCACTTTAAAGAAGTAGTCCAGTTACACATTTGTGGGCTTATAACTTGGCTTCTGAATATCCTAGAGAGGTCAGGTTTGTTTTAGAGTACTCCGATTAACAGCCCCCATTACCCCAAAAAGGAATGGAGTCATTAGCACTTATGGTTTTTAAATGGCACCCAGAATTATGTTGCACAAAGCACAATTTCACATCATTCTGGGTTCATTTGTGAGAAAACAAGGTCCAATCAGGCAGAAACATTACAGGAAGGTAGAATCTATTGAGTTGTAAGTGATCTGAACGTTTCATGATGATAGCACTTTCCTAAGGGGGTCAAACCATGTCCCAAAGGTCACCGGATCTGGTGTCAATTTAAAGAAGTAGTCCAGTTACACATTTGTGGGCTTATAACTTGGCTTCTGAATGTCCTAGAGAGATCAGGTTTGTTTTAGTGAACTCCAATCAACAGCCCCTACAACCACAAAAAGGAATGGAGTCATTAGCACTTATGGTTTTTAAATGGCACCCAGAATTATGTTGCACGAAGCACAATTTCACATCATTCTGGGTCCATATGTGTGAAAACAAGGTCCAATCAGGCTGAAACGTTACAAGAAGGTAGAATCTATTAAGTTGTAAGTGATCTGAACGTTTCATGATGATCGCACATTCCTATAGGGGGTAAAACCATGTCCCAAAGGTCACCAGGCCTGGTGTCACTTTAAAGAAGTAGTCCAGTTACACATTTGTGGGCTTATAACTTGGCTTCTGAATGTCCTAGAGAGATCAGGTTTGTTTTAGTGTACTCCAATCAACAGCCCCTACAACCACAAAAAGGAATGGAGTCATTAGCACTTATGGTTTTTAAATGGCACCCTGAATTATGTTGCACGAAGAACAATTTCACATCATTCTGGGTTCATTTGTGTGAAAACAAGGCCCAATCAGGCTGAAACGTTACAAGAAGGTAGAATCTATTGAGTTGTAAGTGATCTGAACGTTTCATGATGATCGCACATTCCTATAGGGGGTCAAACCATGTCCCAAAGGTCACCGGGCCTGGTGTCACTTTAAAGAAGTAGTCCAGTTACACCTTTGTTGGGCTTATAACTTGGCTTCTGAATGTCCTAGAGAGATCAGGTTTGTTTTAATGTACTCCAATCAACAGCCTCTACAACCACAAAAAGGAATGGAGTCATTAGCACTTATGGTTTGTAAATGGCACCCAGAATTATGTTGCACGAAGCACAATTTCACATCATTCTGGGTCCATTTGTGTGAAAACAAGGTCCAATCAGGCTGAAACGTTACAAGAAGGTAGAATCTATTGAGTTGTAAGTGATCTGAACGTTTCATGATGATCGCACATTCCTATAGGGGGTAAAACCATGTCCCAAAGGTCACCAGGCCTGGTGTCACTTTAAAGAAGTAGTCCAGTTACACATTTGTGGGCTTATAACTTGGCTTCTGAAAATCCTAGAGAGGTCAGGTTTGTTTTAGAGTACTCCGATTAACAGCCCCCATTACCCCAAAAAGGAATGGAGTCATTAGCACTTATGGTTTTTAAATGGCACCCAGAATTATGTTGCACGAAGCACAATTTCACATCATTCTGGGTTCATTTGTGTGAAAACAAGGTCCAATCAGGCAGAAACATTACAGGAAAGTAGAATCTATTGAGTTGTAAGTGATCTGAACGTTTCATGATGATAGCACTTTCCTAAGGGGGTCAAACCATGTCCCAAAGGTCACCGGATCTGGTGTCAATTTAAAGAAGTAGTCCAGTTACACATTTGTGGGCTTATAACTTGGCTTCTGAATGTCCTAGAGAGATCAGGTTTGTTTTAGTGAACTCCAATCAACAGCCCCTACAACCACAAAAAGGAATGGAGTCATTAGCACTTATGGTTTTTAAATGGCACCCAGAATTATGTTGCACGAAGCACAATTTCACATCATTCTGGGTCCATATGTGTGAAAACAAGGTCCAATCAGGCTGAAACGTTACAAGAAGGTAGAATCTATTAAGTTGTAAGTGATCTGAACGTTTCATGATGATCGCACATTCCTATAGGGGGTAAAACCATGTCCCAAAGGTCACCAGGCCTGGTGTCACTTTAAAGAAGTAGTCCAGTTACACATTTGTGGGCTTATAACTTGGCTTCTGAATGTCCTAGAGAGATCAGGTTTGTTTTAGTGTACTCCAATCAACAGCCCCTACAACCACAAAAAGGAATGGAGTCATTAGCACTTATGGTTTTTAAATGGCACCCTGAATTATGTTGCACGAAGAACAATTTCACATCATTCTGGGTTCATTTGTGTGAAAACAAGGCCCAATCAGGCTGAAACGTTACAAGAAGGTAGAATCTATTGAGTTGTAAGTGATCTGAACGTTTCATGATGATCGCACATTCCTATAGGGGGTCAAACCATGTCCCAAAGGTCACCGGGCCTGGTGTCACTTTAAAGAAGTAGTCCAGTTACACCTTTGTTGGGCTTATAACTTGGCTTCTGAATGTCCTAGAGAGATCAGGTTTGTTTTAATGTACTCCAATCAACAGCCTCTACAACCACAAAAAGGAATGGAGTCATTAGCACTTATGGTTTGTAAATGGCACCCAGAATTATGTTGCACGAAGCACAATTTCACATCATTCTGGGTCCATTTGTGTGAAAACAAGGTCCAATCAGGCTGAAACGTTACAAGAAGGTAGAATCTATTGAGTTGTAAGTGATCTGAACGTTTCATGATGATCGCACATTCCTATAGGGGGTAAAACCATGTCCCAAAGGTCACCAGGCCTGGTGTCACTTTAAAGAAGTAGTCCAGTTACACATTTGTGGGCTTATAACTTGGCTTCTGAAAATCCTAGAGAGGTCAGGTTTGTTTTAGAGTACTCCGATTAACAGCCCCCATTACCCCAAAAAGGAATGGAGTCATTAGCACTTATGGTTTTTAAATGGCACCCAGAATTATGTTGCACGAAGCACAATTTCACATCATTCTGGGTTCATTTGTGTGAAAACAAGGTCCAATCAGGCAGAAACATTACAGGAAAGTAGAATCTATTGAGTTGTAAGTGATCTGAACGTTTCATGATGATAGCACTTTCCTAAGGGGGTCAAACCATGTCCCAAAGGTCACCGGATCTGGTGTCAATTTAAAGAAGTAGTCCAGTTACACATTTGTGGGCTTATAACTTGGCTTCTGAATGTCCTAGAGAGATCAGGTTTGTTTTAGTGAACTCCAATCAACAGCCCCTACAACCACAAAAAGGAATGGAGTCATTAGCACTTATGGTTTTTAAATGGCACCCAGAATTATGTTGCACGAAGCACAATTTCACATCATTCTAGGTTCATTTGTGGGAAAACAAGGTCCAATCAGGCTGAAACGTTACAAGAAGGTAGAATCTATTGAGTTGTAAGTGATCTGAACGTTTCATGGTTATCGCACATTCCTATAGGGGGTCAAACCATGTCCCAAAGGTCACCGGACCTGGTGTCACTTTAAATAAGTAGTCCAGTTACACCTTTGTGGGCTTATAACCTGGCTTCTGAATGTCCTAGAGAGATCAGGTTTGTTTTAATGTACTCCAATCAACAGCCCCTACAACCACAAAAAGGAATGGAGTCATTAGCACTTATGGTTTGTAAATGGCACCGAGAATTATGTTGCACGAAGCACAATTTCACATCATTCTGGGTCCATTTGTGTGAAAACAAGGTCCAATCAGGCTGAAACGTTACAAGAAGGTAGAATCTATTGAGTTGTAAGTGATCTGAACGTTTCATGATGATCGCACATTCATATAGGGGGTCAAACCATGTCCAAAAGGTCACCGGGCCTGGTGTCACTTTAAAGAATTAGTCCAGTTACACATTTCTGGGCTTATAACTTGGCTTCTGAATGTCCTAGAGAGATCAGGTTTGTTTTAATGTACTCCAATCAACAGCCCCTACAACCACAAAAAGGAATGGAGTCATTAGCACTTATGGTTTGTAAATGGCACCCAGAATTATGTTGCACGAAGCACAATTTCACATAATTCTGGGTCCATTTGTGTGAAAACAAGGTCCAATCAGGCTGAAACGTTACAAGAAGGTAGAATCTATTGAGTTGTAAGTGATCTGAACGTTTCATGATGATCGCACATTCCTATAGGGGGTAAAACCATGTCCCAAAGGTCACCAGGCCTGGTGTCACTTTAAAGAAGTAGTCCAGTTACACATTTGTGGGCTTATAACTTGGCTTCTGAATGTCCTAGAGAGATCAGGTTTGTTTTAGTGTACTCCAATCAACAGCCCCTACAACCACAAAAAGGAATGGAGTCATTAGCACTTATGGTTTTTTAATGGCACCCAGAATTATGTTGCACGAAGCACAATTTCACATCATTCTGGGTTCATTTGTGGGAAAACAAGGTCCAATCAGGCTGAAACGTTACAAGAAGGTAGAATATATTGAGTTGTAAGTGATCTGAACGTTTCATGATGATCGCACATTCCTATAGGGGGTCAAACCATGTCCCAAAGGTCACCGGATCTGGTGTCAATTTAAAGAAGTAGTCCAGTTACACATTTGTGGGCTTATAACTTGGCTTCTGAATGTCCTAGAGAGATCAGGTTTGTTTTAGTGTACTCCAATCAACAGCCCCTACAACCACAAAAAGGAATGGAGTCATTAGCACTTATGGTTTTTAAATGGTACCCAGAATTATGTTGCACGAAGCACAATTTCACATCAATCTGGGTTCATTTGTGTGAAAACAAGGTCCAATCAGGCTGAAACGTTACAAGAAGGTAGAATCTATTGAGTTGTAAGTGATCTGAACGTTTCATGGTGATCGCACATTCCTATAGGGGGTCGAACCATGTCCCAAAGGTCACCGGGCCTGGTGTCACTTTAAAGAAGTAGTCAAGTTACACATTTGTGTGCTTATAAACTGGCTTCTGAATGTCCTAGAGAGATCAGGTTTGTTTTAATGTTCTCCAATCAACAGCCCCTACAACCACAAAAAGCAATGGAGTCATTAGCACTTATGGTTTGTAAATGGCACCCAGAATTATGTTGCACGAAGCACAATTTCACATCATTCTGGGTCCATTTGTGTGAAAACAAGGTCCAATCCGGCTGAAACGTTACAAGAAGATAGAATCTATTGAGTTGTAAGTGATCTGAACGTTTCATGATGATAGCACATTCCTATAGGGGGTCAAACCATGTCCCAAAGGTCACCGGGCCTGGTGTCACTTTAAAGAAGTAGTCCAGTTACACATTTGTGGGCTTATAACTTGGCTTCTGAATGTCCTAGAGAGATCAGGTTTGTTTTAGTGTACTCCAATCAACAGCCCCTACAACCACAAAAAGGAATGGAGTCATTAGCACTTATGGTTTTTAAATGGCACCCAGAATTATGTTGCACGAAGCACAATTTCACATCATTCTGGGTTCATTTGTGTGAAAACAAGGTCCAATCAGGCTGAAACGTTACAAGAAGGTAGAATCTATTGAGTTGTAAGTGATCTGAACATTTCTTGATGATCGCACATTCCTATAGGGGGTCAAACCATGTCCCAAAGGTCACCGGGCCTGGTGTCACTTTAAAGAAGTAGTCCAGTTACACCTTTGTGGGCTTATAACTTGGCTTCTGAATGTCCTAGTGAGATCAGGTTTGTTTTAATGTACTCCAATCAACAGCCCCTACAACCACAAAAAGGAATGGAGTCATTAGCACTTATGGTTTGTAAATGGCACCCAGAATTATGTTGCACGAAGGACAATTTCACATCATTCTGGGTCCATTTGTGTGAAAACAAGGTCCTATCAGGCTGAAACGTTACAAGAAGGTAGAATCTATTGAGTTGTAAATTTTCTGAACGTTTCATGATGATCGCACATTCCTATAGGGTGTAAAAACATGTCCCAAAGGTCACCAGGCCTGGTGTGACTTTAAAGAAGTAGTCCAGTTACACATTTGTGGGCTTATAACTTGGCTTTTGAATATCCTAGAGAGGTCAGGTTTGTTTTAGAGTACTCCAATTAACAGCCCCATTACCCCAAAAAGGAATGGAGTCATTAGCACTTATGGTTTTTAAATGGCACCCAGACTTATGTTGCACGAAGCACAATTTCACATCATTCTGGGTTCATTTGTGTGAAAACAAGGTCCAATCAGGCAGAAACGTTACAAGAAGGTAGAATCTATTGAGTTGTAAGGGATCTGAATGTTTCATGATGATAACACTTTCCTAAGGGGGTCAAACCATGTCCCAAAGGTCACCGGATCTGGTGTCAATTTAAAGAAGTAGTCCAGTTACACATTTGTGGGCTTTTAACTTGGCTTCTGAATGTCCTAGAGAGATCAGGTTTGTTTTAGTGTACTCCAATCAACAGCCCCTACAACCACAAAACGGAATGGAGTCATTAGCACTTATGGTTTTTAAATGGCACCCAGAATTATGTTGCAGGAAGCACAATTTCACATCATTCTGGGTTCATTTGTGTGAAAACAAGGTCCAATCAGGCTGAAACGTTACAAGAAGGTAGAATCTATTGAGTTGTAAGTGATCTGAACGTTTAATGATGATCGCACATTCCTATAGGGGGTAAAACCATGTCCCAAAGGTCACCAGGCCTGGTGTCACTTTAAAGAAGTAGTCCAGTTACACATTTGTGGGCTTATAACTTGGCTTCTGAATGTCCTAGAGAGATCAGGTTTGTTTTAGTGTACTCCAATCAACAGCCCCTACAACCACAAAAAGGAATGGAGTCATAAGCACTTATGGTTTGTAAATGGCACCCAGAATTATGTTGCACGAAGCACAATTTCACATCATTCTGGGTCCATTTGTGTGAAAACAAGGTCCAATCAGGCTGAAACGTTACAAGAAGGTAGAATCTATTGAGTTGTAAGTGATCTGAACGTTTCATGATGATCGCACATTCCTATAGGGGGTAAAACCATGTCCCAAAGGTCACCAGGCCTGGTGTCACTTTAAAGAAGTAGTCCAGTTACACATTTCTGGGCTTATAACTTGGCTTCTGAATGTCCTAGAGAGATCAGGTTTTTTTTAGTGTACTCCAATCAACAGACCCTACAACCACAAAAAGGAATGGAGTCATTAGCACTTATGGTTTGTAAATGGCACCCAGAATTATGTTGCACGAAGCACAATTTCACATCATTCTGGGTCCATTTGTGTGAAAACAAGGTCCAATCAGGCTGAAACGTTACAAGAAGGTAGAATCTATTGAGTTGTAAGTGATCTGAACGTTTCATTATGATCGGACATTCCTATAGGGGGTCAAACCATGTCCCAAAGGTCACCAGGCCTGGTGTCACTTTAAAGAAGTAGTCCAGTTACACATTTGTGGGCTTATAACTTGGCTTCTGAATATCCTAGAGAGGTCCGGTTTGTTTTAGAGTACTTCAATTAACAGCCCCCATTACCCCAAAAAGGAATGGAGTCATTAGCACTTATGGTTTTTAAATGGCACCCAGAATTTTGTTGCACGAAGCACAATTTCACATCATTCTGGGTTCATTTGTGTGAAAACAAGGTCCAATCAGGCAGAAACGTTACAGGAAGGTAGAATCTATTGAGTTGTAAGTGATCTGAACGTTTCATGATGATAGCACTTTCCTAAGGGGGTCAAACCATGTCCCAAAGGTCACCGGATCTGGTGTCAATTTAAAGAAGTAGTCCAGTTACACATTTGTGGGCTTATAACTTGGCTTCTGAATGTCCTAGAGAGATCAGGTTTTTTTTAGTGTACTCCAATCAACAGCCCCTACAACCACAAAAAGGAATGGAGTCATTAGCACTTATGGTTTTTAAATGGCACCCTGAATTATGTTGCACGAAGAACAATTTCACATCATTCTGGGTTCATTTGTGTGAAAACAAGGCCCAATCAGGCTGAAACGTTACAAGAAGGTAGAATCTATTGAGTTGTAAGTGATCTGAACGTTTCATGATGATCGCACATTCCTATAGGGGGTCAAACCATGTCCCAAAGGTCACCGGGCCTGGTGTCACTTTAAAGAAGTAGTCCAGTTACACCTTTGTTGGGCTTATAACTTGGCTTCTGAATGTCCTAGAGAGATCAGGTTTGTTTTAATGTACTCCAATCAACAGCCTCTACAACCACAAAAAGGAATGGCGTCATTAGCACTTATGGTTTGTAAATGGCACCCAGAATTATGTTGCACGAAGCACAATTTCACATCATTCTGGGTCCATTTGTGTGAAAACAAGGTCCAATCAGGCTGAAACGTTACAAGAAGGTAGAATCTATTGAGTTGTAAGTGATCTGAACGTTTCATGATGATCGCACATTCCTATAGGGGGTAAAACCATGTCCCAAAGGTCACCAGGCCTGGTGTCACTTTAAAGAAGTAGTCCAGTTACACATTTGTGGGCTTATAACTTGGCTTCTTAATATCCTAGAGAGGTCAGGTTTGTTTTAGAGTACTCCGATTAACAGCCCCCATTACCCCAAAAAGGAATGGAGTCATTAGCACTTATGGTTTTTAAATGGCACCCAGAATTATGTTGCACAAAGCACAATTTCACATCATTCTGGGTTCATTTGTGAGAAAACAAGGTCCAATCAGGCAGAAACATTACAGGAAGGTAGAATCTATTGAGTTGTAAGTGATCTGAACGTTTCATGATGATAGCACTTTCCTAAGGGGGTCAAACCATGTCCCAAAGGTCACCGGATCTGGTGTCAATTTAAAGAAGTAGTCCAGTTACACATTTGTGGGCTTATAACTTGGCTTCTGAATGTCCTAGAGAGATCAGGTTTGTTTTAGTGAACTCCAATCAACAGCCCCTACAACCACAAAAAGGAATGGAGTCATTAGCACTTATGGTTTTTAAATGGCACCCAGAATTATGTTGCACGAATCACAATTTCACATCATTCTGGGTTCATTTGTGGGAAAACAAGGTCCAATCGGGCTGAAACGTTACAAGAAGGTAGAATCTATTGAGTTGTAAGTGATCTGAACGTTTCATGGTTATCGCACATTCCTATAGGGGGTCAAACCATGTCCCAAAGGTCACCGGGCCTGGTGTCACTTTAAATAAGTAGTCCAGTTACACCTTTGTGGGCTTATAACCTGGCTTCTGAATGTCCTAGAGAGATCAGGTTTGTTTTAATGTACTCCAATCAACAGCCCCTACAACCACAAAAAGGAATGGAGTCATTAGCACTTATGGTTTTTAAATGGCACCCAGAATTATGTTGCACGAAGCACAATTTCACATCATTCTGGGTTCATTTGTGTGAAAACAAGGTCCAATCAGGCTGAAACATTACAAGAAGGTAGAATCTATTGAGTTGTAAGTGATCTGAACATTTCTTGATGATCGCACATTCCTATAGGGGGTCAAACCATGTCCCAAAGGTCACCGGGCCTGGTGTCACTTTAAAGAAGTAGTCCAGTTACACCTTTGTGGGCTTATAACTTGGCTTCTGAATGTCCTAGTGAGATCAGGTTTGTTTTAATGTACTCCAATCAACAGCCCCTACAACCACAAAAAGGAATGGAGTCATTAGCACTTATGGTTTGTAAATGGCACCCAGAATTATGTTGCACGAAGGACAATTTCACATCATTCTGGGTCCATTTGTGTGAAAACAAGGTCCTATCAGGCTGAAACGTTACAAGAAAGTAGAATCTATTGAGTTGTAAATTTTCTGAACGTTTCATGATGATCGCACATTCCTATAGGGTGTAAAAACATGTCCCAAAGGTCACCAGGCCTGGTGTGACTTTAAAGAAGTAGTCCAGTTACACATTTGTGGGCTTATAACTTGGCTTTTGAATATCCTAGAGAGGTCAGGTTTGTTTTAGAGTACTCCAATTAACAGCCCCATTACCCCAAAAAGGAATGGAGTCATTAGCACTTATGGTTTTTAAATGGCACCCAGACTTATGTTGCACGAAGCACAATTTCACATCATTCTGGGTTCATTTGTGTGAAAACAAGGTCCAATCAGGCAGAAACGTTACAAGAAGGTAGAATCTATTGAGTTGTAAGTGATCTGAACGTTTAATGATGATCGCACATTCCTATAGGGGGTAAAACCATGTCCCAAAGGTCACCGGATCTGGTGTCAATTTAAAGAAGTAGTCCAGTTACACATTTGTGGGCTTATAACTTGGCTTCTGAATGTCCTAGAGAGATCAGGTTTGTTTTAGTGCACTCCAATCTACAGCCCCTAAAACCACAAAACGGAATGGAGTCATTAGCACTTATGGTTTTTAAATGGCACCCAGAATTATGTTGCAGGAAACACAATTTCACATCATTCTGGGTTCATTTGTGTGAAAACAAGGTCCAATCAGGCTGAAACGTTACAAGAAGGTAGAATCTATTGAGTTGTAAGTGATCTGAACGTTTAATGATGATCGCACATTCCTATAGGGGGTAAAACCATGTCCCAAAGGTCACCAGGCCTGGTGTCACTTTAAAGAAGTAGTCCAGTTACACATTTGTGGGCTTATAACTTGGCTTCTGAATGTCCTAGAGAGATCAGGTTTGTTTTAGTGTACTCCAATCAACAGCCCCTACAACCACAAAAAGGAATGGAGTCATAAGCACTAATGGTTTGTAAATGGCACCCAGAATTATGTTGCACGAAGCACAATTTCACATCATTCTGGGTCCATTTGTGTGAAAACAAGGTCCAATCAGGCTGAAACGTTACAAGAAGGTAGAATCTATTGAGTTGTAAGTGATCTGAACGTTTCATGATGATCGCACATTCCTATAGGGGGTAAAACCATGTCCCAAAGGTCACCAGGCCTGGTGTCACTTTAAAGAAGTAGTCCAGTTACACATTTCTGGGCTTATAACTTGGCTTCTGAATGTCCTAGAGAGATCAGGTTTTTTTTTGTGTACTCCAATCAACAGACCCTACAACCACAAAAAGGAATGGAGTCATTAGCACTTATGGTTTGTAAATGGCACCCAGAATTATGTTGCACGAAGCACAATTTCACATCATTCTGGGTCCATTTGTGTGAAAACAAGGTCCAATCAGGCTGAAACGTTACAAGAAGGTAGAATCTATTGAGTTGTAAGTGATCTGAACGTTTCATGATGATCGCACATTCCTATAGGGGGTCAAACCATGTCCCAAAGGTCACCAGGCCTGGTGTCACTTTAAGGAAGTAGTCCAGTTACACATTTGTGGGCTTATAACTTGGCTTCTGAATATCCTAGAGAGGTCCGGTTTGTTTTAGAGTACTCCAATTAACAGCCCCCATTACCCCAAAAAGGAATGGAGTCATTAGCACTTATGGTTTTTAAATGGCACCCAGAATTTTGTTGCACGAAGCACAATTTCACATCATTCTGGGTTCATTTGTGTGAAAACAAGGTCCAATCAGGCAGAAACGTTACAGGAAGGTAGAATCTATTGAGTTGTAAGTGATCTGAACGTTTCATGATGATAGCACTTTCCTAAGGGGGTCAAACCATGTCCCAAAGGTCACCGGATCTGGTGTCAATTTAAAGAAGTAGTCCAGTTACACATTTGTGGGCTTATAACTTGGCTTCTGAATGTCCTAGAGAGATCAGGTTTGTTTTAGTGTACTCCAATCAACAGCCCCTACAACCACAAAAAGGAATGGAGTCATTAGCACTTATGGTTTGTAAATGGCACCCAGAATTATGTTGCACGAAGCACAATTTCACATCATTCTGGGTCCATATGTGTGAAAACAAGGTCCAATCAGGCTGAAACGTTACAAGAAGGTAGAATCTATTAAGTTGTAAGTGATCTGAACGTTTCATGATGATCGCACATTCCTATAGGGGGTAAAACCATGTCCCAAAGGTCACCAGGCCTGGTGTCACTTTAAAGAAGTAGTCCAGTTACACATTTGTGGGCTTATAACTTGGCTTCTGAATGTCCTAGAGAGATCAGGTTTGTTTTAGTGTACTCCAATCAACAGCCCCTACAACCACAAAAAGGAATGGAGTCATTAGCACTTATGGTTTTTAAATGGCACCCTGAATTATGTTGCACGAAGAACAATTTCACATCATTCTGGGTTCATTTGTGTGAAAACAAGGCCCAATCAGGCTGAAACGTTACAAGAAGGTAGAATCTATTGAGTTGTAAGTGATCTGAACGTTTCATGATGATCGCACATTCCTATAGGGGGTCAAACCATGTCCCAAAGGTCACCGGGCCTGGTGTCACTTTAAAGAAGTAGTCCAGTTACACCTTTGTTGGGCTTATAACTTGGCTTCTGAATGTCCTAGAGAGATCAGGTTTGTTTTAATGTACTCCAATCAACAGCCTCTACAACCACAAAAAGGAATGGAGTCATTAGCACTTATGGTTTGTAAATGGCACCCAGAATTATGTTGCACGAAGCACAATTTCACATCATTCTGGGTCCATTTGTGTGAAAACAAGGTCCAATCAGGCTGAAACGTTACAAGAAGGTAGAATCTATTGAGTTGTAAGTGATCTGAACGTTTCATGATGATCGCACATTCCTATAGGGGGTAAAACCATGTCCCAAAGGTCACCAGGCCTGGTGTCACTTTAAAGAAGTAGTCCAGTTACACATTTGTGGGCTTATAACTTGGCTTCTGAATATCCTAGAGAGGTCAGGTTTGTTTTAGAGTACTCCGATTAACAGCCCCCATTACCCCAAAAAGGAATGGAGTCATTAGCACTTATGGTTTTTAAATGGCACCCAGAATTATGTTGCACAAAGCACAATTTCACATCATTCTGGGTTCATTTGTGAGAAAACAAGGTCCAATCAGGCAGAAACATTACAGGAAGGTAGAATCTATTGAGTTGTAAGTGATCTGAACGTTTCATGATGATAGCACTTTCCTAAGGGGGTCAAACCATGTCCCAAAGGTCACCGGATCTGGTGTCAATTTAAAGAAGTAGTCCAGTTACACATTTGTGGGCTTATAACTTGGTTTCTGAATGTCCTAGAGAGATCAGGTTTGTTTTAGTGAACTCCAATCAACAGCCCCTACAACCACAAAAAGGAATGGAGTCATTAGCACTTATGGTTTTTAAATGGCACCCAGAATTATGTTGCACGAAGCACAATTTCACATCATTCTGGGTTCTTTTGTGGGAAAACAAGGTCCAATCGGGCTGAAACGTTACAAGAAGGTAGAATCTATTGAGTTGTAAGTGATCTGAACGTTTCATGGTTATCGCACATTCCTATAGGGGGTCAAACCATGTCCCAAAGGTCACCGGGCCTGGTGTCACTTTAAATAAGTAGTCCAGTTACACCTTTGTGGGCTTATAACCTGGCTTCTGAATGTCCTAGAGAGATCAGGTTTGTTTTAATGTACTCCAATCAACAGCCCCTACAACCACAAAAAGGAATGGAGTCATTAGCACTTATGGTTTGTAAATGGCACCCAGAATTATGTTGCACGAAGCACAATTTCACATCATTCTGGGTCCATTTGTGTGAAAACAAGGTCCAATCAGGCTGAAACGTTACAAGAAGGTAGAATCTATTGAGTTGTAAGTGATCTGAACGTTTCATGATGATCGCACATTCATATAGGGGGTCAAACCATGTCCAAAAGTTCACCGGGCCTGGTGTCACTTTAAAGAATTAGTCCAGTTACACATTTCTGGGCTTATAACTTGGCTTCTGAATGTCCTAGAGAGATCAGGTTTGTTTTAATGTACTCCAATCAACAGCCCCTACAACCACAAAAAGGAATGGAGTCATTAGCACTTATGGTTTTTTAATGGCACCCAGAATTATGTTGCACGAAGCACAATTTCACATCATTCTGGGTTCATTTGTGGGAAAACAAGGTCCAATCAGGCTGAAACGTTACAAGAAGGTAGAATATATTGAGTTGTAAGTGATCTGAACGTTTCATGATGATCGCACATTCCTATAGGGGGTCAAACCATGTCCCAAAGGTCACCGGATCTGGTGTCAATTTAAAGAAGTAGTCCAGTTACACATTTGTGGGCTTATAACTTGGCTTCTGAATGTCCTAGAGAGATCAGGTTTGTTTTAGTGTACTCCAATCAACAGCCCCTACAACCACAAAAAGGAATGGAGTCATTAGCACTTATGGTTTTTAAATGGTACCCAGAATTATGTTGCACGAAGCACAATTTCACATCATTCTGGGTTCATTTGTGTGAAAACAAGGTCCAATCAGGCTGAAACATTACAAGAAGGTAGAATCTATTGAGTTGTAAGTGATCTGAACGTTTCATGGTGATCGCACATTCCTATAGGGGGTCGAACCATGTCCCAAAGGTCACCGGGCCTGGTGTCACTTTAAAGAAGTAGTCAAGTTACACCTTTGTGTGCTTATAACCTGGCTTCTGAATGTCCTAGAGAGATCAGGTTTGTTTTAATGTTCTCCAATCAACAGCCCCTACAACCACAAAAAGCAATGGAGTCATTAGCACTTATGGTTTGTAAATGGCACCCAGAATTATGTTGCACGAAGCACAATTTCACATCATTCTGGGTCCATTTGTGTGAAAACAAGGTCCAATCAGGCTGAAACGTTACAAGAAGGTAGAATCTATTGAGTTGTAAGTGATCTGAACGTTTCATGATGATCGCACATTCATATAGGGGGTCAAACCATGTCCAAAAGGTCACCGGGCCTGGTGTCACTTTAAAGAATTAGTCCAGTTACACATTTCTGGGCTTATAACTTGGCTTCTGAATGTCCTAGAGAGATCAGGTTTGTTTTAATGTACTCCAATCAACAGCCCCTACAACCACAAAAAGGAATGGAGTCATTAGCACTTATGGTTTTTTAATGGCACCCAGAATTATGTTGCACGAAGCACAATTTCACATAATTCTGGGTCCATTTGTGTGAAAACAAGGTCCAATCAGGCTGAAACGTTACAAGAAGGTAGAATCTATTGAGTTGTAAGTGATCTGAACGTTTCATGATGATCGCACATTCCTATAGGGGGTAAAACCATGTCCCAAAGGTCACCAGGCCTGGTGTCACTTTAAAGAAGTAGTCCAGTTACACATTTGTGGGCTTATAACTTGGCTTCTGAATATCCTAGAGAGATCAGGTTTGTTTTAGTGTACTCCAATCAACAGCCCCTACAACCACAAAAAGCAATGGAGTCATTAGCACTTATGGTTTGTAAATGGCACCCAGAATTATGTTGCACGAAGCACAATTTCACATCATTCTGGGTCCATTTGTGTGAAAACAAGGTCCAATCCGGCTGAAACGTTACAAGAAGATAGAATCTATTGAGTTGTAAGTGATCTGAACGTTTCATGATGATCGCACATTCCTATAGGGGGTCAAACCATGTCCCAAAGGTCACCGGGCCTGGTGTCACTTTAAAGAAGTAGTCAAGTTACACCTTTGTGGGCTTATAACTTGGCTTCTGAATGTCCTAGAGAGATCAGGTTTGTATTAATGTACTCCAATCAAAAGCCCCTACAACCACAAAAAGGAATGGAGTCATTAGCACTTATGGTTTGTAAATGGCACCCAGAACTATGTTGCACGAAGCACAATTTCACATCATTCTGGGTCCATTTGTGTGAAAACAAGGTCCAATCAGGCTGAAACGTTACAAGAAGGTAGAATCTATTGAGTTGTAAGTAATCTGAACATTTCATGATGATCGCACATTCCTATAGGGGGTAAAACCATGTCCCAAAGGTCACCAGGCCTGGTGTCACTTTAAAGAAGTAATCCAGTTACACATTTGTGGGCTTATAACTTGGCTTCTGAATGTCCTAGAGAGATCAGGTTTGTTTTAGTGTACTCCAATCAACAGCCCCTACAACCACAAAAAGGAATGGAGTCATTAGCACTTATGGTTTGTAAATGGCACCCAGAATTATGTTGCACGAAGCACAATTTCACATCATTCTGGGTCCATTTGTGTGAAAACAAGGTCCAATCAGGCTGAAACGTTACAAGAAGGTAGAATCTATTAAGTTGTAAGTGATCTGAACGTTTCATGATGATCACACATTCCTATAGGGGGTAAAACCATGTCCCAAAGGTCATCAGGCCTGGTGTAACTTTAAAGAAGTAGTCCAGTTACACATTTGTGGGCTTATAACTTGGCTTCTGAATGTCCTAGAGAGATCAGGTTTGTTTTAGTGTACTCCAATCAACAGCCCCTACAACCACAAAAAGGAATGGAGTCATTAGCACTTATGGTTTTTAAATGGTACCCAGAATTATGTTGCACGAAGCACAATTTCCACATCATTCTGGGTTCATTTGTGTGAAAACTAGGTCCAATCAGGCTGAAACGTTACAAGAAGGTAGAATCTATTGAGTTGTAAGTGATCTGAACATTTCTTGATGATCGCACATTCCTATAGGGGGTCAAACCATGTCCCAAAGGTCACCGGGCCTGGTGTCACTTTAAAGAAGTAGTCCAGTTACACATTTGTGGGCTTATAACTTGGCTTCTGAATGTCCTAGAGAGATCAGGTTTGTTTTAATGTACTCCAATCAACAGCCCCTACAACCACAAAAAGGAATGGAGTCATTAGCACTTATGGTTTGTAAATGGCACCCAGAATTATGTTGCACGAAGGACAATTTCACATCATTCTGGGTCCATTTGTGTGAAAACAAGGTCCTATCAGGCTGAAACGTTACAAGAAGGTAGAATCTATTGAGTTGTAAATGTTCTGAACGTTTCATGATGATCGCACATTCCTATAGGGTGTAAAAACATATCCCAAAGGTCACCAGGCCTGGTGTGACTTTAAAGAAGTAGTCCAGTTACACATTTGTGGGCTTATAACTTGGCTTTTGAATATCCTAGAGAGGTCAGGTTTGTTTTAGAGTACTCCAATTAACAGCCCCCATTACCCCAAAAAGGAATGGAGTCATTAGCACTTATGGTTTTTAAATGGCACCCAGAATTATGTTGCACGAAGCACAATTTCACATCATTCTGGGTTCATTTGTGTGAAAACAAGGTCCAATCAGGCAGAAACGTTACAGGAAGGTAGAATCTATTGAGTTGTAAGGGATCTGAATGTTTCATGATGATAACACTTTCCTAAGGGGGTCAAACCATGTCCCAAAGGTCACCGGATATGGTGTCAATTTAAAGAAGTAGTCCAGTTACACATTTGTGGGCTTATAACTTGGCTTCTGAATGTCCTAGAGAGATCAGGTTTGTTTTAATGTACTCCAATCAACAGCCCCTACAACCACAAAAAGGAATGGAGTCATTAGCACTTATGGTTTGTAAATGGCACCCAGAATTATGTTGCACGAAGCACAATTTCACATCATTCTGGGTCCATTTGTGTGAAAACAAGGTCCAATATGGCTGAAACGTTACAAGAAGGTAGAATCTATTGAGTTGTAAGTGATCTGAACGTTTCATGATGATCGCACATTCCTATAGGGGGAAAAACCATGTCCCAAAGGTCACCAGGCCTGGTGTAACTTTAAAGAAGTAGTCCAGTTACACATTTGTGGGCTTATAACTTGGCTTCTGAATGTCCTAGAGAGATCAGGTTTGTTTTAGTGTTCTCCAATAAACAGCCCCTACAACCACAAAAAGGAATGGAGTCATTAGCACTTATGGTTTGTAAATGGCACCCAGAATTATGTTGCACGAAGCACAATTTCACATCATTCTGGGTCCATTTGTGTGAAAACAAGGTCCAATCAGGCTGAAACGTTACAAGAAGGTAGAATCTATTAAGTTGTAAGTGATCTGAACGTTTCATGATGATCGCACATTCCTATAGGGGGTAAAACCATGTCCCAAAGGTCACCAGGCCTGGTGTCACTTTAAAGAAGTAGTCCAGTTACGCATTTGTGGGCTTATAACTTGGCTTCTGAATGTCCTAGAGAGATCAGGTTTGTGTTAGTGTACTCCAATCAACAGCCCCTACAACTACAAAAAGGAATGGAGTCATTAGCACTTATGGTTTTTAAATGGCACCCAGAATTATGTTGCACGAAGCACAATTTCACATCATTCTGGGTCCAATTGTGTGAAAACAAGGTCCAATCAGGCTGAAACGTTACAAGAAGGTAGAATCTATTGAGTTGTAAGTGATCTGAACGTTTCATGATGATCGCACATTCCTATAGGGGGTCAAACCTGCCCCAAAGGTCACCGGGCCTGGTGTCAATTTAAAGAAGTAGTCCAGTTACACCTTTGTAGGCTTATAACTTGGCTTCTGAATGTCCTAGAGAGATCAGGTTTGTTTTACTGTACTCCAATCAACAGCCGCTACAACCACAAAAAGGAATGGAGTCATTAGCACTTATGGTTTGTAAATGGCACCCAGAATTATGTTGCACGAAGCACAATTTCACATCATTCTGGGTCCATTTGTGTGAAAACAAGGTCCAATCAGGCTGAAACGTTACAAGAAGGTAGAATCTATTGAGTTGTAAGTGATCTGAACGTTTCATGATGATCGCACATTCCTATAGGGGGTCAAACCATGTCCCAAAGGTCACCGGGCCTGATGTCACTTTAAAGAAGTAGTCCAGTTACACATTTGTGGGCTTATAACTTGGCTTCTGAATATCCTAGAGAGGTCAGGTTTGTTTTAGAGTACTCCAATTAACAGCCCCCATTACCCCAAAAAGGAATGGAGTCATTAGCACTTATGGTTTTTAAATGGCACCCAGACTTATGTTGCACGAATCACAATTTCACATCATTCTGGTTTCATTTGTGTGAAAACAAAGTCCAATCAGGCTGAAACGTTACAGGAAGTTAGAATCTATTGAGTTGTAAGTGATCTGAACGTTTCATGATGATAGCACTTTCCTAAGGGGGTCAAACCATGTCCCAAAGGTCAACGGATCTGGTGTCAATTTAAAGTAGTCCAGTTACACCTTTGTGGGCTTATAACTTGGCTTCTGAATGTCCTAGAGAGATCAGGTTTGTTTTAATGTACTCCAATCAACAGCCCCTACAACCACAAAAAGGAAAGGAGTCATTAGCACTTATGGTTTGTAAATGGCACCCAGAATTATGTTGCACGAAGCACAATTTCACATCATTCTGGGTCCATTTGTGTGCAAACAAGGTCCAATCAGGCTGAAACGTTACAAGAAGGTAGAATCTATTGAGTTGTAAGTGATCTGAACGTTTCATGATGATCGCACATTCCTATTGGGGGTAAAACCATGTCCCAAAGGTCACCAGGCCTGTTGTCACTTTAAAAAAGTAGTCCAGTTACACATTTGTGGGCTTATAACTTGGCTTCTGAATGTTCTAGAGAGATCAGGTTTGTTTTAGTGTACTCCAATCAACAGCCCCTACAACCACAAAAAGGAATGGAGTCATTAGCACTTATGGTTTGTAAATGGCACCCAGAAATATGTTGCACGAAGCACAATTTCACATCATTCTGGGTCCATTTGTGTGAAAACAAGGTCCAATCAGGCTGAAACGTTACAAGAAGGTAGAATCTATTGAGTTGTAAGTGATCTGAACGTTTCATGATGATCACACATTCCTATAGGGGGTAAAACCATGTCCCAAAGGTCACCAGGCCTGGTGTCACTTTAAAGAAGTAGTCCAGTTACGCATTTGTGGGCTTATAACTTGGCTTCTGAATGTCCTAGAGAGATCAGGTTTGTTTTAGTGTACTCCAATCAACAGCCCCTACAACCACAAAAAGGAATGGAGTCATTAACACTTATGGTTTTTAAATGGCACCCAGAATTATGTTGCACGAAGCACAATTTCACATCATTCTGGGTCCATTTGTGTGAAAACAAGGTCCAATCAGGCTGAAACGTTACAAGAAGGTAGAATCTATTGAGTTGTAAGTGATCTGAACGTTTCATGATGATCGCACATTCCTATAGGGGGTCAAACCATGTCCCAAAGGTCACCGGGCCTGATGTCACTTTAAAGAAGTAGTCCAGTTACACATTTGTGGGCTTATAACTTGGCTTCTGAATATCCTAGAGAGGTCAGGTTTGTTTTAGAGTACTCCAATTAACAGCCCCCATTACCCCAAAAAGGAATGGAGTCATTAGCACTTATGGTTTTTAAATGGCACCCAGACTTATGTTGCACGAATAACAATTTCACATCATTCTGGGTTCATTTGTGTGAAAACAAGGTCCAATCAGGCTGAAACATTACAGGAAGTTAGAATCTATTGAGTTGTAAGTGATCTGAACGTTTCATGATGATAGCACTTTCCTAAGGGGGTCAAACCATGTCCCAAAGGTCACCGGATCTGGTGTCAATTTAAAGTAGTCCAGTAACACCTTTGTGGGCTTATAACTTGGCTTCTGAATGTCCTAGAGAGATCAGGTTTGTTTTAATGTACTCCAATCAAAAGCCCCTAAAACCACAAAAAGGAAAGGAGTCATTAGCACTTATGGTTTGTAAATGGCACCCAGAATTATGTTGCACGAAGCACAATTTCACATCATTCTGGCTCCATTTGTGTGCAAACAAGGTCCAATCAAGCTGAAACGTTACAAGAACGTAGAATCTATTGAGTTGTAAGTGATCTGAACGTTTCATGATGATCGCACATTCCTATTGGGGGTAAAACCATGTCCCAAAGGTCACCAGGCCCGTTGTCACTTTAAAAAAGTAGTCCAGTTACACATTTGTGGGCTTATAACTTGGCTTCTGAATGTTCTAGAGAGATCAGGTTTGTTTTAGTGTACTCCAAGCAACAGCCCCTACAACCACAAAAAGGAATGGAGTCATTAGCACTTATGGTTTGTAAATGGCACCCAGAAATATGTTGCACGAAGCACAATTTCACATCATTCTGGGTCCATTTGTGTGAAAACAAGGTCCAATCAGGCTGAAATGTTACAAGAAGGTAGAATCTATTGAGTTGTAAGTGATCTGAACGTTTCATGATGATCACACATTCCTATAGGGGGTAAAACCATGTCCCAAAGGTCACCAGGCCTGGTGTCACTTTAAAGAAGTATTCCAGTTACACATTTGTGGGCTTATAACTTGGCTTCTGATTGTCCTAGAGAGATCAGGTTGTTTTAGTGTACTCCAATCAACAGCCCCTACAACCACAAAAAGGAATGGAGTCATTAGCACTTATGGTTTGTAAATGGCACCCAGAATTATGTTGCATGAAGCACAATTTCACATCATTCTGGGTCCATTTGTGTGAAAACAAGGTCCAATCAGGCTGAAACGTTACAAGAAGTTAGAATCTATTGAGTTGTAAGTGATCTGAACGTTTCATGATGATCGCACATTCCTATAGGGGGTAAAACCATTACCCAAAGGTCACCAGGCCTTGTGTCACTTTAAAGAAGTAGTCCAGTTACACATTTGTGGGCTTATAACTTGGCTTCTGAATGTCCTAGAGAGATCAGGTTTGTTTTAGTGTACTCCAATCAACAGCCCCTACAACCACAAAAAGGAATGGAGTCATTAGCACTTATGGTTTGTAAATGGCACCCAGAATTATGTTGCATGAAGCACAATTTCACATCATTCTGGGTCCATTTGTGTGAAAACAAGGTCCAATCAGGCTGAAATGTTACAAGAAGGTAGAATCTATTGAGTTGTAAGTGATCTGAACGTTTCATGATGATCGCACATTCCTATAGGGGGTCAAACCATGTCCCAAAGGTCACCGGGCCTGATGTCACTTTAAAGAAGTAGTCCAGTTACACATTTGTGGGCTTATAACTTGGCTTCTGAATATCCTAGAGAGGTCAGGTTTGTTTTAGAGTACTCCAATTAACAGCCCCCATTACCCCAAAAAGGAATGGAGTCATTAGCACTTATGGTTTTTAAATGGCACCCAGACTTATGTTGCACGAATCACAATTTCACATCATTCTGGGTTCATTTGTGTGAAAACAAGGTCCAATCAGGCTGAAACATTACAGGAAGTTAGAATCTATTGAGTTGTAAGTGATCTGAACGTTTCATGATGATAGCACTTTCCTAAGGGGGTCAAACCATGTCCCAAAGGTCACCGGATCTGGTGTCAATTTAAAGTAGTCCAGTTACACCTTTGTGGGCTTATAACTTGGCTTCTGAATGTCCTAGAGAGATCGGGTTTGTTTTAATGTACTCCAATCAAAAGCCCCTAAAACCACAAAAAGGAAAGGAGTCATTAGCACTTATGGTTTGTAAATGGCACCCAGAATTATGTTGCACGAAGCACAATTTCACATCATTCTGGGTCCATTTGTGTGCAAACAAGGTCCAATCAGGCTGAAACGTTACAAGAAGGTAGAATCTATTGAGTTGTAAGTGATCTGAACGTTTCATGATGATCGCACATTCCTATTGGGGGTAAAACCATGTCCCAAAGGTCACCAGGCCTGTTGTCACTTTAAAAAAGTAGTCCAGTTACACATTTGTGGGCTTATAACTTGGCTTCTGAATGTTCTAGAGAGATCAGGTTTGTTTTAGTGTACTCCAATCAACAGCCCCTACAACCACAAAAAGGAATGGAGTCATTAGCACTTATGGTTTGTAAATGGCACCCAGAAATATGTTGCACGAAGCACAATTTCACATCATTCTGGGTCCATTTGTGTGAAAACAAGGTCCAATCAGGCTGAAACGTTACAAGAAGGTAGAATCTATTGAGTTGTAAGTGATCTGAACGTTTCATGATGATCACACATTCCTATAGGGGGTAAAACCATGTCCCAAAGGTCACCAGGCCTGGTGTCACTTTAAAGAAGTATTCCAGTTACACATTTGTCGGCTTATAACTTGGCTTCTGATTGTCCTAGAGAGATCAGGTTTGTTTTAGTGTACTCCAATCAACAGCCCCTACAACCACAAAAAGGAATGGAGTCATTAGCACTTATGGTTTGTAAATGGCACCCAGAATTATGTTGCATGAAGCACAATTTCACATCATTCTGGGTCCATTTGTGTGAAAACAAGGTCCAATCAGGCTGAAACGTTACAAGAAGTTAGAATCTATTGAGTTGTAAGTGATCTGAACGTTTCATGATGATCGCACATTCCTATAGGGGGTAAAACCATGTCCCAAAGGTCACCAGGCCTGGTGTCACTTTAAAGAAGTAGTCCAGTTACACATTTGTGGGCTTATAACTTGGCTTCTGAATGTCCTAGAGAGATCAGGTTTGTTTTAGTGTACTCCAATCAACAGCCCCTACAACCACAAAAAGGAATTGAGTCATTAGCACTTATGGTTTGTAAATGGCACCCAGAATTATGTTGCACGAAGCACAATTTCACATCATTCTGGGTCCATTTGTGTGAAAACAAGGTCCAATCAGGCTGAAACGTTACAAGAAGGTAGAATCTATTAAGTTGTAAGTGATCTGAACGTTTCATGATGATCGCTTATTCCTATAGGGGGTAAAACCATGTCCCAAAGGTCACCAGGCCTGGTGTCACTTTAAAGAAGTAGTCCAGTTACGCATTTGTGGGCTTATAACTTGGCTTCTGAATGTCCTAGAGAGATCAGGTTTGTTTTAGTGTACTCCAATCAACAGCCCCTACAACTACAAAAAGGAATGGAGTCATTAGCACTTATGGTTTTTAAATGGCACCCAGAATTATGTTGCACGAAGCACAATTTCACATCATTCTGGGTCCAATTGTGTGAAAACAAGGTCCAATCAGGCTGAAACGTTACAAGAAGGTAGAATCTATTGAGTTGTAAGTGATCTGAACGTTTCATGATGATCGCACATTCCTATAGGGGGTCAAACCTGCCCCAAAGGTCACCGGGCCTGGTGTCAATTTAAAGAAGTAGTCCAGTTACACCTTTGTAGGCTTATAACTTGGCTTCTGAATGTCCTAGAGAGATCAGGTTTGTTTTACTGTACTCCAATCAACAGCCGCTACAACCACAGAAAGGAATGGAGTCATTAGCACTTATGGTTTGTAAATGGCACCCAGAATTATGTTGCACGAAGCACAATTTCACATCATTCTGGGTCCATTTGTGTGAAAACAAGGTCCAATCAGGCTGAAACGTTACAAGAAGGTAGAATCTATTGAGTTGTAAGTGATCTGAACGTTTCATGATGATCGCACATTCCTATAGGGGGTCAAACCATGTCCCAAAGGTCACCGGGCCTGATGTCACTTTAAAGACGTAGTCCAGTTACACATTTGTGGGCTTATAACTTGGCTTCTGAATATCCTAGAGAGGTCAGGTTTGTTTTAGAGTACTCCAATTAACAGCCACCATTACCCCAAAAAGGAATGGAGTCATTAGCACTTATGGTTTTTAAATGGCACCCAGACTTATGTTGCACGAATCACAATTTCACATCATTCTGGGTTCATTTGTGTGAAAACAAAGTCCAATCAGGCTGAAACGTTACAGGAAGTTAGAATCTATTGAGTTGTAAGTGATCTGAACGTTTCATGATGATAGCACTTTCCTAAGGGGGTCAAACCATGTCCCAAAGGTCACCGGATCTGGTGTCAATTTAAAGTAGTCCAGTTACACCTTTGTGGGCTTATAACTTGGCTTCTGAATGTCCTAGAGAGATCAGGTTTGTTTTAGTGTACTCCAATCAACAGCCCCTACAACCACAAAAAGGAAAGGAGTCATTAGCACATATGGTTTGTAAATGGCACCCAGAATTATGTTGCACGAAGCACAATTTCACATCATTCTGGGTCCATTTGTGTGCAAACAAGGTCCAATCAGGCTGAAACGTTACAAGAAGGTAGAATCTATTGAGTTGTAAGTGATCTGAACGTTTCATGATGATCGCACATTCCTATTGGGGGTAAAACCATGTCCCAAAGGTCACCAGGCCTGTTGTCACTTTAAAAAAGTAGTCCAGTTACACATTTGTGGGCTTATAACTTGGCTTCTGAATGTTCTAGAGAGATCAGGTTTGTTTTAGTGTACTCCAATCAACAGCCCCTACAACCACAAAAAGGAATGGAGTCATTAGCACTTATGGTTTGTAAATGGCACCCAGAAATATGTTGCACGAAGCACAATTTCACATCATTCTGGGTCCATTTGTGTGAAAACAAGGTCCAATCAGGCTGAAACGTTACAAGAAGGTAGAATCTATTGAGTTGTAAGTGATCTGAACGTTTCATGATGATCACACATTCCTATAGGGGGTAAAACCATGTCCCAAAGGTCACCAGGCCTGGTGTCACTTTAAAGAAGTAGTCCAGTTACACATTTGTGGGCTTATAACTTGGCTTCTGATTTTCCTAGAGAGATCAGGTTTGTTTTAGTGTACTCCAATCAACAGCCCCTACAACCACAAAAAGGAATGGAGTCATTAGCACTTATGGTTTTTAAATGGCACCCAGAATTATGTTGCATGAAGCACAATTTCACATCATTCTGCGTCCATTTGTGTGAAAACAAGGTCCAATCAGGCTGAAACGTTACAATAAGTTAGAATCTATTGAGTTGTAAGTGATCTGAACGTTTCATGACGATCGCACATTCCTATAGGGGGTAAAACCATGTCCCAAAGGTCACCAGGCCTGGTGTCACTTTAAAGAAGTAGTCCAGTTACACATTTGTGGGCTTATAACTTGGCTTCTGAATGTCCTAAAGAGATCAGGTTTGTTTTAGTGTACTCCAATCAACAGCCCCTACAACCACAAAAAGGAATGGAGTCATTAGCACTTATGGTTTGTAAATGGCACCCAGAATTATGTTGCACGAAGCACAATTTCACATCATTCTGGGTCCATTTGTGTGAAAACAAGGTCCAATCAGGCTGAAACGTTACAATAAGTTAGAATCTATTGAGTTGTAAGTGATCTGAACGTTTCATGACGATCGCACATTCCTATAGGGGGTAAAACCATGTCCCAAAGTTCACCAGGCCTGGTGTCACTTTAAAGAAGTAGTCCATTTACGCATTTGTGGGCTTATAACTTGGCTTCTGAATATCCTAGAGAGGTCAGGTTTGTTTTAGAGTACTCCAATTAACAGCCCCCATTACCCCAAAAAGGAATGGAGTCATTAGCACTTATGGTTTTTAAATGGCACCCAGACTTATGTTGCACGAATAACAATTTCACATCATTCTGGGTTCATTTGTGTGAAAACAAGGTCCAATCAGGCTGAAACATTACAGGAAGTTAGAATCTATTGAGTTGTAAGTGATCTGAACGTTTCATGATGATAGCACTTTCCTAAGGGGGTCAAACCATGTCCCAAAGGTCACCGGATCTGGTGTCAATTTAAAGTAGTCCAGTTACACCTTTGTGGGCTTATAACTTGGCTTCTGAATGTCCTAGAGAGATCAGGTTTGTTTTAATGTACTCCAATCAAAAGCCCCTAAAACCACAAAAAGGAAAGGAGTCATTAGCACTTATGGTTTGTAAATGGCACCCAGAATTATGTTGCACGAAGCACAATTTCACATCATTCTGGCTCCATTTGTGTGCAAACAAGGTCCAATCAAGCTGAAACGTTACAAGAACGTAGAATCTATTGAGTTGTAAGTGATCTGAACGTTTCATGATGATCGCACATTCCTATTGGGGGTAAAACCATGTCCCAAAGGTCACCAGGCCCGTTGTCACTTTAAAAAAGTAGTCCAGTTACACATTTGTGGGCTTATAACTTGGCTTCTGAATGTTCTAGAGAGATCAGGTTTGTTTTAGTGTACTCCAATCAACAGCCCCTACAACCACAAAAAGGAATGGAGTCATTAGCACTTATGGTTTGTAAATGGCACCCAGAATTATGTTGCACGAAGCACAATTTCACATCATTCTGGGTCCATTTGTGTGAAAACAAGGTCCAATCAGGCTGAAACGTTACAAGAAGGTAGAATCTATTAAGTTGTAAGTGATCTGAACGTTTCATGATGATCGCACATTCCTATAGGGGGTAAAACCATGTCCCAAAGGTCACCAGGCCTGGTGTCACTTTAAAGAAGTAGTCCAGTTATGCATTTGTGGGCTTATAACTTGGCTTCTGAATGTCCTAGAGAGATCAGGTTTGTTTTAGTGTACTCCAATCAACAGCCCCTACAACCACAAAAAGGAATGGAGTCATTAGCACTTATGGTTTTTAAATGGCACCCAGAATTATGTTGCACGAAGCACAATTTCACATCATTCTGGGTCCATTTGTGTGAAAACAAGGTCCAATCAGGCTGAAACGTTACAAGAAGGTAGAATCTATTGAGTTGTAAGTGATCTGAACGTTTCATGATGATCGCACATTCCTATAGGGGGTCAAACCATGTCCAAAAGGTCACCGGGCCTGATGTCACTTTAAAGAAGTAGTCCAGTTACACATTTGTGGGCTTATAACTTGGCTTCTGAATATCCTAGAGAGGTCAGGTTTGTTTTAGAGTACTCCAATTAACAGCCCCCATTACCCCAAAAAGGAATGGAGTCATTAGCACTTATGGTTTTTAAATGGCACCCAGACTTATGTTGCACGAATAACAATTTCACATCATTCTGGGTCCATTTGTGTGAAAACAAGGTCCAATCAGGCTGAAACGTTACAAGAAGGTAGAATCTATTGAGTTGTAAGTGATCTGAACGTTTCATGATGATCGCACATTCCTATAGGGGGTCAAACCATGTCCCAAAGGTCACCGGGCCTGATGTCACTTTAAAGACGTAGTCCAGTTACACATTTGTGGGCTTATAACTTGGCTTCTGAATATCCTAGAGAGGTCAGGTTTGTTTTAGAGTACTCCAATTAACAGCCCCCATTACCCCAAAAAGGAATGGAGTCATTAGCACTTATGGTTTTTAAATGGCACCCAGACTTATGTTGCACGAATCACAATTTCACATCATTCTGGGTTCATTTGTGTGAAAACAAAGTCCAATCAGGCTGAAACGTTACAGGAAGTTAGAATCTATTGAGTTGTAAGTGATCTGAACGTTTCATGATGATAGCACTTTCCTAAGGGGGTCAAACCATGTCCCAAAGGTCACCGGATCTGGTGTCAATTTAAAGTAGTCCAGTTACACCTTTGTGGGCTTATAACTTGGCTTCTGAATGTCCTAGAGAGATCAGGTTTGTTTTAGTGTACTCCAATCAACAGCCCCTACAACCACAAAAAGGAAAGGAGTCATTAGCACATATGGTTTGTAAATGGCACCCAGAATTATGTTGCACGAAGCACAATTTCACATCATTCTGGGTCCATTTGTGTGCAAACAAGGTCCAATCAGGCTGAAACGTTACAAGAAGGTAGAATCTATTGAGTTGTAAGTGATCTGAACGTTTCATGATGATCGCACATTCCTATTGGGGGTAAAACCATGTCCCAAAGGTCACCAGGCCTGTTGTCACTTTAAAAAAGTAGTCCAGTTACACATTTGTGGGCTTATAACTTGGCTTCTGAATGTTCTAGAGAGATCAGGTTTGTTTTAGTGTACTCCAATCAACAGCCCCTACAACCACAAAAAGGAATGGAGTCATTAGCACTTATGGTTTGTAAATGGCACCCAGAAATATGTTGCACGAAGCACAATTTCACATCATTCTGGGTCCATTTGTGTGAAAACAAGGTCCAATCAGGCTGAAACGTTACAAGAAGGTAGAATCTATTGAGTTGTAAGTGATCTGAACGTTTCATGATGATCACACATTCCTATAGGGGGTAAAACCATGTCCCAAAGGTCACCAGGCCTGGTGTCACTTTAAAGAAGTAGTCCAGTTACACATTTGTGGGCTTATAACTTGGCTTCTGATTTTCCTAGAGAGATCAGGTTTGTTTTAGTGTACTCCAATCAACAGCCCCTACAACCACAAAAAGGAATGGAGTCATTAGCACTTATGGTTTTTAAATGGCACCCAGAATTATGTTGCATGAAGCACAATTTCACATCATTCTGGGTCCATTTGTGTGAAAACAAGGTCCAATCAGGCTGAAACGTTACAATAAGTTAGAATCTATTGAGTTGTAAGTGATCTGAACGTTTCATGACGATCGCACATTCCTATAGGGGGTAAAACCATGTCCCAAAGGTCACCAGGCCTGGTGTCACTTTAAAGAAGTAGTCCAGTTACACATTTGTGGGCTTATAACTTGGCTTCTGAATGTCCTAAAGAGATCAGGTTTGTTTTAGTGTACTCCAATCAACAGCCCCTACAACCACAAAAAGGAATGGAGTCATTAGCACTTATGGTTTGTAAATGGCACCCAGAATTATGTTGCACGAAGCACAATTTCACATCATTCTGGGTCCATTTGTGTGAAAACAAGGTCCAATCAGGCTGAAACGTTACAATAAGTTAGAATCTATTGAGTTGTAAGTGATCTGAACGTTTCATGACGATCGCACATTCCTATAGGGGGTAAAACCATGTCCCAAAGTTCACCAGGCCTGGTGTCACTTTAAAGAAGTAGTCCATTTACGCATTTGTGGGCTTATAACTTGGCTTCTGAATGTTCTAGAGAGATCAGGTTTGTTTTAGTGTACTCCAATCAACAGCCCCTACAACCACAAAAAGGAATGGAGTCATTAGCACTTATGGTTTGTAAATGGCACCCAGAATTATGTTGCACGAAGCACAATTTCACATCATTCTGGGTCCATTTGTGTGAAAACAAGGTCCAATCAGGCTGAAACGTTACAAGAAGGTAGAATCTATTAAGTTGTAAGTGATCTGAACGTTTCATGATGATCGCACATTCCTATAGGGGGTAAAACCATGTCCCAAAGGTCACCAGGCCTGGTGTCACTTTAAAGAAGTAGTCCAGTTATGCATTTGTGGGCTTATAACTTGGCTTCTGAATGTCCTAGAGAGATCAGGTTTGTTTTAGTGTACTCCAATCAACAGCCCCTACAACCACAAAAAGGAATGGAGTCATTAGCACTTATGGTTTTTAAATGGCACCCAGAATTATGTTGCACGAAGCACAATTTCACATCATTCTGGGTCCATTTGTGTGAAAACAAGGTCCAATCAGGCTGAAACGTTACAAGAAGGTAGAATCTATTGAGTTGTAAGTGATCTGAACGTTTCATGATGATCGCACATTCCTATAGGGGGTCAAACCATGTCCAAAAGGTCACCGGGCCTGATGTCACTTTAAAGAAGTAGTCCAGTTACACATTTGTGGGCTTATAACTTGGCTTCTGAACATCCTAGAGAGGTCAGGTTTGTTTTAGAGTACTCCAATTAACAGCCCCCATTACCCCAAAAAGGAATGGAGTCATTAGCACTTATGGTTTTTAAATGGCACCCAGACTTATGTTGCACGAATAACAATTTCACATCATTCTGGGTTCATTTGTGTGAAAACAAGGTCCAATCAGGCTGAAACATTACAGGAAGTTAGAATCTATTGAGTTGTAAGTGATCTGAACGTTTCATGATGATAGCACTTTCCTAAGGGGGTCAAACCATGTCCCAAAGGTCACCGGATCTGGTGTCAATTTAAAGTAGTCCAGTTACACCTTTGTGGGCTTATAACTTGGCTTCTGAATGTCCTAGAGAGATCAGGTTTGTTTTAATGTACTCCAATCAAAAGCCCCTAAAACCACAAAAAGGAAAGGAGTCATTAGCACTTATGGTTTGTAAATGGCACCCAGAATTATGTTGCACGAATAACAATTTCACATCATTCTGGGTCCATTTGTGTGCAAACAAGGTCCAATCAAGCTGAAACGTTACAAGAAGGTAGAATCTATTGAGTTGTAAGTGATCTGAACGTTTCATGATGATCGCACATTCCTATTGGGGGTAAAACCATGTCCCAAAGGTCACCAGGCCCGTTGTCACTTTAAAAAAGTAGTCCAGTTACACATTTGTGGGCTTATAACTTGGCTTCTGAATGTTCTAGAGAGATCAGGTTTGTTTTAGTGTACTCCAATCAACAGCCCCTACAACCACAAAAAGGAATGGAGTCATTAGCACTTATGGTTTGTAAATGGCACCCAGAAATATGTTGCACGAAGCACAATTTCACATCATTCTGGGTCCATTTGTGTGAAAACAAGGTCCAATCAGGCTGAAATGTTACAAGAAGGTAGAATCTATTGAGTTGTAAGTGATCTGAACGTTTCATGATGATCACACATTCCTATAGGGGGTAAAACCATGTCCCAAAGGTCACCAGGCCTGGTGTCACTTTAAAGAAGTATTCCAGTTACACATTTGTGGGCTTATAACTTGGCTTCTGATTGTCCTAGAGAGATCAGGTTGTTTTAGTGTACTCCAATCAACAGCCCCTACAACCACAAAAAGGAATGGAGTCATTAGCACTTATGGTTTGTAAATGGCACCCAGAATTATGTTGCATGAAGCACAATTTCACATCATTCTGGGTCCATTTGTGTGAAAACAAGGTCCAATCAGGCTGAAACGTTACAAGAAGTTAGAATCTATTGAGTTGTAAGTGATCTGAACGTTTCATGATGATCGCACATTCCTATAGGGGGTAAAACCATGTCCCAAAGGTCACCAGGCCTGGTGTCACTTTAAAGAAGTAGTCCAGTTACACATTTGTGGGCTTATAACTTGGCTTCTGAATGTCCTAGAGAGATCAGGTTTGTTTTAGTGTACTCCAATCAACAGCCCCTACAACCACAAAAAGGAATGGAGTCATTAGCACTTATGGTTTGTAAATGGCACCCAGAATTATGTTGCATGAAGCACAATTTCACATCATTCTGGGTCCATTTGTGTGAAAACAAGGTCCAATCAGGCTGAAACGTTACAAGAAGGTAGAATCTATTGAGTTGTAAGTGATCTGAACGTTTCATGATGATCGCACATTCCTATAGGGGGTCAAACCATGTCCCAAAGGTCACCGGGCCTGATGTCACTTTAAAGAAGTAGTCCAGTTACACATTTGTGGGCTTATAACTTGGCTTCTGAATATCCTAGAGAGGTCAGGTTTGTTTTAGAGTACTCCAATTAACAGCCCCCATTACCCCAAAAAGGAATGGAGTCATTAGCACTTATGGTTTTTAAATGGCACCCAGACTTATGTTGCACGAATCACAATTTCACATCATTCTGGGTTCATTTGTGTGAAAACAAGGTCCAATCAGGCTGAAACATTACAGGAAGTTAGAATCTATTGAGTTGTAAGTGATCTGAACGTTTCATGATGATAGGACTTTCCTAAGGGGGTCAAACCATGTCCCAAAGGTCACCGGATCTGGTGTCAATTTAAAGTAGTCCAGTTACACCTTTGTGGGCTTATAACTTGGCTTCTGAATGTCCTAGAGAGATCGGGTTTGTTTTAATGTACTCCAATCAAAAGCCCCTAAAACCACAAAAAGGAAAGGAGTCATTAGCACTTATGGCTTGTAAATGGCACCCAGAATTATGTTGCACGAAGCACAATTTCACATCATTCTGGGTCCATTTGTGTGCAAACAAGGTCCAATCAGGCTGAAACGTTACAAGAAGGTAGAATCTATTGAGCTGTAAGTGATCTGAACGTTTCATGATGATCGCACATTCCTATTGGGGGTAAAACCATGTCCCAAAGGTCACCAGGCCTGTTGTCACTTTAAAAAAGTAGTCCAGTTACACATTTGTGGGCTTATAACTTGGCTTCTGAATGTTCTAGAGAGATCAGGTTTGTTTTAGTGTACTCCAATCAACAGCCCCTACAACCACAAAAAGGAATGGAGTCATTAGCACTTATGGTTTGTAAATGGCACCCAGAAATATGTTGCACGAAGCACAATTTCACATCATTCTGGGTCCATTTGTGTGAAAACAAGGTCCAATCAGGCTGAAACGTTACAAGAAGGTAGAATCTATTGAGTTGTAAGTGATCTGAATGTTTCATGATGATCACACATTCCTATAGGGGGTAAAACCATGTCCCAAAGGTCACCAGGCCTGGTGTCACTTTAAAGAAGTATTCCAGTTACACATTTGTCGGCTTATAACTTGGCTTCTGATTGTCCTAGAGAGATCAGGTTTGTTTTAGTGTACTCCAATCAACAGCCCCTACAACCACAAAAAGGAATGGAGTCATTAGCACTTATGGTTTGTAAATGGCACCCAGAATTATGTTGCATGAAGCACAATTTCACATCATTCTGGGTCCATTTGTGTGAAAACAAGGTCCAATCAGGCTGAAACGTTACAAGAAGTTAGAATCTATTGAGTTGTAAGTGATCTGAACGTTTCATGATGATCGCACATTCCTATAGGGGGTAAAACCATGTCCCAAAGGTCACCAGGCCTGGTGTCACTTTAAAGAAGTAGTCCAGTTACACATTTGTGGGCTTATAACTTGGCTTCTGAATGTCCTAGAGAGATCAGGTTTGTTTTAGTGTACTCCAATCAACAGCCCCTACAACCACAAAAAGGAATTGAGTCATTAGCACTTATGGTTTGTAAATGGCACCCAGAATTATGTTGCACGAAGCACAATTTCACATCATTCTGGGTCCATTTGTGTGAAAACAAGGTCCAATCAGGCTGAAACGTTACAAGAAGGTAGAATCTATTGAGTTGTAAGTGATGTGAACGTTTCATGATGATCGCACATTCCTATAGGGGGTCAAACCATGTCCCAAAGGTCACCGGGCCTGGTGTCACTTTAAAGAAGTAGTCCAGTTACACATTTGTGGGCTTATAACTTGGCTTCTGAATATCCTAGAGAGGTCAGGTTTGTTTTAGAGTACTCCAATTAACAGCCCCCATTACCCCAAAAAGGAATGGAGTCATTAGCACTTATGGTTTTTAAATGGCACCCAGAATTATGTTGCACGAAGCACAATTTCACATCATTCTGGGTTCATTTGTGTGAAAACAAGGTCCAATCAGGCAGAAATGTTACAGGAAGGTAGAATCTATTGAGTTGTAAGTGATCTGAACGTTTCATGATGATAGCACTTTCCTAAGGGGGTCAAACCATGTCCCAAAGGTCACCGGATCTGGTGTCAATTTAAAGAAGTAGTCCAGTTACACATTTGTGGGCTTATAACTTGGCTTCTGAATGTCCTAAAGAGATCAGGTTTGTTTTAATGTACTCCAATCAACAGCCCCTACAACCACAAAAAGGAATGGAGTCATTAGCACTTATGGTTTTTAAATGGCATCCAGAATTATGTTGCACGAAGCACAATTTCACATCATTCTGGGTTCATTTGTGTGAAAACAAGGTCCAATCAGGCTGAAACGTTACAAGAAGGTAGAATCTATTGAGTTGTAAGTGATCTGAACGTTTCATGATGATCGCACATTCCTATAGGGGGTCAAACCATGCCCCAAAGGTCACCGGGCCTGGTGTCACTTTAAAGAAGTAGTCCAGTTACACCTTTGTGGGCTTATAACTTGGCTTCTGAATGTCCTAGAGAGATCAGGTTTGTTTTAGTTTACTGCAATAAACAGCCCCTACAACCACAAAAAGGAATGGAGTCATTAGCACTTATGGTTTGTAAATGGCACCCAAAATTATGTTGTACGAAGCACAATTTCACATCATTCTGGGTCCATTTGTGTGAAAACAAGGTCCAATCAGGCTGAAACGTTACAAGAAGGTAGAATCTATTGAGTTGTAAGTGATCTGAACGTTTCATGATGATTGCACATTCCTATAGGGGGTAAAACCATGTCCCAAAGATCACCAGGCCTGTTGTCACTTTAAAGTAGTCCAGTTACACATTTGTGGGCTTATAACTTGGCTTCTGAATATCCTAGAGAGGTCAGGTTTGTTTTAGAGTACTCCAATTAACAGCCCCCATTACCCCAAAAAGGAATGGAGTCATTAGCACTTATGGTTTTAAATGGCACCCAGACTTATGTTGCACGAATCACAATTTCACATCATTCTGGGTTCATTTGTGTGAAAACAAGGTCCAATCAGGCTGAAACGTTACAGGAAGTTAGAATCTATTGAGTTGTAAGTGATCTGAACGTTTCATGATGATAGCACTTTCCTAAGGGGGTCAAACCATGTCCCAAAGGTCACCGGATCTGGTGTCAATTTAAAGTAGTCCAGTTACACCTTTGTTGGGCTTATAACTTGGCTTCTGAATATCCTAGAGAGGCCAGGTTTGTTTTAGAGTACTCCAATTAACAGCCCCCATTACCCCAAAAAGGAATGGAGTCATTAGCACTTATGGTTTTTAAATGGCACCCAGACTTATGTTGCACGTATCACAATTTCACATCATTCTGGGTTCATTTGTGTGAAAACAAGGTCCAATCAGGCTGAAACATTACAGGAAGTTAGAATCTATTGAGTTGTAAGTGATCTGAACGTTTCATGATGATAGGACTTTCCTAAGGGGGTCAAACCATGTCCCAAAGGTCACCGGATCTGGTGTCAATTTAAAGTAGTCCAGTTACACCTTTGTGGGCTTATAACTTGGCTTCTGAATGTCCTAGAGAGATCGGGTTTGTTTTAATGTACTCCAATCAAAAGCCCCTAAAACCACAAAAAGGAAAGGAGTCATTAGCACTTATGGTTTGTAAATGGCACCCAGAATTATGTTGCACGAAGCACAATTTCACATCATTCTGGGTCCATTTGTGTGCAAACAAGGTCCAATCAGGCTGAAACGTTACAAGAAGGTAGAATCTATTGAGCTGTAAGTGATCTGAACGTTTCATGATGATCGCACATTCCTATTGGGGGTAAAACCATGTCCCAAAGGTCACCAGGCCTGTTGTCACTTTAAAAAAGTAGTCCAGTTACACATTTGTGGGCTTATAACTTGGCTTCTGAATGTTCTAGAGAGATCAGGTTTGTTTTAGTGTAGTCCAATCAACAGCCCCTACAACCACAAAAAGGAATGGAGTCATTAGCACTTATGGTTTGTAAATGGCACCCAGAAATATGTTGCACGAAGCACAATTTCACATCATTCTGGGTCCATTTGTGTGAAAACAAGGTCCAATCAGGCTGAAACGTTACAAGAAGGTAGAATCTATTGAGTTTTAAGTGATCTGAACGTTTCATGATGATCACACATTCCTATAGGGGGTAAAACCATGTCCCAAAGGTCACCAGGCCTGGTGTCACTTTAAAGAAGTATTCCAGTTACACATTTGTCGGCTTATAACTTGGCTTCTGATTGTCCTAGAGAGATCAGGTTTGTTTTAGTGTACTCCAATCAACAGCCCCTACAACCACAAAAAGGAATGGAGTCATTAGCACTTATGGTTTGTAAATGGCACCCAGAATTATGTTGCATGAAGCACAATTTCACATCATTCTGGGTCCATTTGTGTGAAAACAAGGTCCAATCAGGCTGAAACGTTACAAGAAGTTAGAATCTATTGAGTTGTAAGTGATCTGAACGTTTCATGATGATCGCACATTCCTATAGGGGGTAAAACCATGTCCCAAAGGTCACCAGGCCTGGTGTCACTTTAAAGAAGTAGTCCAGTTACACATTTGTGGGCTTATAACTTGGCTTCTGAATGTCCTAGAGAGATCAGGTTTGTTTTAGTGTACTCCAATCAACAGCCCCTACAACCACAAAAAGGAATTGAGTCATTAGCACTTATGGTTTGTAAATGGCACCCAGAATTATGTTGCACGAAGCACAATTTCACATCATTCTGGGTCCATTTGTGTGAAAACAAGGTCCAATCAGGCTGAAACGTTACAAGAAGGGAGAATCTATTGAGTTGTAAGTGATGTGAACGTTTCATGATGATCGCACATTCCTATAGGGGGTCAAACCATGTCCCAAAGGTCACCGGGCCTGGTGTCACTTTAAAGAAGTAGTCCAGTTACACATTTGTGGGCTTATAACTTGGCTTCTGAATATCCTAGAGAGGTCAGGTTTGTTTTAGAGTACTCCAATTAACAGCCCCCATTACCCCAAAAAGGAATGGAGTCATTAGCACTTATGGTTTTTAAATGGCACCCAGAATTATGTTGCACGAAGCACAATTTCACATCATTCTGGGTTCATTTGTGTGAAAACAAGGTCCAATCAGGCAGAAATGTTACAGGAAGGTAGAATCTATTGAGTTGTAAGTGATCTGAACGTTTCATGATGATAGCACTTTCCTAAGGGGGTCAAACCATGTCCCAAAGGTCACCGGATCTGGTGTCAATTTAAAGAAGTAGTCCAGTTACACATTTGTGGGCTTATAACTTGGCTTCTGAATGTCCTAAAGAGATCAGGTTTGTTTTAATGTACTCCAATCAACAGCCCCTACAACCACAAAAAGGAATGGAGTCATTAGCACTTATGGTTTTTAAATGGCATCCAGAATTATGTTGCACGAAGCACAATTTCACATCATTCTGGGTTCATTTGTGTGAAAACAAGGTCCAATCAGGCTGAAACGTTACAAGAAGGTAGAATCTATTGAGTTGTAAGTGATCTGAACGTTTCATGATGATCGCACATTCCTATAGGGGGTCAAACCATGCCCCAAAGGTCACCGGGCCTGGTGTCACTTTAAAGAAGTAGTCCAGTTACACCTTTGTGGGCTTATAACTTGGCTTCTGAATGTCCTAGAGAGATCAGGTTTGTTTTAGTTTACTGCAATAAACAGCCCCTACAACCACAAAAAGGAATGGAGTCATTAGCACTTATGGTTTGTAAATGGCACCCAAAATTATGTTGTACGAAGCACAATTTCACATCATTCTGGGTCCATTTGTGTGAAAACAAGGTCCAATCAGGCTGAAACGTTACAAGAAGGTAGAATCTATTGAGTTGTAAGTGATCTGAACGTTTCATGATGATTGCACATTCCTATAGGGGGTAAAACCATGTCCCAAAGATCACCAGGCCTGTTGTCACTTTAAAGTAGTCCAGTTACACATTTGTGGGCTTATAACTTGGCTTCTGAATATCCTAGAGAGGTCAGGTTTGTTTTAGAGTACTCCAATTAACAGCCCCCATTACCCCAAAAAGGAATGGAGTCATTAGCACTTATGGTTTTAAATGGCACCCAGACTTATGTTGCACGAATCACAATTTCACATCATTCTGGGTTCATTTGTGTGAAAACAAGGTCCAATCAGGCTGAAACGTTACAGGAAGTTAGAATCTATTGAGTTGTAAGTGATCTGAACGTTTCATGATGATAGCACTTTCCTAAGGGGGTCAAACCATGTCCCAAAGGTCACCGGATCTGGTGTCAATTTAAAGTAGTCCAGTTACACCTTTGTTGGGCTTATAACTTGGCTTCTGAATATCCTAGAGAGGTCAGGTTTGTTTTAGAGTACTCCAATTAACAGCCCCCATTACCCCAAAAAGGAATGGAGTCATTAGCACTTATGGTTTGTAAATGGCACCCAGAATTATGTTGCACGAAGCACAATTTCACATCATTCTGGGTCCATTTGTGTGCAAACAAGGTCCAATCAGGCTGAAACGTTACAAGAAGGTAGAATCTATTGAGTTGTAAATGATCTGAACGTTTCATGATGATCGCACATTCCTATTGGGGGTAAAACCATGTCCCAAAGGTCACCAGGCCTGGTGTCACTTTAAAAAAGTAGTCCAGTTACACATTTGTGGGCTTATAACTTGGCTTCTGAATGTTCTAGAGAGATCAGGTTTGTTTTAGTGTACTCCAATCAACAGCCCCTACAACCACAAAAAGGAATGGAGTCATTAGCACTTATGGTTTGTAAATGGCACCCAGAAATATGTTGCACGAAGCACAATTTCACATCATTCTGGGTCCATTTGTGTGAAAACAAGGTCCAATCAGGCTGAAACGTTACAAGAAGGTAGAATCTATTGAGTTGTAAGTGATCTGAACGTTTCATGATGATCACACTGTGGGCAATTTCTGTTATTCTTAAAGAAAAGAGTCGGAGAGAGTTTTCCCAATCGGGACAGCGTGGTCTTTTATTTGTCTTCTCACATCTTAGGACAGCCCAAAGACCCCGACAAAAGAGTGGTTCCCCTTTTTATAGCTCACATCTCTTCTGTGGAAACTGTGGGTGGAGACTTCTGTCTGGGACCCAGCAACACTTTTGGAATCACATCAAGTATTTAGCAAGTCAGATAAGCTTTGAGCAATTCTACTGGAAGCAAGCAGAGACCAAAACAGGAAATTCCTTTGGAGCTGATGTTGGAACAGCACACGAACTCTAGCCAGAAAACACTTTCAACCTAAGAACTCAGCTTTAACTCAATACATTCTGTAGATGACCTCTTGACCTTTTTGGCGCCAACAGTCCTCCCTTTGGTGGACTTGTCCACCACACATTACTATTGTAAACAAATTAGCAAGGTAGGGTATACCAATAAATGAATGCTTAACTAAGTGACAGAACAAATGAGCAACAAATAAGGATAATGTAACAATATGACCGAGGATAGAGACAAAAGGGCATAACATATGACCTTGAATCAAAAAATGCATAAAGGAGAACCCATGCCAAAACACGAGATGATTTTCCAGACTAACACAGCAGCGTTAACACGTATATGTAATGAACAATGATTAAGACACTGAAAAACAACCAATGGGTTCACAGCTGAGACAATGAAAAACTATGAAAGAATACATGAAACATGACATTAGCATTAACTGAACCCATTACTTCGCGGATGTATTGCATGCGCGCTCCGTATGGAGGCAAAAAACCCTGCCCGCTGTACTTTAACAAGGAAAATTCCTCCATGTCCCCCCCGACCCCAGGGGCGAACACCACGGCACAGAGCGTGCATGCGAGGACATTGGTGACACATGTCCTCGTCAGTGATCAAAAGAAAAAAGCACACACATATCAACAAAAGCACATGAAGATAAACAGGTGACAAATATGATGAATAATGAACGATTAGCTTTAACGAAGACGTAATGAAACAGTAATAAGTCCGGTTTAAAACTTCATTCAAAAGAATAGAACGGAAAATACAAGTTCAGCATCCCTGTCGGCGTTGGAGGCCTTCTGCTGCAGGAGGGCTTTATGTGGACAAGTGTCCTTTATTTGTCAGGAAAGCAAAGGCATAAGTCCTTGGCTCAGTCCTCCCTTTGTCCATCTTCGTGCAGCGTGGTGGTGCCGACTCCATCCTCCCCACAGCGAGCAAAACACAACATGTCAACAAGAAAAACTTGAATTAGCACGCCAATTGCCTATAAACCCATTACCACAAAAACTTCCTAAATATTAGACCCATAGACAAAGCATCCATCCCCACATTCACACCCCCTTTCTATACTACTCACTATCCTAAATTAAAGAGCTAGTTTGCCAGCACGGCATGCAATGATTCACTCAAACATTTCCGGGCTAATGGTAAAAGCAAAACTCACCTGATTGTCTTGATAACTAGGAGTAATGTAAATGGCCGCTCGGTAAAACGACCAGAAATAAGTCCTTAAAACCAAATTTAAAAGTCATCCAGCCAATTCGACCTAAACTCAATCAGAATCACCTATTCTGATCCTCAACCTTCGACACCACTGTCAAACCCTTCATGCAACATCCACACACCCTCAAAAATGAGCACATGCTAACTCATCACTATAAGAAAACACTAGTCAAAACATGACATCCAGCACCCTCCAGAAGATCTGTCCCACCTGAAATGGAGTACTAACAGTCATGGTTATGTTATCACACTAAGATAAAGAACTTAGACACAAACGGGAACAAAAATGATGTGAAACCTAAGAATATATGGTAAACTCATATGTTGGGTCACCTATCATCAGTAGTTCTGAATCCCCAGCATACGAGGAATTAATCCGCAGCATTATGACCTATACCAATGTCATTAATGTGCTCTAAGCACTTATCCAGAAACATGTTAGTTCTGGGCCCATTATTGGTAGTTTACCAGGAATACACACATGCTATATTCTGTCAGGATTCGTCTCTTTATTACCTCAGATCTGCCTGGCCCCTCCGGCCCATGCAAAAGCTTTACGTACACCTTAAACCCATAACCTCCCCTCGGACAAATAAAACAATCAAAGTTGTAAAACTGGAACAAAAGTAATTAGACATCAGCTAAGTGACGCCGTCATTGTATGGTTAGTGAGACTAGTCAAGTCCACGCATCTACAGATGTGACTATAATGACGTGAATGCAGGTATGGAAACCAGTCTAGGGTGTAGAGTAGTTGCATTTTACTCATCTTTCATTGTAAACAATTCCTCTATTGGTGTCGTGGTCGTCGGATGGCCTATAAAACGATGATACATTGTGGTGATGTCTTTGTCCTCTTGTTATGCTTGTCCATTGGTTATCCTCTTCACCTCCTCCAGCAGAAACCCCATTGTAATTAATCATGGATGGTTCCTAGCGGCATTCAAGACAAGAACCATACAAGTTCAGCAAACTTCTTCTTAATTTAGTTAAACTAGTCCCAGTAAAGTGAGAAGCGACACTATCCTTTAGCCTTCATCTCAGGTATCGACGTGAGTCCACGAGAGTCCAATCTTCATCTTTTTCCATCCTCACCCTTGGTCACCGTGCAACACCAGGAAGCCTTGCACTCCGGTCGGACCAGACGTCCCCCGAGCCGATCGCCTAGGGATTAATGGTTATGCACAAAAATGACCTAACTCTTACTGACCCTAGCCTCTGATAACTTCAACATCAGACACATACAGTTACAAACAGCAAGCGCAATTAAAGGTACAGTGACATCATGACATGGACACACACGGACACACAAACACATACACATGCACATACACACAGAGAGAGATAGAGAGAGAGCAAGAATGTGTGTGTGGAAGAAAAAAATAAGTGGGATCCACTTTGCCACCAGCATCTCCACCTGTGTCACAGAGAAAAATTGCAAAGAAATTAAAACATAAAGCAAACAACAATAATTCAATGAGTATAAATGATTCAACTAAAATATACAACCATGCATGGTTTTTTATTTATTTTTTATTTATTTTATTAAACAGTTCCAGTAGCACTGGCGATGCCTTGTGCAATGGATTCTTAAGAAGGTCTTCATCAATTAGAGATTATAACCGAATTGTTTCAGGATCCTGGATTTAAATTTGAATTGGTTAATTTACTCAGAATAGTCCAATGGCTTTGTTGATGTTTCTCAAGGCTCGGCCACGCCCATATAAATAAATGAACAAACAAACAAAACAAACACAGTCAAGCACACGGTCCATACACGTCTCTGTGCCCTCACACACCAAGCAAATGTCAGGCTTAAGCGAAAGTTTGAAATTCCTCATGCATGTTAGTAATTACATCAAGAGATTCCATACACTTCTTAAACACCTAGATTATTTCTGGAAAATGCTCAAACTGCAAGAGCGGGACGCGCACAACTAAACTACTTATTCTCTCCAGTCTGTGTCTCCGCTTGGTTTAAATGAGCCACTTAACCGAACACTAAATCAGGGGAAAGAAAAAATAATACCTAAAGCGTGTGATCAAATTAATCCAACAAAACTTCCCATCACTGCTGTTCTAAACTCATGTTGCGGTGTGATCTCTCCAATTAGAAATTAGGACAACTACTTTACTATCAATTAAACAAAATAATTTCAGGTTTTCCAATGTCCCTTACTATTCACCCCAATTATGCACCTCAAGGCAGAAAACGTGACGAGCAAATATTATTCCCTAACCAGGTTTGAATTCACAATCTCTAGGAGCCAAAACTATCTTTCTTTCTTACCTTCTTTCTTATTTTCATTCCTTTTTCCTTTAGCCAATTGTCGTCCCTTTCTCATCCCTCCTACAGCAGTTATACTCTGCTGCTGGCGCTGTCAGGCTGCACGTACGCAGCAGCTGGGCTGATAAGCAGAACGTCAGTTCGCACGTACACAGCAGCTGCTTTTAGCTCCTACACTCCAATTCCCATGCAGCATGAATATAGCTTCGTTTACCTTCAGTGACACCTAATTTAAGTCAAACCAAAATTTCAGTTTAGCCAATTTTCGGCTGTAGCCAAATCCAAATGTTCTCGCAACGCCATTCCCGCAAAAGGCCAATTAAAAATGTTATGTTAAAGATTTCACAAGATGAGAAAATGTGAACATAATTATTATCGAATGAGAGGTACAATTATTCAATATTTTGTAACATTATTTTCTACGTTAGAACTTACAGCTGATAGAAAAATATAGGATCAGGTTTCTAATCCTATTTTTTTTTTTTAAGGATAACTTCCTCAGTTAACTATGTTCTGCAGTAGTTTAGTAAATTTTTCCCAATTCTGACCTTTCACCAAGTCAACTGATTGTTGCCAAAAAGCTTTTTCCATTACCTAACTGCAGCAAGCACTCCTTCACTGGGTGTAACCATAGGAGACAGTCTCTTTTGAGCCTCTCTTTGTAAGTCCAGGATGACCACCGTCATTGATTAAAGTTCACATGTTAACACATATACTCCTCCCCTTTGTCTTTGTTCCATCTGCAGCAGGGCAAACAAGCGTCTGTCTCATAGTGTCCATTTTACGGCACCTCCCCCATCTCGACGCAGACACACAGCTTGTGGTGGGGACTTCCTGCTCCATTTGTGTAGAGTCAGATCCAGGAAACTTTCATTTGCAGCCGGTTTCCGTCTTTTTGACAGGCCAACCCAGTAAAGTTCATGCCACCACAGTTCACAGAACATCTTCCTTAAATATGTTGATTGGGTTGAAATGACAGAACTTTCTGGTTTACAAATCAACGATGGCTTCTAATAAATAGTCGACTTTACTGACTCAAAGGTAAATCTAGACTACTTTCTGGGCACAATTGTTCCTTAATCATCAAATCAGTTCTACACAGGTTTTAATCATTAGGTGCAATCTAACCCAAAATGCAAGATCCCTCCTTTCTTTTTTTTTTTTTTTTTTTTTTTTTTTTTTTTTTACCTATTTATTTATCTTGTTTTGGGAAAATAACTACCAGTTTTTTAATCCAAAGCAGCCTGGTACAGTCTCTAGCCTGGTTACAGGAAATAAGAGTTAGTTTATCTGTTTTTTCCATTATTCAGCGTCTCAAAATCCAGCCACTAATGTTAATGGTTCTTAAAGTTGAGGCAAGACAATTATTGGGTTTTGTTTTACAGCAAGATTTACAGCAATAGTTTTACAAAACCTATACTAAATATTTATAAATGGATGTAACTGAACGTTCTAGAGCAAATACTTTATTTCCTGACTGATTGTTAATTTTAAGATTGGATCATATGATTCTAAGAGGTATGAGAGCTGCAGAATGCAGCACCCTGTGCTATTTATAGACTATGGGATTCTTGTGTGTAAATGTGGGTGGAGTCAGGCCCTCAGACAGAACTTTCAGTATCATTCTTCCCTGGCCGTTCAGGAGAACAGGTCTCACGGAGGCCAACCATGGACTAAGAACTAAGACTGGACTAAGAAGGTACGCTCAAGACACCAAAAATATCTTTTCTAAAGTCACAAATTGCTTAAAACTGCATGTTACAGAAAGCAAGCAAGCCTTGTTTCAACCATGTGTGTGTGTATGCCGGCAGTAGAAAAAAGAGGAAGAGAGAGAGAGACTCAGTTACAACACGGCCCAAAAGCTGATAAAATACTTCCTTTGTATAAACACGACCATGCAACTTTTATATTTTAAACGATTTCCTTGTCATCGTACTAACCACAAGTTCTTTTTCTATTGTTTTTCAGTCGGGCAAAGCTGGACTACGCCCTGCTCTCTCCAGCAGCCCCCCCCAAAAAAGAAACTGCGCCACTCAACAGAGCATCCAGCCAGAAGCAGCATCCACCTCTCATGCAAGAAACACTCACTCACAGAGGCACAGAGAACACTTTTTTTTTCTGTTTGTCACAGTCTTAAAAAAAATAATAAATAAGTCAGTCTGTCACTTATTTATTGTCTTTATATACATAAACGTCTGTTTTACCTTATCTTTTCTTAATCTCTTTGTTCCAGTTGGACTATTATTATTATGTTTCTCCTAGTTTAAATTTAACTGACCCAAATTGGCACTTACTTTTCCTACTTTACACCAAATTGACAGGACTTCCTTTAACGGCTGGTAATTTTCAGAACTTAATGCCTGCTTCTAAGCAAGTCCTATTCAACCATTAGAGCAAGTCAAATTGCAGTTTTTGAGAGCGCTCTGAGAAACAGTCCACATATTTATTTTCTACAGATCTGTTTCGATCTTACTGTTTAGCAGCTGCCTGACCTTCAATAAATGTATATCTGCTCCCTTTTACTCTCCAGGCCACTACATATATATATTTTACTTTAAACCCTTTTATTTATTCAAACATTAAATTTTTAGCACTGCAGTGAACTTTACATATGCGAGTTGCAACTTTTAGAGCTCTTATTTATCTTATTTATTTTCCTGGTACCGCATCAGGCCCTCACATTGTGGTTCTCACTATTCAAACCCCCACCTCCCCGATTCCGAGAAATGATGGGGCGCTACTTCCACCTCCTAATATGGTCAAAAGTAGTTGAGACTTACATAAGCTGGACAGATCAACATGTTTTTTGGAGCATGTAATCAGCAGCTGGGCTGC